>NC_091076.1:108252465-108567108 GCF_032405125.1 Capricornis sumatraensis | reverse complement strand
AGGAAAAGAAATGCAAAAAAGCAAAATGGCTACCCGGGGAGGCCTCACAAATAGCTGTGAAAAGAAGAGAGGTGAAAAGCAAAGGAGAAAAGGAAAGATATAAGCATCTGAATGCAGAGCTCCAAAGAAAAGCAAGAAGAGATAAGAAAGCCTTCTTCAGGGATCAATGCAAGGAAATAGAGGAAAACAAGAGAATGGGAAAGACTAGAGATCTCTTCAAGAAAATTAGAGATACAAAGGGAACATTTCATGCAAAGATGGGCTCAATAAAGGACAGAAATGTTATGGACCTAACAGAAACAGAAGATATTAAGAAGAGGTGGCAAGAATACACAGAAGAACTGTACAAAAAAGATCTTCACGACCAAAATAATCATGATGGTGTGATCACTCATCTAGAGCCAGACAGCATGAAATGTGAAGTCAAGTGGGCCTTAGAAAGCATCACTACGAACAAACCTAGTGGAGGTGATGGAATTCCAGTTGAGCTATTTCAAATCCTGAAAGATGATGCTGTGAAAGTGCTGCACTCAATCTGCCAGCAAATTTGGAAAACTCAGCAGTGGCCACAGGACTGGAAAAGGTCAGTGTTCATTCCAATCCCAAAGAAAGGCAATGCCAAAGAATGCTCAAACTACCACACAATTGCACTCATCTCACATGCTAGTAAAGTAATGCTCAAAATTCTCTAAGCCAGGCTTCAGCAATATGTGAACTGTGAACTTCCAGATGTTCAAGCTGGTTTTAGAAAAGGCAGAGGAACCAGAGATCAAATTGTCAACATCCGCTGGATCATGGGAAAAGCAAGAGAGTTCCAGAAAAACATCTATTTCTGCTTTATTGACTATGCCAAAGCCTTTGACTGTGTGGATCACAATAAACTGTGGAAAATCTGAAAGAGATGGGAATATCAGACCACCTGACCTGCCTCTTGAGAAATCTGTATGCAGGTCAGGAAGCAACAGTTAGAACTGGACAAGACTGGTTTCAAATAGGAAAAGGAGTATGTTAAGGCTGTATATTGTCAGCCTGCTTATTTAACTTCTATGCAGAGTACATCATGAGAAATGCTGGACTGGAAGAAACACAAGCTGGAATCAAAATTGCCGGGAGAAATATCAATAACCTCAGATATGCAGATGACACCACCCTTATGGCAGAAAGTGAAGAGGAACTAAAAAGCCTCTTGATGAAAGTGAAAGAGGAGAGTGAAAAAGTTGGCTTAAAGCTCAACATTCAGAAAACGAAGATCATGGCATCTGGTCCCATCACTTCATGGGAAATAGATGGGGAAACAGTGGAAATAGTGTCAGACTTTATTTTGGGGGGCTCCAAAATCACTGCAGATGGTGACTGCAGCCATGAAATGAACAGACCCTTACTTCTTGGAAGAAAAGTTATGACCAACCTAGACAGCATATTGAAAAGCAGACACATTACTTTGCCACAAAGGTCCATCTAGTCAAGGCTATGGTTTTTCTAGTGGTCATGTATGGATGTGAGAGTTGGACTGTGAAGAAAGCTGAGCATCAAAGAATTGATGCTTTTGAACTGTAGTGTTGGAGAAGACTCTTGAGAGTCCCTTGGACTGCAAGGAGATCCAACCAGTCTGTTCTGAAGGAGATCGGGCCTGGGTGTTCTTTGTAAGGAGTGATGCTAAAGCTGATACTCCAGTCTTTGGCCACCTGATGTGAAGAGTTGACTCATTGGAAACGACTCTGATGCTGGGAGGGATTAGGGGCAGGAGGAGAAGGGGACGACAGAGGATGAGATTGCTGGATGGCATCACCGACTCGATGGACGTGAGTTTGAGTGAACTCCGGGAGTTGGTGATGGACAGGGAGGCCTGGCGTGCTGTGATTCATGGGGTCACAAAGAGTCAGACACGACTGAGCGACTGAACTAGAACTACAATAATATTATATCCTTACATTTTATCCAAAAGCCTATATAGACAATTCTCTCACCCATCTCTTTTAAGAAGACACTCCCATAAGTGAGCACACACCTCAACAGGAAGTAGACATCAAGAGTTCAAATAGCTTGTAATACAGTCTTTGGAATTAAAAATTGATGTCATATCTGCTACTGAAACTCCATATTCTTATAATATCTGATAAGTTTAAAGGCAGGTATTTATTATTGCTCTTCAGTCTCTGGGTCAGAATAACACCAGCCTCTGGTATCTGCTAATTGTACGCCATTCATTAGAAGTAGGGGCTTTCCAGGTGGCTCAGTGGTGAAAAATCCACCTGCCGAAGCAGAAGTGGGTTCAATCGCTAGGCTGGGAAGATCCCCTGGAGAAGGGAATGGCAATCCACACCAGAATTCTTGCCTGGAGAATCCCACTGACAGAGGAGTCTGGCAGGTACAGTCCATGGGGTCACAAAGAGTCAGACATGACTGAGAAACTACACAACAACAACAACAACGTCAGAAGTAGAACTCGGTGGGCTCATGCAATCCTTAGAAAACGTCTTGAGTTTCTATGCATACGAGCACGGTTTGGTGGTTTAGTCAGTCGTGTCTGACTCTTTGCAACCCCATGGACTGTAGCCCACCAGGCTCCTCTGTCCATGGGATTCTCCAGGCAAGAATACTGGAGTGGGCTGCCAGACCCTCCTCCAAGGGATCCCGGGGATCTTCTCAACCCAGGGACTGAACCTAGGTCTTCTGCATTGCAGGTGGATTCTTTACCATTTGAGCCACCAGAGAAGCCCTTTCCTCCCCTAAGGAGTATATGACTCTAATAAAGGCATTTATGAGATGAGAATGTGACCAAGGGGACAGTCAGCTCAGCTCAGTTCAGTTGTCACTCAGTCGTGTCCGACTCTGTGAGACCCTGCGGATTGCAGCACGCCAGGCCTCCCTGTCCATCACCAACTCCCGGAGTTTACTCAAATTCATGTCCATTGAGTCGGTGATGCCATCCAACCATCTCATCCTCTGTCATCCCCTTCTCCTCCAGCCTTCAATCTTTCCCAGCATCAAGGTCTTTTCCAAGGGTGAGTTCTTTGCATCAGGTGGCCAAAGTATTGGCTTCAGCATCAGTCCTTCCAGTGAATACTCGGGACTGATATCCTTTAGGATGGACTGGTTGGATCTTCTTGTAGTCCAAGGGACTCTCAAGAGTCTTCTCCAACACCACAGTTCAAAAGCATCAATTCTTTGGTGCTCAGCTTTCTTTATAGTTCAGCTCTCACATCCATACATGACCACTGGAAAAACCATAGCTTTGACTAGACAAATCTTTGTTGGCAAAGCAATATCTCTGCTTTTTAATATGCTGTCTAGGTTGGCCATAACTTTTCTTCCAAGGAACAAGCGTCTTTTAATTTCATGGCTGCAGTCACCATTTAATTGTTTGAAAACAATCTAAACTGAAATAGATAAAACAGATCCATTTTCTTTCATTCGGAGGAGTGGGAGTGGTATTTACATTAGAGCAGGACTCTTCAGAGTTCATATATAAATTATAGAATTCATTATAAGAATTTATTCACCAGCATAATATTTTGGATCCCAGATGTCACAAAGTGAAGCTCACCTGTATTGAAATGATGTCTGGGACTTCCTTGCGGGTCCAGTGGCTAAGAATCCACCTGCCAGTGCAAGGGACATGGGTTTCATTCCTGGTTGGGGAAGATTCCACATGCCTAGGGCAACTAAGCCCACACACCACAAATCCTGAGCTTGCGCACTAGAGCCCAGCCCCTGCAGTGAGATGCCACCACAGCGAGAAGGCCGAGCACAGTGAAGAACAGCCCCCATTTGCTGCAACTAGAGAAAGCCAGGGAGCAACAACCAAGATCCGGTATACCCCAAAACAAAAGTTAAATTAATAAAAAAATTTTTAAATGAAATGACGTCTGAGATGATACTATACAGAATCATCTAAGAGGACATTCTATTCTTGGTAGACACTGAGAAATAGTGTCTTGTTTAAACCAAAAGAAATACACACACACATCCACACATACCTGTCTTATGTCCCATCACTCTTTAGACTGGCATAACACAGGAGCAGCTAGAGCACTGACTCTCCCCAGTCACAGCATCTTTAGTGTGCAGGTGTAGAAGCAGCCCTCGTAACGGGGCTTCCTCATTATTATTATTTTGTGGGCAAAAGGTTGCAGACACTAATTTTTTTTTTTTTTTTTTTGCTGCTGCTAAAGCTTAGAAAGGGTGGAAAGCAAAATATTTTGATAATTATTCAGGCCATCAGGTTACATAAGAGGTTCCGCAGCTTTCTGCATCAGACTTGAACAGTTGAAACCACAAATTCTGTTTTTGCAGCCGTAAAACATTCGTGGCAAAAAAAAGAGAGAGAGAGAGAAAGAGAGAGAGAGAGAAAAAAAAATAAAAATCCATTTTCCATTCGCTTGAAACTTATAAAATTTAATGTGGTGAAAAATGACAGTTTATTCCCCGTAGGAAACGGCTTGGAGCCGTGTTTCACGGGCAGGGTGTGGAGATGGCTGTGCACATTTGCAGTCCGTGAACACTGCAAGAAACCTGCATGCTGCAAGAGGGTGTCGCAAGGCCAAACTTCTAAGTGAAAAGGTAATAAGGCCTCGATCTAGAAGGAAAAGCTGTACTTTCCCATTGAAATAACTAAGCTGCAATAAACAGCACAGGATCGCACATCAACGTGAGAAATAGTTGCAGACAGACACACACCTGTGTGTAGACGTCCCCAGGCAGGACTGATGACATTTTGCTTTTTTTTTTCAGACTGGAAAACATTGAATTATTTTTTTAGATGGGATTAGTTGTGATCTCTGTAAAATACAATACTCATATAATATTTGTCTCTTTATGATGTCTATCTAAAAGCAAAATTAGGGCATCTGATGTTGAGATGCAAGAATATAAGTTCTGGGCCTGGAAGCAACCAGAGGAATAGCTGTTGGTTTGTCCTTGAACTCATCCAGACTGGATTATTTTTCTGTAAAGTTAATGGTTGGACTAAGTGACTTCTGAGCTCAGGTTTAAAACTGGGATATAGCTGTTTTACAGTGTTGTGTTCGTTTCTGCTGTAAAATGAAGTGAATCAGCTGTGTGTAAACACAGATCCCCTTCCTCTCGGAACTCCCTCTCACCCGGCTCGCTATGCTACCGCTCGTGGTCCTCACAGAGCACCGAGCCCCCTGTGCTCTACAGCAGCTTCCCACTAGCTATCTATTTGACACACGGTAGTGTGTATATCAGAGAAGGCAATGGCACCCCACTCCAGTATTTCTGCCTGCAATATCCCATCCACAGAGGAGCCTGACAGGTGACAGTCCCTGGAGTCAGAGTCGGACACGACGGAGCTCGAGCCGCATGCTGCCTGCCTCGTCTGCCCACACCTCAGTGCTGCTCTTCCAGCTGATACCACCCTTCCCTTTCCCCTCTGTGTACACATTTCCAACCCTATGTCTGCATCTCTATTCCTGCCCTGCAAATAGGTCATCTGTGCCATTTTCCTAGATTCTACATACATGCGTTAATATATGATATTTAACAAGGAGAAGGGGGAAGCAGAGGATGAGATGGTTAGACAGCATCACCCACTCAATGGACATGAATCTCAGCAAACTCTGGGAGACAGTGAAAGACAGGGAGGCCTAGCGTGCAGCATGGAGTCCATGGGGTCGCACAGAGTTGGACATAGTGACTCAACAACAACAATTAAAATTCTTTGGGAATTTTTAAAAAGGATAATTATCAAGTCAATGGAGCTTTGAACCAAGCAACAAATAGCCAAGTAACTGAAAACAAGAGCGACTTTGACTAAACCTGAGTGAAAATGAACATTACCTGTGTGGAATGTCTGAGTCCCACAATTGCTTCAGTCATATATTTAATGTTGGACTACGTGTACCTCTTAGCTATTGCCATAATGATGCCGGGGCCACTCCAAAACTCTGTGGCCTAAAGCGATGCGCATCTATTACTGCTCCAGGGTCTATGGGTCAGCTGGGCAGTTCTTTTGATCTGGTGCAGGTTCGGGTGCCCTCCACTGGGTTTGGGGTTTGCTTATAATTAACTGTTCATGAGGTTTACTGGTGGACCAGCTGGGGGATACTTGCAACAGGACAGCCTCACTTATGTGTCTCGTGATTCACTGCCTTCCGACTGGAGTGACAGACGTCACACAGCCAATGTTTCTCCTCATCAAGGAAAGTAGCACAAGTTTGTGCTCGTGGAGCATGGGATGTGTCCTGGGCGAGAGAAGAGACAAACAAGGCCACTTCAAGCGCATGCTCAGAACCGGCACCTTCTCATACTCACCATGTGTGACTGGTAAAGGCAAGCTGCAAGGCAGTCCAGGTCCTAGGGATGGGGAGATAGAGACCCTACCTTCAGGAGAGCTGCTGGGAAGTCACATTGTAATATGTGTGGATTTCGGAGGTGTGGCAATTGACTATACCTAGACACTGGTATGGCTGAAAGTATGATCTTTATTTTATATTCTAATGGTAAAAAATAGATCCCTACCAGGGGGAAGGGTGGGGATAAAGGATAGTTAGAGAGTTGGGGATGGACATTTACACACTGACATATTGAAAATGGATAACCAACAAGGTCTTACCGTTGGTACGGGGAACTCTGCTCAACCTTATGGGGCCTCCTGGATGGGAGGGCAGTCTGGTGGATAATGGATACATGTTTACATAAGGCTGAGTTGTTCTGCTATGCATTTGAAACTATGACAACACTGTTAGCTGGCTATATAGAATATTAAAAAAAAATTTAAGGGTCTCTCTACTTATTAGGTTCAGTTCAATTCAGTCGCTCAGTCGTGTCCAACTCGTTTCGACCCCATGAATAGCAGCATGCCAGGCCTCCCTGTCCATCACCAACTTCCAGAGTTCACTCAAACTCACGTCCATCGAGTCGGTGATGCCATCCAGCCATCTCATCCTCTGTCATCCCCTTCTCCTCCTGCCCCCAATCCCTCCCAGCATCAGAGTCGTTTCCAATGAGTCAACTCTTCACATCAGGTGGCCAACGTACTGGAGTTTCAGTTTTAGCATCAGTCGTTCCAAAGAACACCCAGGCCTGATCCCCTTTAGAATGGACTGGTTGCATCTCCTTGCAGTCCAAGGGACTCTCAAGAGTCTTCTCCAACACCACAGTTCAAAAGCATCAATTCTTTGGTGCTCAGCTTTCTTCACAGTCTAACTCTCACATCCATACATGACCACTGGAAAAACCATAGCCTTGACTAGATGGACCTTTGTTGGTAAAGTAATATCTCTGCTTTTCAATATGCTGTCTAGGTTGGTCATAACTTTTCTTCCAAGGAGTAAGGGTCTTTTCATTTCATGGCTGCAGTCACCATCTGCAGTGATTTTGGAGCCCCAAAAAATAAGTCTGACACTGTTTCCACTGTTTCCCCATCTATTTCCCATGAAGTGATGGGACCAGATGCCATGATCTTTGTTTTCTGAATGTTGAGCTTTAAGCCAACATTTTCACTCTCCTCTTTCATTTTCATCAAGAGGCTTTTTAGTTCCTCTTCACTTTCTGCCATAAGGGTGGTGTCATCTGCATATCTGAGGTTATTGATATTTCTCCCAGCAATCTTGATTCCAGCTTGTGTTTCTTCCAGTCCAGCGTTTCTCATGATGTACTCTGCATAGAAGTTAAATAAGCAGGCTGACAATATACAGCCTTGACATACTCCTTTTCCTGTTTGAAACCAATCTGTTGTTCCATGTCCAGTTCTAACTGTTGCTTCCTGACCTGCATACAGATTTCTCAAGAGGCAGGTCAGGTGGTCTGATATTCCCATCTCTTTCAGAATTTTCCACAGTTTATTGTGATCCACAGAGCCAAAGGCTTTGGCATAGTCAATAAAGCAGAAATAGATGTTTTTCTGGAACTCTCTTGCTTTTCCATGATCCAGCAGATGTTGGCAATTTGATCTCTGGTTCCTCTGCCTTTTCTAAAACCAGCTTGAACATCTGGAAGTTCACAGTTCACGTATTGCTGAAGCCTGGCTTGGAGAATTTTGAGCATTACTTTACTAGCATGTGAGATGAGTGCAATTGTGTGGTAGTTTGAGCATTCTTTGGCATTGCCTTTCTTTGGGATTGGAATGAACACTGACCTTTTCCAGTCCTGTGGCCACTGCTGAGTTTTCCAAATTTGCTGGCAGATTGAGTGCAGCACTTTCACAGCATCATCTTTCAGGATTTGAAATAGCTCAACTGGAATTCCATCACCTCCACTAGGTTTGTTCGTAGTGATGCTTCCTAAGGCCCACTTGACTTCACACTTCATGCTGTCTGGCTCTAGATGAGTGATCACACCATCATGATTATTTTGGTTGTGAAGATCTTTTTTGTACAGTTCTTCTGTGTATTCTTGCCACCTCTTCTTAATATCTTCTGTTTCTATTAGGTCCATAACATTTCTGTCCTTTATTGAGCCCATCTTTGCATGAAATGTTCACTTGGTATCTCTAATTTTCTTGAAGAGATCTCTAGTCTTTCCCATTCTCTTGTTTTCCTCTATTTCCTTGCATTGATCACTGAAGAAGGCTTTCTCATCTCTTCTTTTCTTTGGAACTCTGCATTCAGATGCTTATATCTTTCCTTTTCTCCTTTGCTTTTCACCTCTCTTCTTTTCACAGCTATCTGTAAGGCCTCCCCAGACAGCCATTTTGCTTTTTTGCATTTTTTTTCCATGGCGATGGTCTTGATCCCTGTCTCCTGTACAATGTCACGAACCTCATTCCATAGTTCATCAGGCACTCTATCTATCAGATCTAGGCCCTTAAATCTATTTCTCACTTCCACTGTATAATCATAAGGGATTTGATTTAGGTCATACCTGAATGGTCTAGCGGTTTTCCATACTTTCTTCAATATAAGTCTGAATTCGGCAATAAGGAGCTCATAATCTGAGCCACAGTCAGCTCCCAGTCTTGTTTTTGTTGACTGTATAGAGCTTCTCCATCTTTGGCTGCAGAGAATATAATCAATCTGATTTCGGAGTTGACCATCTGGTGATGTCCATGTGTAGAGTCTTCTCTTGTGTTGTTGGAAGAGGGTGTTTGCTATGACCAGTGCATTTTCTTGGCAAAACTCTATTAGCCTTGCCCTTGCTTCATTTCATATTCCAAGGCTAAATCTGCCTGTTACTCCAGGTGTTTCTTGAATTCCTACTTTTGCATTCCAGTCCCCTAGAATGAAAAGGACATCTTTTGTGGGTGTTAGCTCTAAAAGGTCTTGTAGGCCTTCATAGAATCGTTCAACTTCAGCTTCTTCAGCGTCACTGGTTGGGGCACAGACTTGGATTACTGTGATATTGAATGGTTTGCCTTGGAGACGAACAGAGATCATTCTGTCATTTTTGAGATTGCATCCAAGTACTGCATTTCGGACTCTTTTGTTGACCATCATGGCTACTCCATTTCTTCTGAGGGATTCCTGCCCGCAGTAGTAGATAAAATGGTCATCTGAGTTAAATTCACCCATTCCAGTCCATTTTAGTTCACTGATTCCTAGAATGTCGACGTTCACTCTTGCCATCTCCTGTTTGACCACTTCCAATTTGCCTTGATTCATGGACCTAACATTCCAGGTTCCTGTGCAATATTGCTCTCTACAGCATCAGATTGCTTCTATCACCAGTCATATCCACAGCTGGATATTGTTTTTGCTTTGGCTCCATCCCTTCCTTCTTCCTGGAGTTATTTCTCCACTGATCTCCAAGTAGCATATTGGGCACCTACTGACCTCGGGAGTTCCTCTTTCAGTATCCTATCATTTTGCCTTTTCTTACTGTTCATGGGGTTCTCAAGGCAAGAATACTGAAGTGGTTTGCCATTCCCTTCTCCAGTGGACCACATTCTGTCAGACCTCTCCACCATGGCCTGCCCGTCTTGGGTTGCCCCGCAGGCATGGCTTAGTTTCACTGAGTTAGACAAGGCTGTGGTCCTAGTGTGATTGGATTGACTAGTTTTCTGTGGTTATGGTTTCAGTGTGTCTGCCCTCTGATGCCCTCTTGCAACACCTACCGTTTTACTTGGGTTTCTCTTGCCTTGGACTTAATTGTCTTCCAGTGATTTTTTTTTTTTTTCCCCTGTGTAATCCACTTTTTGTCATTTAGTTGCTAAGTCATATCTGACTATTTTGCAGCTCCATGGGGTGTAGCCCACTAGGCTCCTCTGTCCATGGTATTCTCCAGGCAAGAATACTGGAGTGGGTTGCCATTTCCTTCTCCAGGGGATCTTCCCAACCCAAGGATCTAAGCCAAGTCTTCTGCTTGGCAGGCGGACTCTTTACCACGGAGCCATCTGGGAAGCCCATAACCCATTCTACTTACCACCATTCAGCATCATATCTGGTCAAACCACAATTTGGAGCTAATTAATCACCAATGAATTATTGTAACATTGACTATCTACTTTTGGATTAATGGTGAGGAAACTTTCATCACAATTAAAAATATATAAATATGAATCTGAAATTGGTCCTAATCTAGCTGTTATATGGAAAAGGATAGATATAATTCTTGTGCAGCCTGGAATCTAAAATATTAGTCACAATTAAAATCTAGAGATATGGAAGATGTGAGATCAAATACTATCTTTCTGCTATTCTTAGTTGATGATTTAATCTTTTGAGTCTCAATTAGCTTTTCTTCAAGAAAAATACCAAAATTTACTTATTCAAAGTGTCTTCTAATGATATGTTCTATCACTGTAAGTGGACTCAGTTTATCAACACTCCTAATTGGTACTACAGCACCTATAACTTACTGAAGTCATAGAACATTTTTTTTTTAATATTCTGAGTACTCACAGTATCTAAATAAGTAAAAATACTCAAGTTATATGTTATAGATTGATGTCAGTAAATGGCTGTGAAGACACTTAGCCTCGAACAAATCTTGAGCTTCTGCAGATGAAGACTAATTTCATTCTCTGGGGCTTCCCTGGTGGCTCAGTGGCAAAGAACCTGCTACCAATGCAGGAAATGCAGGTTTGATCCCTGGGACAGAAAGAGCCTCTGGAAAAGAGAAAGGAAACCCACTCCAGTATTCTTGCCTGGAAAATCCCATGGACAGAGGAGCCTGGTGGGCTATAGTGCATAGGGTCACAAAGAGTCAGATGAGATTTGGTGACTAAATGACATCAGTAACAACAATTTCATTCTGGTAAATTTTATCAGTACTTTTTTTGGAACATGCCTGTGGAAAATATTAAAAATGCTCTTTCATACAAATATTTTCTAATACTGTAACTGCTTTCCACCAGTCATGTTCAAATCTTGCCTTATTATAACAGCCACTTTACATCCTGGTAGATTAATATGACTGAAAGGAGAGAAATATTTGAGATCAAACATGGTAGTGAAACTTGTTATTTCTTGTCTCATTTTCTGTGTTATACTAAAAATAGCTGGTAAGTTAAAAAAATTACACAAAATAATTATTATAGTTCATAAACACTGTACGATAGAAAAATATAATGGACATACAGATATAGACCATTGCTTTCCTTTTTAGAATGAGTTCTAGTGATGTTTATGAGAATGAGACTTACTTTTATGCTCAACATGACCTTAAACCTTTTAAAAACTTCAAACCATTTAAAGACACAAGGTGAAGAAAACACATTAGAAGTTTCCCAATAATGAACTATAAAAATATAATATTACTAACTTAAAACCAACATTATTCCCCTCCTTGCTAGACTTTGGCACTTTTCAGCATTAGATACAATTAAAAATATTTTTGAAGAATATAACTGAGTCTTTTCAATTTGAGAAGCAAAATGTACTGTTGAAATACCAGCTAATGTGCAAATACAAAAACTGAAAAGTAGCTAAATATAAGACAGAGACACCCGAAGAAGCGATTTCTTTAGCCTTTTAAAGCTTGGTCTATACCAAAGCCACAGGTTTTTTGTGGATGCAGATGTGTTCCTAAGAGTGTTTCCAGTTGGCACAGCAGTGACAAGGTGCATATGCTTTTTCATACTTTTTGCTGTTTATACAAAGTTATTTTGGTTGACTCCACACAAATATAGGGAAATAGAAGCTTGAGGCCACCACTGGAATTATTCAAAAAAAAACAAAGAAAACCCATGTGTTTCATTCATACAGCAATTGGGGTGAATGTGGTTTTTGGCCAACATTTTCTAGAAAACCACCTAGACCCACAAATTTCTTCTGAGACCAGAGACACAGGCAGAATCCCAGCTGACGGGTCTCACTGAGTCTGGAGAGGCAGACTTGTCTAGGTTGTACACTCCATAGTTTCCTGATCTCTTGAAAGACCAGAGGAGGTTTATGGAACTAGGAAGCACTCAGGGGGCTTCCCAGGTGGCTCAGGGGTGAAGAATCTGCCTGCCAATGAAGGAGGCGCCGGAGACGTGGGCTCAGTCCCAGGGTCAGGAAGATGCCCTGGAGGAGGAAATGGCAGCCGCCTCCAGTATCCTTGCCTGGAGAATCCCACAGACAGAGGAGCCTGGCGGGTTGTGGTCCATCAGGTCACAAAGAGTCGGACACGACTGAGCACACAGGCCCCACGCAGGAAGCAGTGGATGCCTTTCAAGTGCTAGTGGAGCAAGGAGTCCAGGTGGGCTGCCTCCGACCGCTCAGGGCCGAGCCGGCCTCCATGGCTGCGTCCCGTGGTCCCTGCTCACACTAACGGCCCGTGGTGCTCCCCGGGCTCACATCCAGACTTTGCTACTCACGCCTGCTGAGGATCCCAGATAAGTCACTTAGTCATGCCTCACCTCAGTTCCCTCACATAGAACATGAGGATAATAGCATATAACTCACTGCGCTCTCGTTAGCAGGAAATGTGATTGTACATGCAAATCTGCTTACCACAGTGCCTGGAACGCTTCAAACACCACGGGGTTTGAAATGTTAGCTGCTGAACTGTTCTTTCTTATGTCATCATCATCATTACTCATTTGCAACCAAACACACACAGAGAAGCCTGACTGTCGTAAATCCGACATCGACCTTATACATCACGTAAGATGCTTATTGCTAAGAAAGGAATTCCTAGAGAATCCCTAATTGGAGGATTCCTCCTATGGGGAAGCACCATTAATACTCTGGGCTCTGACGCTGGCAGATCATTAAAGGGGACCGAGCATCCTGTCAATCAGACCCGTCCTGGCCTCTGAAAGCACCATTAATCCCTGGACTCCCCGATCAGCATTTACGGAGCGCCACACCAGGCCGCAGTGGGACTAAAGAAGGAGGAAAATTGCCCCGCACCAGACGCACGGCACAGAGAGGAGACAGCCATATTCTCAAACAAAGACACGAACGCATCTGCACCAGCATCGGAAAGCGGCAGGGTGGCCGAGGGGAGCGTGCGCACACGATGGGGGCTGCGGAAGGCTGGGCGCAGGAAGGGACACGCTGGCCGTGACTTGGAAGACGAGAGGAAATCGACAAACAGGAAAACGGGGGGAAAAAGACTCTACATATAGAATAGCAGACACCAAGGGGAGACATAGACATCAACCAAGTAATCTTCAAGCAGGAATTCTGGGAACAGAGCTCTTCCCTCCCCAACTATGCAGAAAGCAAAAAATGACTTAAAAAACACAGACCACAGATGCCTACGCAAACCTCAAGCCTTAAAAAAAAAAAGAGAGAGAGAGAGAGACCCAAAAATAGCACCAAAAAAGAGAGAAAAATGATACTTGCTTAGATAACGGGACATTTTACTTGCTTTTGGGAAAAAAAAAAAAAAAAAATCTCTCCTTGAGTGCCTTCTCTCCACAATCAGAATCTTTCTCTTTTTAATGGACCAGAGGAAACGAAGTAATATTTATTGTGTCTCTTGCGTTTGCTCCTTACAAAAACGGCATTAGCCTCATATGGAAACACTTTGACAGGCCCCTGAAAATAATTCCTTAACCACAAACATGTCTTCTACTTGTCTGATCTCAAATTGTTCCAAGGGAGTATCACAATTTCAGGTCAACTTTAAGGATATGACAGGCGCTATCAGTCCATTAAACATGAATGATATATGAGGGAGAGGCTGCAGGCGTTGGCACGGCAAGAGAGTCTGCAGCTGGGAGTCCCGGCCCGGGTCCCGGAGGGGGTCTGCCTCGCCGGGAACATTCCTGTCCCACCTGAAGACACTTGCTGGCAGCTCCTCCACACAGATGAAGGGAGGAACAATGGACCTTCTCTCTGTGTTCATCACCCAGATACCATCTCGGAACCTCAGTGCACCATGATTACTGGGAACAAAATAACCCAGATAGGATTTCACATCCAAGCTCTGGATACAGGAGGGACAGAGATGCCAGCACACAAACAACCCCTCTCCCCGTGCTCCACCCCTCCTCGCCCCCCGGGTCCACCTCCGTGGTGCTCTTTTGCTTCTAACTGGCAGATACTTGATCTGCACGAGTGCTTTGTTCTCAGAGTGCACAGGCCGCTGGAGACCGACTGATACGTGTGGGAAAGGGGCGCCACATCACCGCACCTGTCGCGGGGGATGCCCGCCCGCCCGCCCACCCTTCCCGCGGCCCCATTGTTCACCGCCTGGTTCTGTTTCGGGAGCGGCAGAAGCCCAAAGTCCCCAGCATTCAACATGAACAGGTACAAAGAGGGGGCCAGAAGGTGTCCCGGCAGCTCAGTGTCTCCCGAAGCCTGCCCAGTGGCCTATTTCAACAGTAAGTGTAGCAACCCTCTCTCTTTTCAGAGCTGCGGCTTGTAAGAACCAGCACAAGGTAACAACATAGGCGTTTATTTGGGCCATCCATTGAACAAGACTGGCGTGAATTCCACACACACACACACACACTATTCACATTTGGTATCCTAATTCAATGTTGTTCCTGTTTGGCATCCTCAAGTCAATCCTATCTTACTTTAGTGAAAGTAAAATAGACTTGAGATCAAAGGCAACAGGAACTTTTAACTTCCAAGAGAGCGGGCTGCAGGACCCACACCGTTTCCCAGCCACCTCCTTGGAATGCCGGCCGAAATCGAGTGACTCGACATACAGGTCTTAACAACAGAGAACACACTCAAATCCAAAGGAGCTAAAAAGAAGCCATGCAGCCACAGCCTGAGTAGCCGTGCAGCAGGGAAGCAAGGCCAGACTGAGAAGGTGGATGGCCCAGCTGTTTAGCCGGTGTCCGTTACTATGTGGACACTAAAATGTTAGATTCTAACCGCTCGATGGTGGTAATAACACATCATAAGACCTGGAAATGGAAAAAGCCCATTAAATCATCAAGGAATGCCTCTGCCAGCACCAAAGGCACTTCCCAGAGAGTATTCCTTAAAACGCCCCCTTGAGATGTACTCCGAAGACCAAGTCATTTTATCCACCTCCTGAAGAGCGCAATCCATCTATCTTCAGTATCCGATTGCTGTTATGAAATTAAACTTTGGCCTCAAAAGCACTGTCCCATACCCAATGAGTCCACGATACCAGGTTTTCATTAAGGACCAGTCGTAACCCTTGGAGAAGGCAGGAAAGGTCATTTTATCCATTCCCCTACCTCCGGGCAGGTCTCGTGTGAAATGACACCAGCCTGGCTCTTATTATAAAAATTCCCAGAGCAGGAAGTTCTGTAAGCCCTGTTGTAATAGTGCTTTCCCATGTCACATAACCCTCGTGTAGAAAGCGCTTTCTACAGTCTAGACAAAATCCCTCCAACCATAGTTTAAAAACGTGTTCCCGCAGGAGCCGAGGACTATTTATCACCCCCAATGCATCGCGTGTACCTGCAGAGAGTGACAATTTAATAGTGCTGCCTCTGTATTATAGCTTTTGTAGCCTAGTCTCGATTTCAACTAGGATTTTCCTACCCACGTTTATCACAACAAAAGGTGATGTGGGCTTTTAGAATGCAAGGGTTGTTTTCCTTGTTGCTACTTACGGGCATTGCTTTTTATTTTGACTAGCTATGAAAATAACACTGAAAATAGCATAGCACTCTCCTGACTGAGACAGTTAATTCAGATGTGAAGTGTGATGCAAATCCATTTAATGTTTTGATTTCATATCTCATTTTCCTTTTATTGAAAGAATCATAAAGAGCTGTACTAAACCAATTAAGTGTGTAAAATCTGAAATCTAAAAACCTACAAGTATTGTTTAAATCTTACTGAAGTACAGTTGGTTCACAACGCTGTTAACTTCTGTCGTACAGCAAAGTGATCCTACATTCCTACATACGTAAGTTGGGGCTTCCCTGGTGGCTCAGACTGTAAAGAATCTGCCTGAGACACAGGAGAGGAAGATTTGATCCTTGGGTCGGGAAGATCCCCTGGAGAAGGGCATGGCTACCCACCCCAGTGTTCTCGCCTGGAGAATCCCGTGGACAGAGGAGCCTAGTGAGCTGCAGCCCACGGGGTTGCAGAGTCGGACACGATGGAGCAACTCACACACTTTATACATATTTGTACATTCTTTCCCACTGCAGTTCATCACAGGATATTGACTCTGTCCCCCTGGGCGGCACAGCAGGACCTTGTTGCTTGTCCACCCTGTGTAACAGTTGGCATCTGCCACTCCCAAACCCCGACGCCACCCTCCCCCCGGCAACGACAGGTCTGTTATGTTTCTGTAAGTCTGTAAAAATCTTCAAATATTGAAATGTTCACCATGCAGCATGCTAACTGTGCATCACTTCCATTGCTTAAAACAGAGAAGAGGAGAGAATCTTACTGACAACCTGAGTCACTATAAGTAATTGAAAGTAATGAAATAGCATCTCTGCATATTACATCTTTAACTGCTCTTTTCAAAATTATAATGAAGCCTCAGTCGTCTTTTAATAAGGAACCTGGAAATGTAGAACCTGAGTTTATGCTTTCGACAACTTTATTATCTGCCTTTCAACCAACGGGTGAGAATAGGCTTACCAACAAGATCCTTTGAGGAAAGAATCAGAATCGATTGCTTTCATGATATTGTTATTTTCTCCACTTTTGAAAAACAAAGTTTACCAGAATAAGTTTATGCTAAAATGTATGTTTTCAAATTAACATTTAGGAAAGTTTCTAAAAGGTCGATAAAAATGAAACAACATAAAGTAAGTTTTGTGATGGAATCATTTGTACTTCGTGTTTATTTCAGATTTGAAACAAAATTTGAAAGCATTAAATTCTGTGTGTGTTCAGTCATCTCTGACTCTTTTCCAACCACCATGGCCCACCAGGCTCCTCTGTCCATGGGATTTCCCAGGCAAGCATACTGGAGTGGGTTGCCATTTCCTCCTCCAGGAAATTGTCCCAACCCAGGGATCGAACGCGTGTCTCATATCTCATGCGTTGGGCAGGCCGATTCTTTGCCACTGCGCCATCCTGGAAGCATTACATTCTAAAGGGTGAAAATGTGAGGTATCATTGTCACCCTTATTCTGTATTGTGTTGGGTGGGGAGGGGGAGGGCGGTGTTTTCTTCAAGTTCGCAAGGATAGGAGTTTTCCAATGAACATTCCAATGTAAATTTTCTAATAAAGTTGTCAAGCCAGACTTTCTTCACATATCATGATAAGAAAGTTTAGCCTTCTGAAAATTTTGAAGATAGAGATGGCTTCACTCAAAGTAGGTCTGAAATCTTACAAGCATTTTATGTTACATCCATGACACAAGCCTCCTGTAAGCCTATAGTCCTGTATATGAGACTACTATTAGGACGCTGCTTGGGCCTCAAATGAAATTTTGGGAGAACTTCATTTTCAAGTCTCTGCCCTCAAAGAAAGACAGACCTCCGTGGATTTCCGAACTCAGCCAGAGATGTGAAAACACTCACTTGCCTGCACCATCACCACCAGTTCACGTTTTATTGAGTGCTTACCATGTGCTAAACATGCCACAGGTATCATATGATTTGATTTTCATAACCACCCTGTGAAGTGAGCACTGTCGTGATTTCCATTTTGCAGGTGAGGTTCACCAAGGTTAAGCACACTGCCCGGGGTCGCACAGCTGGGAAGCAGTGCGGCCCGGATTTGGACCCCAGGCTGTGCTCGGCACCAGGCTTGGCAGGGGCATCTCTGCGAGACTGCTTTTACTGTCACTTCGCGCCCCTGTGTCCTGTGTCCAGCCAAGGCGGCAGCTTGGAATCATCAGACATGTGATGCACGCAGGAAGGCAAATCAGACCTGAAATAAAGACGGCTTTTAAAACACCTCTCTCAGTCTCATGACACGTACGAAGGAGAGTGACATTAACCCGCTTGGTTGGATTTGTTTTTCTTTGTTTAAAAACTGGAAGGCACTCAAATTGCCTTACTACTTCTGATCTAATCATCATCCCGAGGATCTGTAGGTCACACCGAAGAGGAAAAGAATGAGACCAGCCACCTACCCTTCTACCAGAAACACGCACAGGAGCAGCAGCAGTTAAGCATGCCAGAGCCACCTCTGGGGACATTTCTAAACCGCTGCCCTCCACCCCCACCTCCCAAAAGAGTGAATTAAGGTACAGAAAGAAATAGGACAATCAGAAAATCAGTACAGGCATGCCATATTCAATAAAAAACAATTTCTCATTTTAATTAAAGATATTGCCGCTTTTTGTTCAGCCATCCATCATTTTATGTACACTGTAAACAGGAAGAATTCCATGGTAACAAACTGTTCCTTTTGGAGGGTTCCGGGGAATATTGCAAAGTAGAGCTTCAGCATTTAGGTTAGATTAAAAAAAAAAAGCACATAACTGCTATTAGATGTAACTAGTCCCTTTGTGACACAGGAAGTTATTATTTGACACAACCGGCAGTTTTAGATGCTTTTAGAAAGTTTGTCTCTGTGGTGAGGGTGCTCATTGCTAGGAGCAAACGGGTGAGCTTCAAAGCACATTGGTTTGGATCATTGGAAACAGATAATCAACAGATGATGGAGAGAAAAGTGCCCCCACCCCACCCCCTTCCTCATTTTTTTTTTCCTTCTAGATCTCCTTGTCAAAGGATGATTGATACATGGGGAGCAGCCCTTGAGATGCCAGCCACTGCCTGAGGCACTTCCTATAATCAAAGCACACGCCCACCCAGAGCTAATTAGACCTTAGATTAGTGTCAACTGATTGATTTAAAGCAGCCTTCCTCCCATCTCCCTGCACCACGAGGATGGGGTTGGTCTCCAACCCTGCTCTCTCAAGAGACAGGCGAATTATTCATGGGAGCTCCAGGGAGGAAACTTAGAGATAATGCAGCTAAAACAGAACCAGAAGAACCTTTACAGAAGGAAAGCAAGAGGGAGGAGAGAAAGAGAAACCGACAGAGAGTAAAAGAGAATGAATCCTGCTTCCGATTGCAATGAGACCTCCCGGTCCAATGTGTTGAGTTAAGTTAGGGAGAGTGTTTGTGATGTTTGAAAGAAAACTATTTGCAATTTAACCTAGGAGGGTTCTGAGTACATTTGGCTACAATTTAGATACCATTATTCAAAGTCTTTTCCCTTCATTTTCCCCCCTTCTCCTTTATAAATATATGAGCCGGGAACATTCAGAGTTGTCTTAATGGATTAAGCAGAGACGAGGCTGAAAAGAGCAAATTAAAAATGAAATAGTTACAGCTGTTGGAACTGGCATTGGGCAGGGAGAAGTAAAAAAGATTTCTCTGCTCCCAGGATAAAGGTGATTTCACAAAACACCAGGCCCTTGTAGAGTTCAGACACAGGTGTGCTTACAAAATGTTGCGAGGGATCCCCTGACTTACTCACTAGGACACAGCTAGATGGCCTGCTCTGCAGAGGTACACAAAGAGTTTCATTTCGGCTAAAAAGGGAGCCAATTCCTGGAGACTCAGAGGATAAAGAATCCGCCTGCAATGCAGGGGACGCAGGTTCAGTCCCTGGGTCAGAAAGAGCCCCTGGAGCAGGGAATGGCAACCCACGCCAGTATCCCTGCCTGGGAAATCCCACGGACAGAGAAGCCTGGCAGGCTACAGTCCATGGGGTGACAGAGCGACTAACACAAGGCTTCCCAGAAGAGGGGGAGGCAGGGCCCAGCCTCAGTCTTCTTATTTCAAAGACTGTTTCCACTTGTTAAGTCCTGCTGCCACTTCTTTACTCAGAATTCTGAGTACAAGAAGCACTGTAATGGCTGCAGAAACATATAAGAAAGATGGCACCTTCGTCCCTTGGGGTGGGCAGGGATTTGCTTCCGGGACCACCTTGCCACCTCCCAGCTGCAGATAGCAAAGTCCAGGGATGCTCAAGTCCATCACGTAAAATGGGTTAGTACTGTCGGCGCCCCCATCGCAGGTCCTGAACCTGCAGATACAGATACCTGACTGTTCTGGCTAATGGAACCAATAGATTCATGGAAGGACACCATCTTGCCTTCCGGATTGGGAGAGGGTTGGAGAAAAGGAAAAGGGGATGACAGGGGGTGGGGGGTGATGGGGGAGGCACATAGAAACTCAAAAGAGCAGCCATGGCCAATTAACTGAACT
This sequence comes from Capricornis sumatraensis, assembly GCF_032405125.1. NCBI lineage: Eukaryota > Metazoa > Chordata > Mammalia > Artiodactyla > Bovidae > Capricornis > Capricornis sumatraensis. Next base: position 108,546,706 of record NC_091076.1, on the reverse strand, counting down.
GATGTTCCAATTAGGCATTATTCCAGATGTTTTTTTAAGTCATTAGTGCTTCCATGGCTATGTGTAGCACCTCACTCATTTCCCACAAAACCCCTGGAAGATAAAGTATGTGTCATCCATAAACACAGTGGATATTTCTCCCATCACAGATGAAATGATTAAAACAAGTATTGTATTTCCCTTCCTGCCCACCACACCCCCGCTTCAGATGGTAAGAAAACTCAATGGACCAGTACCAGATCTGAAAACTTCGGGTTTCTCTTTACTAGTCTTACCAATATGCCACACTACCTTTCAGCCTTCTCTCTTAATGGCATTTCACATAGACATTTATTTTCACTGGGTCTGTTCTGTGCATGCTCAGTCATGTCTGACTCTTTGTAGCCTATAGATTATAGCCAGCCAGGCTCCTCTTCTTGTGGGATTCTCCAGGCAAGGATACTAGAGTGGGTTGCCATTTCCTCCTCCAGGGGCTCTTTCCAGTCCAGGGACTGAACCCACATCTCTTGCATCTCCTGCACTGGCAGGCAGATTCTTTACCGCTGCCCCACCTAGGAAGCATTATTTTCATTATTATTATTTTTAATTGAGATGGTCTATCTGCCAGCCTCCAGGTTTGTTTGCTGTTTTGGCCATGCCACACAGCTCGCAGGATCTTATTTCCCCAACCAGGGATCAAAGGCACACCCTGTGCCTTGGAAGGCAAAGTCTTAACCACTGGACCACCAGGCGAGTCTCGAAAGCTAAGTCTAACAGCAAGTGTTTGAAGATTTGAAGAGTTATCCTTCCTGGCTCAATGAGCTTCCCTGGTGGCTCAGTTGGTAAAGAATCCACCTGTAATGCAAGAGACCTGGGTTTGATCCCAGGGTTGGGAAGAGTCCCTGGAGGAGGGAATGGCAACCCACTCCAGTATTCTTGCCTGGAGAATCCCATGAACAGAAGAGCCTGGCAGGCTACAGTCCATGGGGTCACAAAGAGTTGGACACGACTGAGCGACTAAGCACAGCACACACAGCTCAATAAATGAACCAGACCATAAGCCAGAAATCTAGGAAGCCCCTAGAGACGATCTAGGGAATCATATGAGGAAGTGTTGAACACTGGGTTAAATACCGGAGGGATAACGTAGGTATTTATTGTATGGGAAAAGCTCTAAGGCCACTTCCAAATGATGCCCACCAAGGCTGTACAGACGCAGGGGAGCCGGCACTGAAACCTTAACACTGAACTCAAAAAACGTGTCATAAAAACTGACAGAAGTTTCTGGAGTCCAAAATGCAATCGGGCCCCAGATCACCGATGCAGATTGAAGTTATGTGCAGAGCAGAATGAAGCTACTGTTTTATTTTTCTTGCATGTGGGTCCCAGCATCATAATAACGGCTTTCAGGGGCTACTTAGCTTGAAATATGAAGCCACAAAGGCCAAGAGTAGGTAAAATCTGGACAATTCCATCCACGTCACTGCTTCCCCCTGGCTTCCTCATCTCCCTGCAGAGAAGGGAATTAGGAGAACTGACCTCGAGAGCCAAGAGGGCTGGAGCTCACAGGAGAGTCCTCCAAATGCCGATTCGGCGAATTTTAACTTCTTCGGCTGTAAACCTTTCAATACCTCAAAATAAATCCTTCAATTTTATATGAGATTTCAGCCTCTGCAGCTGTAGATTTATGCAGTGTGCTGAGGCCGAGCCAAGAGAAGTGCACATAAACGACGTGACAGAGAGCGTCAGGATGTTATCCAGCTTCACGCGACAGAGGTGCCCTCTTAGGAACTTTCCAAATGTCGTGCTCGGCCCCCCTCGTTGATTAGCTGCTAAAGCAGCCAGTCTTCTGCCATGGATGTGTGTGTCCAGCTGCTGGCCCGCAGCTGCAGAGAGGCAGGAAGCTGTCCACTTCCTCACCCCTGGCCCGGATCTGAGACTCGCCGCAGGCCTGCCCGCCCGAGTGCCAAGCTATGTGTCTTGGTTGCTAGCAGACAGCGGAGCTCTGCAGTATACTCCACTTCAGGATCCAGCTAAAATCACCAAGATATTGTAAGACATGTCAGCCAGGCAAACAGACAGCAGGTTTTGACAAGACCAGGAAAAAGACAATGATAGACCTATCACTAGAATCACTTGATTGGAGGACTTAGGAATGAATTAACTAGGGACTTCCCTGGTAGTCTGGCAGTTGAGATGTCACCTTCCAATGCAGGGGGCACAGGTTTGATCCTTGGTTGGGGAGCTAAGATTCCCCATGCCTCGCTGGACAAAAAACCAAAACATGAGACAGAAGCAATACTGTAATAAATTAAATAAAGACTTTAAAAGTGGTCTACAATAACAACAACAAAAAAAGTCTTTTTAAAAACAAGAATAAGTGAACTCGCATTTTTCGAGCATTATTGTGAATCAGGCTTTGTGCTCTTAGTAGTTTTCTTATAAACATCTTAGTTAATCCTCACAATGATAGAACAAATACACGGCATCAGATTTTATAGAAGAGGAGGCTACAGGTCCGAGATGTGAAATCCCTTACCTAAAAACGCCCCAGATCCTGTATTCACTTGAGGAAAACACCTGTCTCCTACATCTCAACATTATATGAGCCACTCAAAGTAGAATGACAAGTCGCTCAAAAATAGCAACCTGTAAGTAGCAAAGAGGAGACTGTTCTTTAGCTAAAACTATTGGGAGAGACCCAAGTTGTTACTCTTGAAAACTGTGCCGGCGCTGTCGTCACAACTTCAGCTGTGCAGGAGATTAGAATTTGTTAACAGTGGCTGAGATCATGACTTTTAAATGAAGTTTTCATTTTTGTCACAGCTGTACATGCAGGAGTTCTACCTCTGGCCAAGATGGAAGTAAAAGAGACCCTATTGATCCTCTCACCAGAAACAGCTTTTTTTAAAATTGGGACAAAAATCCTGGAGAGAGTGGTTCTGGAGACATTGGACATCAGCCAGTGAAGGACAATGAACCCTGAGAGGATAGAATCAACAAGCCGAGTCCTACCACTTACCTCGCTGACTGCTGGGAGGGAATTTAGGGAAACCAGGTGGAGCTCAGACATCTCCTTGAATGGAGGAGATAGAAATGGTTGTCTGAAAAGGTCAAGACAACTGGAGCTTGCAGGACAGAGTCTTAGCAGGAACAGAGATGCACAGAGCTGAGAGCTCCAGAGATGGAACGTGTGCAGTGCGTTTGAGAACACTACCTGAGGCCGAGGGAAAAAACACCTGCAAGGGAACACTCTCTATAGCTCACCCAGGTCCCACCAGCCAGAAGGAAAACCTCATAGTTCACAAGTCATCAGGCTGAGCAGAAAGGGTGAAGTCGACCCTGAACTAAATGCTACTCTGGTCTTGCCTAAGCATGATCCCAAAGGATCAAACTATCTCCAAAAACCTGTGCCTGAGAATATTTTTCTTGTATTATCTCTTGGGTAATTTCTTTTTCTTATAATGTTACATTAGTTTCTGCTGTACAGCAAAGTGAGTCAGTTACACGTGAATATGCATTCCTATACCTCTTCTTTTCCATTATGGTTATCACAGGATATAGTTCCCTGTGCCTCACGGTAGGACCTTGTTGTTTATCCATCCCATACAACAGGCTGTGTCTGCTAACCCCAAGCTCTCATTCCATCCCTCCCTACCCCAGCCAGCTTGGCAGCCACAAGTGTGTTCCCTGTGTCCAGGAGTCTGCTTCTGTTTCATAGACGGATTCATTTGTATCAAGTTTTAGATTCCAGATATAAGTGATACCATATGGTGTTGGATAATTTCTTTTCCTCAGAATATCTCGGGATCGTCAACAGATTTCGGAGACTAAACCTGCTGCCAGGATGTACCTGTTGAGAGTCAGTCACCACAACAGAGCCCCAGCAACTTCCTTACCCCGTGTTTCCCATGAAGAGCGGAACCACGACCCTTGGTACCCAGTCCTGTTTGGTCTTCTCCAGAAAGCAACCCCCTGCCTCTAGTTAGGGGAGGGGTAGGCATAAAGTGATGGAAGGTCGGGAGCAAATCCTTATTTTTCACACCTTATCCTTCACTCCCGTGCTCGCTGGTGCCCTCCTTAGGGCCGAGTACCTGAAACTTACTATGTTTCATTAGTATAAATGAACTTTTTTTTTTTTTTAATTATTTACTTGGCTGAGTCGGGTTGTAGTTCAAAGTTGCAGCATGTGGGATCTTTGACCTTTTAGTTTCAGCCTGAAGGACCTAGTTCCCTGACCAAGGGATGGAACCAAGGACCCCTACACTGTGAACCCAGAGTCTTAGCCACTGGACCACCAAGGAAGTCTAAATTCACTTAGTTTTAATTAATATCTTCATCCACAGGCATATGATTTTCAAATCCTTAGCAACTCAAGTCATTCACCAAACTAGTCATTAAGTCTCATTATCTAACCTCTACCAATCCCTAATCATTTCCAGTCCATTGTGTTGTCTTTCCTACCTTTTTAACCTCAAACTTTCATTGAAATTATTTTACTGCCACATGAGGTATTTTAAAAGAAATACCTCTATGTTGTATTACACTATTCAAACCACGTTCAGTGTTTAGCCAGAAGTTCAAGTGAATTCTTCCTAAACTGAAAACTAACTGCATTCTGAAATTTGCTGGCCTAGGCGCATACCATTGTTTATCTGTTTATTATCTCATTCTACTGATCTGGAAACTAAGACTTAAAATGATTAAATAGTTTTTCAAAGTCATATGATTATACTTACATCTCAGCGGTTTTATGAGTATTAAATAAGATAAATCACTTATCATAGTTATTATCTTACGATCAAGTAAAAATAAAAGTTTTCTAGTGATGAGAAAACTCATGATGGTACTTACTGATTCTGCAGCTTCTGCACTCAGCGCAGGTAAGTCTGCAGGGAAAGTGAAGAAGACAAAGAGACACTTGAAGGAAGAAGACGCACCATGCTCAACCAGGGATAATGACATTTGTTTGATTTCTGTGTTGTTGTTGTTGTTTTTAATATTTGTAAGTAGCCATGAAACTAAAATACATTGGGAGATCAATGATGAACAGTCATTCTTTCAGTAGAGTAGGAATACTTTCTTCTAATGTGAGAAAAATAAGTATAAAACTTTCAGTCATTCTTTGGCCAAATATCTTCAGAATATCTTTAAAGTATCATAAGGCTACATTTGGGCTTTCCAGGTGGCTCAGTGGTAAAGAATCTGTCTGCCAAACAGGAGACACAAGTTCAATCCCTGGGTTGGGAAAATCCCCTGGAGAAGGAAATGGCAACCCACTCCAGTATTCTTGCCTGGAAAATCCCATGAACAGGGGAGCCTGGTGTCCTGCAGTCCACGGGATCTCAAAGAATCAGACATGACTTAGTGACTAAACAACAACACAACAGCAATGCTGTATTTTACTATATTTTCAAAAATCCCTTAATCTTTTATTTTTCTATCTTTTTTTGGTGGTGTTGTTCTTGTTTATTTCCAAGTAACTGGTAAAGTTTCTGCCTGAGGTCATCAAGGGAGGATTCACTAGTACTAGACTAGCCCTTCTACAATAAACAACTAGAAAACTGGGCAAAATATGTGAATGACTGTCTTCAGACACTCGGAAACACATGTTACAGAACTGTCATCCCTACAGGAAGAGAAACAAATAAGGTGAGCTGCTGTCTATGGGGTCACACACAGTCGGACACGACTGAACTGACTTAGCAGCAGCAGTAGCAGTGGGCTCATTTTGGCTTTCTGCCTGGATGCAGTTTCCGAATTATGGTTTGGGGAGGGGGAAACGCAGGAACACAGTGGCCTCTGTAATCTGAAAAGACAGAGATCAGGGTTCGGAGACTATTTCTTGGGCTCCAAAATCACTACGGATGGTAACTGCAGCCATGAAATTAAAACATGCTTGCTCCTTGGAAGAAAAGCTGTGACAAACCTAGACAGTGTATTAAAAAGGAGAGACGTCACTTTGACGACAAAGGTCCATATAATCAAAGCTATGGCTTTCCAGTAGCGGTGTATGGATGTGAGAGTTGGATCATAAAGAAGGCTGACTGCTGAAGAACTGTCGCTTTTGAATTCTGGTTCTGGAGAAGACTCCTGAGAGTCCTTTGGAGTCCCTTGGTGCAAGGAGATCAAACCAGTCAATCCTAAAGGAAATCAACTTTGAATATTCATTGGAAGGACTGATGCTGAAGGCTCCAATACTTTGGCCATCTGATGTGAAGAGCCAACTCATTGGAAAAGACCCTGATGCTAGGAAAGATTGAGAGTAGGAGGAGAAGGGGGCGACAGAGGATGAGATGGTTGGAAGGCATCACTGACTCATTGGACATGAGTTTGAGCAAACTCCAGGAGAGAGTGAAGGACAGGGAAGCCTGGTGTGCTTTGGTTCATGGGGTCACAAAGAATTGGACACGATTTAGCTACTGAACACAAAGCACAAACATGGTCATGCTAAAGAATCTTAACCACCAGCGCAGAATGCCAAAGGCCTCTGATTGCTCTACTGTATTTATCGGCATCTTCTTTTCTAACAGACTCTGATTGCAAGTTACTGCTGTTTGCTGAAACCATTTGTTTCTACTCAAAGTTGACTCTTCTCTGATTGCAGATGGAGAAAATACCCCAGAATATCTCTCTCTCTGCTGCAAGATCACTTAAGGATGGAGACCAAAAATCATTGTCATTATAACAGTAGGAGTCTGCAGAAAGTTTGGTATCAAATTACTTGAGACATCTGTTATAGGAAATGATGTGCTATTTTTGAAAATAGTATGGGAAGCAGCAGCCTGAGTGCTAATCAGTCTAAACATTTTCTTTAGCTATGAATTCCATTTAAAGGAAAGGTTTTTTTTCTTAAGGCCATGGATCATTAACATTTCAATACACCAAGCCTAGATCTGGCAACTTCAAGAAATTTTTCAGAAGGAAGGCACACAACCCAAGGGACTATCTTAATTAGCTGCATCAGCCCAATTAATTTGTGGTGTATTTCAAGCTGAAACAAAGGCCCAGGAATGAGTCTTGCTGTCCCAACCTCGTCATAAAAGTTCTACGAAGCCTCTCCCTCAAGCATTGCAGGGAAGAAAGACAATGGATGGAGCTAAGCCTCCAGGGTCTTGGCAGCCAAGAAAGCAGAGGGGAGGCTCTGCCAGAGCTCGTATCAGTGTGGAAAATCACACCACAGCTAGCTGCAGCGAGGAATTCTTGAGAATGGAAGGAGCAGACAGCAAAACATCTGATAAAAGCAAAAATTTTAAATTGTCCTGAGGATGCGTTTTATCGTCTGAATCAACAGGTCTCTGAAACCCAGACCCTCCTCGGAGAACTTCACTGGCTCCTTTTCCCTCTGTAAGTCCTGAGCACTGAAGCCATCGCTGGATCCTGGGAGGGCCCTCTTGGAGCACTTCCCCAACTGCCTGGGACCCAAATGCTTCTGTCTCGTTTCCTCCAGCTGATTAGATCCCCTGACTGTGGCCACCAGTTTGAATCAGGCCTGCGCTTGCTAATTTGAATTGTTTCTACTGTGTTACAAAATCAATGTTATGGAGAAAAGATGAAAAAAAAATAGATGGCATTTTTAGAAGGATGCTGAGAAGAACAACTTCAGCCTCAACACCCATAAAAATGCCCGCAAGTCTATTTCTGATTCAGAAATTCCATCAGTGCAGGCTTCCTTCTATGGGTCAAAGCAGAAGAATATACTGCCATGCAGAGAGTATGTCGACAGATAATTAAATCATCATTAGTCATCAACCACTTATAGTGAACTTTCCCGTTCTAAATGTTTCCAAGGCAACAGAGGTCCTAAGGCTTTATACATGAGAAGGTGAAAATATAAACCAATGCACCAACCAAGTGGAAGGAAGACAAGTGGGAGTAAGGAAACAGGCAGAGGTCAGGCTCTGAAGACCTTGGGAAGCGAAGCTCATAAAGAAACTAAATGGGGAACAAGCAGCTGTCCACGGCCTAGTTTGGGCTTTCCCAGGTGGCGCTGGAGGGATGCAGGAGACATAGAGACGGGGGCTCTTCCTCTGGGTCGGAAAGATGCCCCGGAGGAGGGCATGGCAACCCACGCCAGTGTTCTTGCCTGGAGAACCCCATGGACAGAGGAGCCTGGCGGGCTGCAGCCCCTAGAGTCGCAGAGTTGGATGTGACTGAAGGGACCGAGCACCCACACACCACAAGGCCTCGCTTACCTATCCCCCAGTGATGTAAATCACCCTGACACACTGCAGGGCCCCATCATCTCCTACAGTGACACAATCACCCTGACACACTGGAGGGTTCCATCATCTCCTACAGTGACACAAATCACCCTGACACACTGCAGGGCCCCATCATCTCCTACAGTGACGTAAATCACCCTGACACACTGGAGGGCCCCATCATCTCCTACAGTGACGTAAATCACCCTGACACACTGGAGGGCCCCATCATCTCCTACAGTGATGCAAATTACCCTAACACGGGACAGCCCATCGCCGGTCCTTCTAGAGCAGTGGTCCCCAAACTTTTTGGCACCAGGGACCAGTTTCGTGGAAGATAATTTGTCCACAGACTGAGTGGTGGGGATGGTTTCAGAATGATTCAAGCACATTACATTCACTGTATACTTATTTCTATTATTATTATATCAACTACAGCTCAGATCCTCAGGCACTAGATTTTGGGCGGTTTAGGATCCCTGTTCTAGAGGAACAAAAGCCCAAAATGACCCTTCCCTTAACCATCAATACTTTTAGGAAATGACTGAGTAAAGTGGGTGAAAATTCATAGTCCTCAGAGAACAGGAAAACACACGGCTTTAGCCCATGGTGTCAGGCAGATACTGGATGATTACCAGCCCAGTGGTTAGAGAAAGTGTTCCCATCCGGGAAGTCTGGATTGGACTTGACAGATCTCCCTGGTTTCATCTAGGAGTCTATGATAAACAATGAATGATCTATGGCAGAAGAGCCTCCAGGTGGAAAAAGTGATGTGTCATTTCAAAACAAATAAATGAGACAGCTCTACAACTGAACTGGGATGACTACAGATGCTTGGTTTTACTCCAATGAATTCCCAATCTGGCAAGAGTAACGTGGAAGAAGTGATTGAGAAATGCTCATCCAGAAGGATCAGCGCTGATGAACTGATGCTTTCAAACTATGGTGTTGGAGAAGACTCTTGAGAGTCCCTTGGACTGCAAGGAGATCCAACCAGTCCATCCTAAAGGAGATCAGTCCTGGGTGTTCATTGGAAGGACTGATGTTGAAGCTGAAACTCTAGTACTCTGGCCACCTGATGCGAAGAGCTGACTCATCTGAAAAGACCCTGATGCTGGAAAAGATTGAGGGTGGGAGGAGAAGGGGATGACAGAGGATGAGATGGTTGGATGGTATCACTGACTCAATGGACATGAGTTAGAGCAAGCTTTGGAAGACAGTGGACAGGGAGGCCTGGTGTGCTGCAGTCCATGGGGTCGCAAAGAGTCAGAAACAACTCAGCAACTGAATAACAGCAAGGACAGAATACTAGATGAATCTGGAAGAGGGTCCCACACCTACCCCAGGGAAGGCTTCCCAGGGCAGGTTACATCTGAGCGAAGGCTTGGAAGAGAGGGGGTTGGGCAGGTCCAGGGGAGAGGGGCTTCTCTGCAGAGGGGGCAACAGTAAAGTGCAGGCAAGGTGTGGGTAGCTGAGCAGAGCTTGGAGTGTGTAGAGGGTGAGACGGGCGGGGACGAAGGCCAGAGAGGCAGCGGCCAGACCGCAGGCTCCTCCTTACATGCCACAATAAGGAATTCACGGAAACAGACATCCACGCTGATGCGCGTGCCGGCTAAGTCGCTCCAGTCACGCTGGACTCCTTGCGACCCCATGGACTGTCGCCCCACAGGCTCCTCTGTCCATGGCGTTCTCCAGACAAGAAGACTGGAGTGGGTTGCCATTTCCTCCCCTAGGGGACCTTCCTGACCCAAGCACTGAACTTGGGTCTCCTTCATTGCAGGCAGGTTCTTTACCACTGAGCCACCTGGGAAGTATTTGTATGTATATCCCCCACCTTATTCCAGAAAGGACTTAAAGCGGCTGTTGCTCAGAACTTTGGGTTATATTATCAACGCAATTGAGTGTAATTGAAGGATTTTAAGCAGGGAATGACATGCTTAGGCATGCATTTAAGAAAGATTACTCAGGCAACACAGAAAACCAATTGAAAGGGGTAACAGGAAAAGGGGTGGGACTTCAGGCAGTTAAGGAACAATGGAGGCAATTATAATCATCCCCGGGGGGGAAAAAATATAGCTAACACCTCAAGAAACGCAGTGGCCCCAGAATGGTGAGGAGTGGGCAGTTCTGAGACCCACTGAAGTCTGGACAGGGTAATTTCTAAGCTCATGGGCCTGACAATGCTTAACACTCTGGGACCAAACTGGGCAGAAAGAAATTGCTCAGGAAATATGTCTTGATAAGGAATTTGAATCAGGGAAACAAGTTATCAAGACAATTTGTCTGATATGAGAAAGCATTGACGGTGTAGAAACAGACAGTTCCAAGTACTTCGAGTTTACTTTGAGTTTCCATTGGAAACATCTTCCCAGTCTCTTTTAAGCAGAGCCTTCTTTCTTTCAAAAGACAAACGTCTAGTATTGCCCAAATCTCCTCACTGTGCTTGAAACGACTTTTTTGGTGCATTTTTCAAAGCTGCTGCTGTTGCTCCCAACCCCTGAAGGTATAAAAATATATCTCACTGTCCTGTCTAGTTTCCAGCAGGCAGAAACTGGGGGAGGTGTTTTTTTTTCGTTTTCTATAAGAAAAAGCTCTGCCCAGTTAAAGGAAATACCTCACACAAAAAGTTAACAACCCAATAATTTAAATTATACATTGTGAATGAAAATGTCCAGCATAGAACCTGGAATACGGTTTTAAGAAGAATCTTAAAAATGATCAATGGAAAGAATTGATGAATACCAAATCTCCTAAAGTTCTCTATAATCTTGGGTTGCTAAAAAGTTCATTTGCGTTTTCCTATAAAATGTTATGGAAAAACCTGAAGGAACTTTTTTAACTAACTCAGTAGAATCAGGCCATAGGGAAATAAATTAGGGTGAGGGACAGGTGAGAATGTATTGGTTAAACAGAAAGAAAAGTATGTGGTTTTTTTCTGGATAATATCATAATTAACATGATGATCTACATAAAAATGACTCACAATCAAAAAAAAGAAAAAATAAATAACAGGCTCAAAGAAAAGAGAGTTTTAAATAAATACACAGTGTTAATAATTGTTCTAGATACACTGACAATAGTAATTGGGAGAAAGGTAACTTCACTGGTAATCTGTATTTTCATCACCTAGTTTTCTAGGTGAATTCTTCTGAATCAATATATCAAAGACACGCCCTGTTGAATTTAGAAGTCATTCACTTACTTAATTTTGGACTCATTCATATGACACATTACTGAGTGTGGCTACTGCTGGGCTTCTGGGGTCAGCACTGGGTCCCTGCCACCGTGTCATGTCTCTCCTCCAGTTTCCACGTGTTCCTCATTTGAATTTCAGATTTCACCAGAACGGCCTTTTGTAAACTATATTTATCTACTATTTGCTGTGCTGCCTCGTAGTTACGCACGCGGGGTCTTCGTTGACGGCTGAAGCCTGCAGGATCCAGCTTCCTGCCCCCCGATCGGATCTGCAGAGTCGGGAGCACAGAGTCCGAGCCACTGGACCACCGAGGGAGTCTCCAGAGTGGCCGTCAGTATCCACACCTCTGCCATCACCTTGCTCGTTGTGACATACGTATTCTCCGAGACGGCAGAGGCTGCCTCTATGCCTCTCCTCTTTTCTCCCTGAGTTCTCACCAGAATGGTCTCTAACAGGCTTAATCAAGTCATACTGCCACCGAATGAAATGCCCCTTGAACGTCATTATTTCAAGAATTAGGAGCAGCTTAAGTTATAAACATGTACACAAAGTAACTAAGACTTCATGACTTATTTGCATGTCACTGGCTCAGACAAAACTTTACGTCATATTGGTTGAGACAGAACTGCTGTCTGCTCTCTTAGTAAGTATAACACCTCACACTTCTCTACTTTGGGTCCAATTCACTCTGGATTCAATTCCAGCATGTCTCACGTAAAGGGATCATAGTTGTGTGGACAGCTGGTTTTTCTCTACCTGTAAGAGGAGGCATGACTACATCAATAGAGGCATTCTCATTTTTGAAAAAAGGACGAGAACCTATTGGACAGCACGGGGAGCTCTGCTCTCTATGCTCTGCGCTGACCTAAATGGCAAGAAAAGACAAAAAAAAAAAGCATATGGTACACATACGGCTGACCCACTTCTCTGTGCAGCAGAGAATAGCACGACATGGCAAAGAAACTGTGTGTGTCTGTGTGTGTGCGCACGTGTGCTCAGTCACTCAGTCATGTCCACCTGATTGCGATCCCATGGACTGTAGCCCACCAGGCTACTCTGTCCATAGAATTTTCCAGGCAAGAATACTGGAGCAGGTTGCCATTTCCTTCTCCAGCAGATTCTTCCTGACTCAGGGATCGAACACATGTCTCTTGCATCTCCTGCACTGACAAGTGAATTCCTTATCACTGAGCCACCTGGGAAGCCCAAAACCATTGTACTCCAATAAAAATTCGTTTAAAAAGTTTTAATAAGGTTTGAGTTGTCTTCATAGAAGAAGAATCTTCTGAAGCAGAAAATACACTAAAAATAAGACCCATGCCCAAATCATGGGGAGAAGCTAAGTGAAAGGAAAATGGGGCTGACTCCCTGGGAATGATTCGGAGAACGTGTGTGATGAACTAGGCGCCTGGAACCCAGTCCCGCTCTCTCCGCCAATTAACTGCTCAGCTTAAGTCAGTCCCTTAACCTCCCAAGTTTCTATTCCCTCCTCTATTAAAGAAAAAAAACAACAAGGATTAGATTAGATGGCTTTTAAAGATTTTTTTCCTAGTTCTAAAATTCTACAGTTCTTAATACCTGCAGACTTTCTTTCACATACTCTGACTGCTAGAAACCCCACCTTCTTTTAATAAATTCTATTTACTTGCAGGTGGTTGGACTATTAAGAAAAGCAAATTGTTTAAATAATGTCTGACTTTTTGACTGGCTTGACTCTCCTAACGGGCCATATATATAATTTTTTTTTTTTTTCTGGGTAGTGATTTTTCAGGTACATCAATCAAGTAGCCAGTATTTATTGCATGGAGCTAATTAACTTTCAAAATGACATTTTCATTTGTAACGCGGGGTTGAGATTTGAACTCAGATCTCATCAATGGAAAGCAGCTGCACTAATAACCCAAGCCCCCTAATTCTGCCAGCTTGCCCTCACCATAAATGTGTGATTAATCGCAGGTTTAAGGGAGTTCTCAGTTACTGTGAAAACAAATCATTACCAGAAACTGGCATTCCCAATTTATTTTATTTATTTTATTTTTATTTTTATGACTTAGACCCCATTCTCCATATTTTCCATATGTTTGGCGTCCTTTTCATCCATTCAGCACCTCGCGGAGAGCGCAGCTCACCCCTATCTCCCACTGGGTCATGACGAACAAGAGAATTTTGCTGTTTTCACTTTTCAGTTTCAAAGGTGGTAGAAACATGAGCACTCTCGAAGAAGAGGTGAGCGAACCGTGTGGGACAGAGTGAAGGCAGACACGCGAGCTACTCCTCAAGTGGGGTCCGTGCAGCGAGTGCAGCACTTCCCTCCGCTGTGAGATCCAGGGACGTGGCCACTGAGCGACCGGAGAGCTGGCAGCGGGCTCTGAGAGCGGCTTAAGCGTGTGCTCAGTCACTTCAGTCACGTCCGATTCTGCGACCCCACGGACTGCCCTCCAGGCTCTTCTGTCCATGGGGTTTCCCAGGCAACAATACTGGAATGGGCTGCCATGCCCTCCTCCAGGGGATCTTCCTGACCCCGATATCGAACCCACATCTCTTGTGTCTCCTGCATTGGCAGGTGGATTCTTTACCACTACGTCACCTGGGAAGCCCCTGAGAGTGGCTTATCTGTACCTTTTCCCCTATAATAGGAGAAGGTCATATTAAGGAAATCTAAACAATTTAACCTCTTGGCTCTTGTTTGTTGAGAGTAATGAGAGTAACTTGACCACCTTTGGAGAGCATTTGAGGGATACTGTGATTAAATTTACTTTGGGGACACGCAGCTGCAACTCAAAACATGGAGTCCAAAGCAGTGACAACTGCCACAAGAATCAAATGGAAAGGGACACACCCTCCGAAGATGCCAGGGACGGAGGAAGCATTCTGTACAGATAAATACAAGCCTCAATCTGCAGTCACTCGGGGCAGCCTCTGTTAGTGGCCCCTAATGTTCTATTGAGCTGCCTCTCAAATCTGCGACCTCAGGTAGAACGGCATTTCCAGTTGAGTACTAGGGAGAATTAACTTATTTGACAACAGTTAACAAGACTCTCCAGCAAAATCAGGTAGGCTGGCTAGTGAGTGAGTGAGTGAGTGAGTGAGTGAGTGAGTGAGTGAGTGAGTGAGTGAGTGTGTGTGTGTGTGTGTGTGTGTGTGTGTGTGTGTGTAACTTATGCCTCACACTCCAAGATCTTCAAGGTCATTCAAGTTCATGAGGACATTTCGGTGAGTATCTATACAAATTGCCTCCATTCTGTATCTTGAGAGAGACATGGACCTCTCTCCTACAATCAGGGGGTGTTGTAAAGGAGTGAGGCTCCTGCTCTTGCTGAGCTACTCAGGCCTCACGTGAGGGTTCTCTTCTCCCACTTGCATTGCCTTTCCCCAGACAGTGTCATCCAAAGTTGATTCCGTAGGATCAGTACGATGGATTTGTTGCAAAAGGAAGTTTGAGGTTAAACAGGTTGGAAGTTAAAGAATGAAACAAGATGGTTCCAATGCCAGATATCACAGGGACCAACAGAGCACGTGCTTGCATGAACATTCCACTGGCTGATGCCACCTCAGGACACCTCTCACGGGCTGATGCCACCTCAGGACACCTCTCACGGGCTGATGCCACCTCAAGACACCTCTCACTAGCAGATGGCACGTCAGGACACCTCTCACTGGCTGATGCCACCTCAGGACACCTCTCACGGGCTGATGCCACCTCAGGACACCGCTCACTGGCTGATGCCATGTCAGGACACCACTCACTGGCTGATGCCACCTCAGGACACCTCTCACTGGCTGATGCCACCTCAGGACACTGCTCACGGGCTGATGCCACGTCAGGACACACTGCTCACTGGCTGATGCCACCTCAGGACACCTCTCACGGGCTGATCCCACCTCACGGCACCTCTCACAGGCTGATGCCACCTCAGGACACCTCTCACTGGCAGATGCCACGTCAGGACACCGCTCACTGGCTGATGCCACCTCAGGACACCACTCACGGGCTGATGCCACCTCAGGACACTGCTCACTGGCAGATGCCACCTCAGGACACCTCTCACTGGCTGTCTCTGTCTTGTGCTGCAGCCATTCCCCTATTTCTCCCTTTCCTCCTCCTCTGGGTCTAGCCTCAGTTTCCTTCTCCTCCTGTGAATATGCTTCTTATGCAAAATGATGCAGCCCTCCCACCCCTGGCCCTGCTTCAGAGGCTCTGGTCCACCTTAGCCTGGCCCCAAACTCATCTAGGATGTTCTAGGAAATAAAATTGGTTTTATTTGCTCATTTACAGATGTTGAGACTTGGACCATAAAGAATGCTGAGCACCAAAAAATTGATGTTTTCAAATTGTGGTGCTGGAGAAGACTCTTAAGAGTCCCTTGGACTGCAAGGAGATCAAACTAGTCCATCCTAAAGGGAATCAACTCTGAACATTCATTGGAATGACTGATGCTAAAACTCCAATACTTTGGTCACCTGATGGGAAGAGCTGACTCATTGGAAAAGACCCTGAGACTGGGAAAGATTAAAGGCAGAAAGAGAAGGGGATGACAGAGGATGAGATAGTTGAATGACGTCACTACCTCGGGAGACAGTGAAGGACAGGGAAGCCTGGAGTGCTGCAGTCCATGGGGTTAGCAAGGAGTTAGACAAGGCTGAGTGATTGAACAAGAACTCATTCTTAGACATCTCATGCTTGCCCACCAATCTCTGCAAGTAAAAAAGACAGGGAATGTCATCTCCCTGTACGAATTCTATAAGCATCTTCAAGAAGCAGAATTACCCCCAGCTAGGGTATTTTGTTCTAATTTCTTTTTTTAAATTTACTCCATTTTACTTATAATTGCATTTCAACTTAATACTCTGTGTCAGTACATTCATTCATCATATCAAAAATAGTATTCCAAATCTGGTTAACAAAGCATGATTTTAAGACTTTTAGAATACAACTTTCAGGATGATTAAATTTATCTACGTTTACTCTTTTTTAATATTTACTGGTGTGCATTTGATTTACAGGGTTGTGTTAGTTTCAGGTGTACAGTAAAGCGATTCAGTTATACCTATACATACATTCGTTCTTCTTCAGATTCTTTTCCCATGTAGGTTATTACAGAATATTGAGTAGAATTTCCTGTGCTATGTATGTTTCATTTCTAATAGTATATTTTGTTTGCCACCTACCAAAACTCTCATGAGTTCTCACACTTTTATGTCCTCTCTCATACACACCCATACACACACACACACACACACACACACACACACCACTCTCCACTTATTCTCTTTTAAATCCACACAGCAGTAAACACAGAAACAAATAAAGTAGTCAGTTAATCTTTACTCTTCCCTGAGACATGGAAAAAAAACATGAAAGAGGAAAAAGAGCAAAGTCAAAGAGAGCAAGACACAGGAGGATGAAAAGCGGGAGCAGGAAGGAGGAGAAAGGAAAGGAGAAGCGCAGTAGGTAGGGCGTCGTTGGCGCATGAGCGCAGAGGCTCAAGCAAGTGGAGGGTGCATGAAGCCAAAGGGAGGAGGATTCCTGTCCCGGGGGCTGGGTCTCCTGCCTTTCAGTGATCACGGGATAAAATACTGACATACTCACACGCACAGTGAACCTGTATGCTTAGAGACGTCACACAGACTCACACACGTGGGTCTTCCTTTTGGGTGGGAAAGTATGAAACTGTTAGTTGCACAGAGTCGTGTCCAACTCTTTGTGACCCCATGGACTGCAGCCCGCCAGGCTCCTCTGTCCATGGGATTCTCCAGGCAGGAATACTGGAATGGGTTGCCCTTCCCTTCTCCAAGAGATCTCCCTGACCTAGGGACTGAATCCCAGTCTCCCACATTGCAGGCAGAAGCTTTACGGTCTGATCCACCAGGGAAGCCCCCATAGGATGGGAGCCGCCCCCTCCACTTTCCTCCTGCAAAAGATGGCAGCCGGAGGGGAGTAAACTTATTAGGATTTAAAAAAAAAAAAAAAATGGGACTTTTCTGGTGGCCCAGGGGTGAAAAATCCACCTTCCAATGCAGGGGCCATGGGTTCAGTCTCTGGTACAACACGATCCTGCCTGCCCCAACTCAGACTTGATGCTGACAAAAACAAACATTTAAAAAACACTTATCCCACCAATGACTGACCTTTCTTTTAGACACGAGTTTCCAGTACATGAAGGCTCTGTAAGAGGTGAGGTGGACTCTGTGCACTAATGAAGAGGACCTTCACTCTCATGCTCTTCCTCCCCTGGTGCTGTGCGGACCGCACACAGGGCCTGCTCAGAGGAGAGTCCAAGCACAAAGATCAAGGTCCGCTGGACCAGGCCGCTCCCCAGCAGGTCTTTCCCTGTAACATTTCCAGCCTCCAAGCCACCCTTCTGAGGTTTAGCAAAGTAGCCAAAGCCAAGGGTGTTAATACAAACCCAACCTCAGGTCCTCCTGGTGACTGCAGAGCTCTCACGTGGTCCTTCCACCCTGAGTCACCGCCACCCATGAGGCCATGGCTTTGGAGAGGGTCATGCCCACAGACACGTCCTTCTCTGTGTGTGACCGGTCTCTGCCAACCTTGTGGTGAGACCTTGGATGCCAAATGTAAGCAATTACAGGAGTCCCCATCCTGTGGCTGAAGGCATCTGCTTGTGGGAGTATATTCCCTGGATGCTGTTGGAGCTGGGGATAAAGACCACTGGGCTCCCCAGGACATCTGGAACAGTGTCCTGGAGCTGGCACTCACCCCAGGGAGGGGCACCTTCCCCTCCTGCCAGTATCTACAACTGCCTCTTTCACACGAAGGTCGCTGAAACCATTAGTCACCACGAAGAGGCTTCTGGGCCACCCACTATCCATCATTTCTTTAATTGACTGGATACCAGGGCTTCCAGGGAAACAGGAACAAAAAAAAAAAAAAAAAAAACATGACTGAGTAGAAATTAAAAAAAAAAAATTGACAAATAGCTTGAAAACTGCTCCCAAATTAGACAGCGACCTTTTTCAAGTTCATCCTGAAAATTCTGAAGTATCTATCGTGTCCACTTTCTCTTTTCCAATTCCACGGTCCTTCCTTTCATCCCCTGCCACTTGGATTCCCGTGAGCATTTGCCAGTGTGTTACTTTCCTCTAATATCTTTGTCTTCCAAATTATCCAGCAATATTTTTAATTTATTTTATATTGGAGTAAAGATGATTAACAATTCTGTATTAGATTCAGGTGTATAGCAAAGTGATTCAGTTAAACATATAGATGTATCTATTCTTTTTCACACTCTTTGGGATTTAGGTTGTTACATAGTATTGAGCAGAGTTCCCTGCGCTCTACAATAGGCCCTGATGGTTGACCAGCTGTCTTCGTGAAAGGAAACATCTAATGATGCTTCTGGTCTTCAATGGCACTCTCCTCTATAGCATAACATGCAAAATATTTACATTTCCCCACCCATACTGTGCACGTCCATGGCGATAATCCACTGTGCATTCCATTGCTCCTTCTGGAATGTTATTCCATTTCTTGTATTGGCTAATCCTTCAAAGGCTGACCCATTTGCTCATCTGCTCTGCAGAGCCTTCCAAAGCCTCTCAGATGGAGCCACGCTCTTTTTAAATATGTGTCCTGTTGTACACTATTGATATCGTAAGTCAATACTGTGGCTCCTGTGATACAGGACACTCTCCAGGAGAGGCACAGACAACATTTTTAGGTCTTAGTATAAGACATGACACATAGATGTTCAACAAATATTTGATAAACGTCTGATAAGAAATGAATAAATAAATGAACAAATGACTCGTTCAGCATCACTAATGGAGAGTGCATGCTGCACAGATAGTGTAAAACAGTGGCTAATCCACACACAGTTCTGTGCATGTACATACATATGTAGCTTGGCACAATCCATATAAACACAAATAAAACCCAGTACTGTGAGTATACACATCACATGTAACAGGCATTTTTTTTTCTTTAACTGAAAACTATGACCTAAAGACTTTATTGAGTCAGGTTTTCCTGTATTCACTTGTCCATTTTTGCTTTCTTTTTGCTTTTCTAATTCCTACCTTAAATGCCATAGTTCAGATATATCCCATATCTTTTAGCCGTCTTCCCTGGCTGGAAGATGTTTTGTGGCTGTTCTTGCTGTTGTTTAGTGGCTCAGCTGTGTGCAGGTCTTCACAACCCCATGGACTGCAGCCCACCAGGCTCCTCTGTCCATAGCATTTTGCAGGGAAGAACACTGGAGTGGGTTGCCATTTCCTTCTCCAGGGGATCTTCCCAGCCCACGGACTGAGCCCACATCTCCTGCACTGGCAGGCAGGTTCTTTACCACTGAGCCACCAGGGAAGCCCTGAAATCCTGTGCTTCCTAAAGATTCCTCTGAATCTTTATAAGCTTCAAAAGAGGTTAATTAACGTTCTTCTTTCTCAAGGCGATGTTGAACCTAAACCATCCCAATGATACTACTTCTTATTAGAACTATTTCATTAAAATGATTTCTAGAAATTTAATACCTTCTAACTCCCTTCCTCACATCCCTTTTCCCTGCAACTGCATTTCTTTTGAAAGGACAACATTAAAATCAGAGTACATAAGTGAAGAAATGTTGTTAAACGTTTCTTTTAATCTGAGAGCTGCAGCTGTGTGTAGGTCAGTAAAGTACAGAAGGATTCTGTATGAGATGCTATACATATTCCAATGTTTTCCAAAAGGATACTTAAAACATTCACAAAGGGAATTCTAGAAAACCAAAAAGATTTCTCCCTCCAAAAGTTGTGGGAGCCCCTCTGAATTAAAGCTTCCGACCTCTGAGTACCAGGCTGCCCTTGATTAAAAACAAATGGAACATGAGCTATGGAGCGTAAGCTTACCTGATTTATGGCTTGGAAAATTAAGTTACTATTACTTATGGGGCTTGGAAGCCAAGGCCCAATGCAAGAGCTAATTGAGAGTGGAGAAGGGGTATATGCCGAAATTGGGAAAATATATTTTAGAGAATGGCTGAGTGAAGACATCAGGGTATGTAATTAAATGGCCTTAAAAAAAAAAAAGTCACACTCCCAACAAGCTCTTATATCAAACAATTGGAATGTGTTGGTTTTATTAACTGGTCTTCTGCCATTTGCTCCATCAGACTGGGTACTCCTGAGTGAACGTCACCGTTGACTGACTCTAGTAAACATATTAAAACCTTCATTACGAGGTGTCTTATAATAATGCAGTATTCGTTTAGGAGAGAATTTTGTGATAGTTCTGCAACAGTTAACTACTGTTTAAAACACACGCAATTGCTAGGTTTTGGTTAGCTTGTACAGATTTCTACTTCCATGTTGCTGTAGTCATAAAAGTGTATCTTGTGGGGTTTTCTGACTCATCAAGTGAATTCCCAATAAATCCTAGGAAGGAATTTTATTTTCCTAAGAGTTAGGGACCAGGAAGTCCTTGTTGTGAAAGGTCAAACGCTGGAAGGCGTGGGAGGGAATAAAATTATGCCCAGTGTTCTTGCCACCAGCTCTCATTCCATTGTAAATCCGCCTTCCAAGTGGCTCAGAACGTTGTAAGATGAAGAACTAAAAAAATTATTTCTTTCTTAGAGTAGGGCTGTGACTACATGAGTGATAAAATTGATGACATATGTAGAGACTTTTTATTTTTGTTGGCCAATCAAACATTCCAGACTGATTGCTGTAATTTGTTAGAACAGCTACTCAAAATCTTTGAAATTGAAAGGTGATGCTGTCAAATCATAGTAAAGATCACTTTCATTCTCATGAAAGTTGGCTATTGAGGTAATATGTATACATACTTATTTAAATTCCGTGAAGAGCTATTCTGTTCATTGAGAGCTGTTTTTCTAATTGAGACCATACAAGAATATTTCCCCACCTAATTCTTTTTTTTTTTTTTTAATGCAAACACTTTATCATATAGTTGTGGTTTTGCCCCGAAGGGAACATTTTGCAGTGCTGGGAGACATTTTTGATTGCCATATCTAGGGCAGGAGGTTGCTACTACCATCTAGATGATTGAGGACTGGGATGCTGTTAAACGTTCTAGAATGCAAAGTACAGTCCCCCCAACCAAGAATTATTCAATCCAAAGTATCAGGACTGCCAAGGCTGATAAACCCTATTCAAGGGAGGTTTTCAGCTATTCGGTGTGTAGACCACTGGGGCTTCCCAGGTGGCCCAAGGCATGGCAACCCACGCCAGTATTCCTGTCTGGAGAATCCCATGGACAGAGGCGCCTGGTGGGCTACAGTCCATGGGGATCACAAAGAACTGGACGCGACTAAGTATCTGAGTGCCCAAGCATGCATATGCATATGTATATGTACAGCTGATTCACTGTGCTGTGCACTTGAAATTAACACAACTCTGTAAATCAACTTTACTCCAATAAAAAAAAATTTAAACAAAAATATTGAAGGAGGTTTTTAAGAATTTATGGAACTCCTTTTTAATAAAGGTCTAAAATGCCCAACAGGAGAAAAATTCATTCTTAAAGAAACAAAATTCTCACCTTTCCCTAATTTAAAGATTTTTTTTTAAATTATTTCAGACTTCACTGAAATAGTAGACCATTTGGGGGTATTTTTAGTCTCACCTCTGGCTCTGTGTTGGTGAGATGCGCTGACAACTTCCAGCTACAGAAATACGCGTACGCCCTTCAGAGGGACACGCTACTGCAGTTATCTCCTCTTCCAGGCGATGCTGTTCCTCGGGATCCATTTAACTTCAGCTCACTAGCCCGAGGTAACAAAGATGTTTCACACTCGCTAATTAGGGGCTAGCAGGTAACCCAGCTAACCCCTGGGATGGGAAACACATGGTTAATAAATTGTTTGGTCACACTGCCTGCCTCTCAGAGATGCTCGCAATCAACCGTCCATCCACAACCTCTAACCTTTTGGGTTTTCTGCTCAGGAATTTGGAAGAAGGCAGGGAAGCCAGAGAAACACAGACAGCAAGAAAGAGCTCCTGGGAGACCCAGAACCAGAGGGCCCGCGTGTAGAGACTTTCTCGGAAGCGCTTCTCTCACTCCTAAACAGGAGGAGTAAGACGTCGCTCAACAAAGAATATGAAGGAATCTTTCAAGACGTAGATAAGTATACGTAGAAGCCATCTTTCACAACTTCTTGGTCATTTGTTTAAATTACTGATTCTAGACTACCATAACTACTTTCCATTATTAGAAAAATTTTTTAAAGATTATTAATAAATAAGAGAAAAATTAAATATTGGGTTGGCCAAAAAGTTTGCTCGGGTTTCACCATAAGATGGTACAGAAAAACCCAAATGAACTTTTTGGCTAATTCAATATGAAGATGATAAGGTTGCCAACGGAACTTAAAGATGTGTAACAAAGCAAAATTCCTCTCTCTCCCTTCTTCTCCACCTTCTCCCTTCCCCTCTCTCCATGTATATATATGTGTGGGTGAGTGTGTGTATTCTTTATGAGACAGAAAAACATTATACTAGCATTTCTTCCTATGGTCAATGGTATTAGTCATATTTTATTTCTGGCAGCCCAATCTATGCCTGGAAATAAGTTAATAAGTGCATGATGAAAGTTAAGTATAATTTAAAGATGAAAAACAACTGTATTGAGAAAAATGCATCATGTCAACTTGAGAATTTTTCAAAAGTGATTTCAGACACACAGCTGAGCCGAACTTCATTTGTGAGCCATGGTCTGGAGCACAGAAAAGGTTGACCGGGTGCTTATTTTATTAAAATTAAGAAATCAAATTGATGCTGGGAACTGTTAAGAAAAAAAACAAAACAAAACAACCAGAAATCCAACCCAATATCTGCTTGTTTAATAAATTCAGCCCCATGAAATTGCTGAGTTTATAGGTCAACAATAAATGTTAACAGTTTTACACGGCTTAGTTTAATAGTATCATATGCACACACACAAAACTACTTAATGGAACAACTTAAATCTTTCCCCTTACCTCCCAAATTATCTGTGAAAGAGAAGCATGAAAGTTATACCCTGTCTTCCCCTTCCACTGGTGTGGGATGACGTCTTAGAAATATTTTCTCCCTCCCTGTGAAGTGAGTAGAAGCTCCTCAGTCGTGTCTGACAATTTTGCAACCCCATGGACTATACAGACCGTGGGATTCTCCAGGCCAGAACACTGGAGTGGGCAGCCTTTCCCTCCTCCAGGGGATCTTCCCAACCTAGAGATCACACCCAGGTCTTCTGCACTGCAGGCAGATTCTTTACCAGCCGAGGCACCAGGGAAGCCCAAGAATACTGGCGTGGGTAGCCTATCCCTTCTCCAGTGGATCTTCCCAATCCAGGAATTGAACTGGGGTCTCCTGCATTACAGGTGGATTCTTCACCAACTGAGCTATCAGGGAAGTCCTCCATAGGCATCTAGAATAATTTTCACTTCAAGAAAAAAGTAGTCATTTCTGGATGTGTTGGGATTACATGGGAAGTACGGCTGGGACGGGGCTTCCCAGGTTGCTCAATGGTAAAGAATCTGCCAGTCAGTGCAGGAGATGCAGGAGACATCGGTTTGATCCTCGGGTCAGAAAGATCCCCTGAGGAGGAAATGGTTTACCCACTCCAGTATTCTTGCCTGGGAAATCCCATGGACAGAGGAGCCTGGCAGTTACAGTCTACGGAGGCACAAAGAGTCAGACACGATTGAGCATGCACACGTGCGTGTGTGCACACACACACACACACACACACACACACACACACACACACACACACACACACAGAGGCTGGGACTCTCCAGCCATAACCAGACAAAGATGTGGGATCAGAAGAAAGGGAACCACAGCAAGAAACACTCAGAGCTGGCTCCACTTTCATTAAGTCTCACAAGCAGCCGTCGAAGCAGCACCCTTATTATTAGCCCCCTTGGACAGCAAAGAGATCCAACCAGTCCATCCTAAAGGAAATCAGTCCTAAATATTCACTGAAAGGACTGATGCTGAAGCTGAAACTCCAACACTTTGGCCACCTTATGCGAAGAACTGGCTCTGAAAAGACCCTGATGCTGGGAAAGATTGAAGGCGGGAGGAGAAGGGGACGACAGAGGATGAGATGGTTGGATGGCATCACCGACTCGATGGACATAAGTCTGAGTAAACTCCGGGAGTTGGTGATGGACAGGGAAGCCTCACGTGCTGCAGTCTAGGGGGTCGCCAAGAGTAGGATCCAACTGAGCGACGGAAGTGAAATGAACTGAACAGATGTGATAACAAAGGCACAGGCCGGTTCAGGGACTGCTCAGGTCACACGCTTGTGGAAGCTGAGACAGGATCCCTTTTGTCATCTAATCCCAGCATCATACTCCTCCCCAGACATCATCCTGTCCTTCCTCGAGACCCTCCTCACTCTGATGCATGTTTCTTCATGGCATCAATCGTGAGCAAATTTGCACGGGCTCATGTCCTTTTTGTGTCTGTCTTCCCTCTAAACGCAAGATTGCCGACTGCATCAACTGTGTCTGTTTCATCTGCTGAGGCACAGGAAATAATAAATAGTTCTTTTGAGCTTCCCTGTGGCTCAGTGGTTACGAATCTGCTTGCCAAAGCCGGAGACACAGGTTTGACCCCTGGTCCAGGAAGATCCCAAATGCCGTGGAGCAACTGAGCCCGTGAGCCGTGACTTCCGAGCCTCTGCTCTAGGGCCTGGGAACTGCAACAAAGACCCGGCACAGGCAAAAATAAAAATTTAATCAATCAATAATTTTTTAAGTAATTGTTGTGGCAAATTACTGTTTGAATGAATGACTGACTGATGTACCTTGCCTTACATTAAGGGGCAAGGAAACAGTCAAAGCAGCAAGTCATTAAGTTAAGAGTAAATTCCTAGGAATTTCCTTGGCAGTCAGGTAGTTAAGACTTCAAACTTCCAATGCAGGGTACATGAGTTCAAACCCTCGTCAGGGAACTAAGATCTCATATACTGCGTGGCACAATGAACAAAAAAGAAGAAGAAACAGTAAGTTCCTAATCAAAGGTAGACACAGCATCAGGGACTGGGGGCCAAGCCTGAGGACACCGCCAGGTGCGGCCGTGGGTGGGACCCTGACGATGCCACCTTTTCTGACCTGCTTGGTGGGGAACACAAGGCACAAAGCCCGCTGGGTCAAGAAAGTGGCCCGTCCCTTCCTGTGGGCCTGGTCCCTGACTGCCAGCAGACCTGACGCACTGGCTCCTGTCCGGTCTCCCTCTGCTGCAAGTCCAAGGAGACTGAGCAGGACTCAGGTTTTGCTTTGTGGCTACAGATCAAAAATTTCCCCATGAAGTCCAAAAGGCCCAAACAAGGACTGAACCCATGCCTTGGCCCTAATGAGCACCAAAATGCAACCAAAGCTACCGCTGCGCAGAGGGAAGGAGAAACCAAACTGGGTGAGGGAGTGCACAACCGCCTGTGAACTGTTTCCACCAATTTAAATGAGAACGTTTTAAACACAACAACACGTTTAGGGATAATGATTCCAACCACTTACAAGAGTTTCGGAAGAAGAAAACGAAATCAGCATTAGATAAAGCAGGGTGAAGAGCATTTTCTTTTGACAGGGGCCCGAGGGAGAAGCCTAAGCAGCAGCAGTTAATGCAAAGAGGGATGAGTATTTGAGACGTTTTCATTGAAAGCCAGAGCTCGTACAGGCTGGATTTATGCTCACCTCCAGGTACATGCATGAAGGAGAGGGAGCCAAAATTTGCATGATCGTAATCATCCTCTCATACTCTTTTATCCCAAGAGGAGGAAATATGACGATCAGAGAATTTCTTATTCCTTATTCAGGGTAAGGAAGGCTCTGTGTGAGTCCGTAAACAAGCATACATGGAGGTCGGGATATTAAGTGTGGAGACTACGTTGGGTTCCTTGATTCCATCCCCAATCTCAGAGTTGGGGTGCTCATGGAATATCAGCAGAAGGCAAGGTGGAGTTCATTCCATGATGTACACATCCAGCCATCAACCATTCAGCAAACATCCATCGAGCCCCAATTAGATGCAGCCAAGTATAGCCCACAGGGCTTCCCAGGTGGCTCAGCGGTAAAGAACCCACTCGCCAATGCAGGCAATATGACTTTGATCCCTGGGTGGGGAAGATCCCCTGGAGAAGGAAATGGTAACCCACTCCAGTATTCTTGCCTGGGAAATCCGTGTGGTTAAGGGCTGAGATAAGAGTAAACATGGGGTTGCAGGGGCACACAAAGAAACAGGGAAGGATGCCTGGGTGGAGATTGAGACTCTTAGAACTGGAGGTCCAGCTGGAACACTTTATAAGAATAGAGTCTCTGAATTTGAACGGACATACTTAGGGCTTCCCAGATGGAACCCATCTTCCAGTGCAGAAGACACAGAGACTCAGGATCGATCCCTGGGTCCAGAAGCTCCCCTGGAGGAGGAATGGCAGCCCACACCAGGATTCCTGCCTGGAGAACCCCATGGACAGAGGAGCCTGGCAGGCTACAGTCCATGGGGTCGCAAAAAGAGTCAGACACGACTAAGGCAACTAGGGACACAGAGCATGAATATGCAGTTTGCCACACTCCCCACCCTATGCAATCAGCAGCATCTATCTGAGTGGTCACTGCTGGTGACAGTGACCTCTGAGGGAACTGGCTGAGTTCACGAAGCAGCTGAGAAGTGGCTCTCAGGCTGGTTGAACCCCAATGGTACGTTAGCCATGCAGACTGGGGAAGGGACCTCAGGAGGGCAAACTGTCCTTGAAACGGAGTAGAGGCATGAAAACGAGCCCCAACCAAAGGGGCCAGCAGGTCAGCATTGCTGCAGAGGCCAAGGGCAGGCACTGCAAAGAACGGCGAAAGATTCGGGGTGACTTTTGAAAGTAACCCCATCCATATGTAGTTAACTAGTTATATAATACATGAAAATTAATGATATGTGTATTTCATAAATATAAACATATATATAGTTACATTGTATAATATATACAATTCTATAACAGATCATGTATAACATTTATATATATTTCATCAATATTTTATATTTGATTAATACATCTGCATATTATTTCTATTTTAAAGTTACATTTTATATATTGTTCACATTAATATATTTATATATTACATTATATATCATTTATAACTGTTTATACTATATATTATGTTATTTACATATATAAACTTTATGTACTATATAGCATATTATTGATATATAATATATACAGTCCACATGTATTTTATAAGCATAAACACACTATATATATCATATATATATTATATACTTTTATAAACACAAATATATATTTATGTATAAATATATAATAAATTATAATATGTATATAATCATAAATTATATATTATATATAATAAATTATACTATATAATAATACACCATGTCCATTGGTAATAGATCACAAACAAGGAATTCTTTTTTTTTAGTACAAGGTCTGGATCAAGAGTGCCAGATAAAACACAAGATGCCCAGTTAAATTTCAAATTATTTAAAATATGAGTTTGTCCCACATGCTACATGGAACATATCCTAGGAAAAATATATACATACACGTCCCCCCAAATCACAAGGGACACACTTACACTGGAAAGATTCATTGTTGTTGGTGCTCATCTGAAGCTCAGAACTTCCTGGAGCCCCTCATTTTCTCTCGCTCTGTATGGCAGCCCCGGCCTGCACAGCTGGGGCCTCCCCCTAGTGCCCCCGACCCCGCGGTGTACACCCAGACCCTCAGGGCTCTTGGGGAGCCTGGAGAGGCCACACTGAGCACACGGGACTTCCTGTCCCCACGCGTCGCTTCCTGTCCCCACGTGTCACTTCCTGTCCCGTCTGTGGCCCGTGTGCACCCTGATGTCTCACCTTGTTTGCACCCCGCTGGCTCTCCTTGGGGCTCCCTCCCAGACACCCTGAGAGCAGGCTGAGGAGGACGGTGGGTGGGTGCACAGGGAGCCCTGGGGATCTGGAGGCCGAGTGGGAGGGAGTAGGTGGGGAGGTTAACCAAGTCAGCAGCCTGCTGGCAACACCCAACAATGACCCTGTTGCTTTAATACAAAGGAGGGCTGTGTCCTTGCACTTCTCAGAGATCATCCCTGCTCGGGTCTATCGAGGGGTCCCCCCAGAAGAAAGCTGGCCGAGAAGCCCATTCTCTGAGGTGCAGCTCAATTACAGCCCAGACTGGGAGGCTCCGGGGAAGCCTTTCAGCCCAGGGCAAGCAGGGCATCCCTCACCAGCGCCTGAAGCACCGGTTACCAGATCCAGGGCGTCACCACCTGCAGCGTTGCAAGCGGTTGACACCTTTACAACGACCGTTTTCCATCTTTTCCCTAACCCGCCATGGGTCCTTGAGTGAGGGTCACTGGAGCTGTCTTCAGGAAGAGGGAGAAGGGTCCTGGGCTCACGGGGCCTTCCAGCTCAGTCTCCCAATGGGGAATTAAACTTTTAATCTGATTTGACACAGTTATTTGGGGAATCCGCAGACTTCTCATGCGGCAGATGATTAAAGCGGAACTAAGGGATTTGGACCTGTCTTTGTGAAGAAGGGGCTTCCCTGGTGGCTCAGAGGTTAAAGTGTCTGCCCGCAATGTGGGAGACCTGGGTTCAATCCCTGGGTCGGGAAGATCCCCTGGAGAAGGAAATGGCAACCCACTCTAGTACTCCTGCCTGGAGAATCCCATGGACAGAGGAGCTTGTTGGGCTATAGCCCACAGGGTCGCGAAGATATGGCAACCCACTCCAGTACTCTTGCCTGGAGAATCCCATGGACAGAGGAGCTTGGTGGGCTACAGTCCACGGGGTCGCAGAGTCGGATACGACTGAGCAACTTCAC
The DNA here is from genome assembly GCF_032405125.1 of Capricornis sumatraensis. Lineage (NCBI taxonomy): Eukaryota > Metazoa > Chordata > Mammalia > Artiodactyla > Bovidae > Capricornis > Capricornis sumatraensis. The sequence goes on along the minus strand of NC_091076.1, from coordinate 108,517,560 downwards.
TTTCACTTTGTGAAGAAGATAAAAAAAAAGTTGGAGGAACTTGCTCCGTTTCTCCTTTTACACATCCCACAGAACAAAACTGCGCTGCAGACACTTGGCAACGCTCTGAGTTCCAGTGGCAAGCTAGGCATGGAAAAAACAACAAAACAGAGACAGTAAAAGACCTTTTCTCACCAAGTTGCTGGCGAGCATGCACGCGTGCTCAGTCACTCAGTCGGGTCTGAGTCTTTGCAACCCCACAGACCATGGCCCACCAGGCTCCTCTGTCCATGGGCTTCTTCAGGAAAGAAAGCTGGAGTGGGTTGCCAACTGCTTAAACCAAAATGTTGGCATTATATGGATGGGCTGTTTAGTCGCTCAGTCGTGTCCGACTCTTTGTGACCCCATGGACTGAAGCCCACCAGGCTCCTCTGTCCATGGGATTATCCAGGCAAGAATACTGGCGTGGGTTGCCATGCCCTCCTCCAGGGGATCTTCCCAACCCAAGGATCAAACCCGCATCTCCTGTGGCTACTGCGCTGGCAAGCGGATTCTTTACTACTGAGCCATGGGGGAAGCCAGCTAGTGAGTATACAATGCATTTTTTTTTTCTTGTCTTCATCACTAGCCAACTTTGCTTAAAGGAGTTCGCAAAAATAGTAACATCAATTGTTTCCCTTAACCGAAGAGCATTTTCTAGGGGGAAGGGCGGCCCACAGAGCACAGCATGTGGGGTCAAAGTTCCTCGATTAGAGACTGAACCCAAATCCTCTGCAGTGGAAGCCCAGAGTCCTAACCACTGGACCACCAGGGAAGTCCCTCCAAAGAGCCCTTATAAGCAATAATAAATTATGGTAAAATGTCAATAGGGTTTCCCAGTTGGCACAAGTAGTAAAGATCTGCCCGCCAATGCAGGAGACAGGAGATGCGGTTCGATCCCTGGATCAGAAAGATTCCCTGAAGAAGGAAGGGTAACCTACTTCAGTATTTCTGTCTGGAGAACCCCATGGACAGAGAAGCCTGGTGGGTTACAGTCCATGGGGTCACACAAGAGTCAGACACAGGTGAGCGGCTAAACAACAACAAGGCTTTACCCCAGGGGAACGTGTGTCTGTGGGCGCGACACTTGCTGTTTTCAGCCGGTTTGCCTTTGTCATTACACATCCTCACAGGTTCCCTCTTTGCTCCTTAGGGACAGTGGGAGGATGGTAAGATAAGAGCAAGTCCCTTACTCAAGTAAGAACAGGGTTCACCAGCTCTCGTATCTGAAAACACTTTTTCTGTTCCAAGACTAAAAACACACCAAGGTTCGAAGATCAGAGAACCACACTCATACCTCCCACCACTCGCCTATCGACACCGGGGAAGCAGGTTGTTCTGAATGAGGATCAACAGTCCTCACTAGGACTCCAGCTCTGGAACAGCGGGTTTTTAAGGGGAGAGTAACGAGTTCCATGAACCTCATGCAGAGAGTGGTATGGGGTGGGGTGGCATTTCCTGAAGTCCTGAAGCCCCAGGACTCCTTTTTATGGGAGCCCTCCCACTCTTGGTCTGAGAACTTCATTGTCCCCCCTGCTACAGAGGTGCAGACCAACAGAGGCCTGTTGTTCTACGCTGGGTGTAGAGACTTCCAGGCCTTGCATCTTGACCTTGGGCAAATTGCATGAAGTCCTGGGACTCCATTTCACCATCTATAAAACAGCAATAACCCTATATGCCTCTCCCTCCTTCATGGGGTTGTTTTAAGGGCAACATGTTAAGGGCATCCACCTAAAAGCACTTAGAGGTAAAAAATTAATGCAGGATAGGTATTTATACGATAACTGTTGTCGTCATTCTGACAGCACAGTCCTCTTATCGTCATCAGTGGATGGTATGAAGTTCCCCCCTTGCACACCCTGCTCCACAGACAGCAGATAATATCCCACCTTTGCATCAACTGTACCCTCTGCCTAGAAAGCTCCTTGGCCCCAGAGCCTCATAGTCAGCTTCCTCTCCTCCTTCAAAGTTTGTTCAGATGCCCTTATGGTTGTAGGGGGAAGGATGTGGGGAAAGGCTAGTTAGTGAGCTTGGGATGGACAGGTACACATTGTGATATTTAAAATGCATAACCAACAAGGACCTCCCTATGGCACATGATCTCTGCTCAAGGTTATGTGGCAGCCTGGATGGGAAGGGAGTCTGGGGGAGAACAGATACGTGCATGTGTGTGGCTGAGTCCCTTTGCTGTCCACCTGAAGCTGTCACATTATTGTCTGCTGATCAGCTATGGAGGTGGTGGAGGTGGTTTAGTTGCTCAGCCGTTTCTGAGTCTTGTGACCCCAGGGACTGTATCCTGGCAGGCTCCTGTTTGCGGGATTTCTCTACCCAGGGATCGGACCTGCATCTCCTGCTCGGCAGGTGAATCCTTTACCACTGGGCCACCTGGGAAGCTATACCCCAATACGAAGTAAAAAGTTAACAAAAAAAATGTGTTCAAATGCCATCTTCCAAGGAGGCGTGCTCTGATTCCTCTATTCAAATTACAGCCCGCCCCTCCACCCTCGGCATTCCCGACGCTCCACGGCCTCTGCTATGTATTTTACTGTGCTTTATTTCTTCCAACGCACTATGAAGTCCATTGTGCTTACAATGATTTTGATTGAAGTAATGCATTAAACTGACGTCATAAACACATCACTTATTATGTTTATGGTCTACTGTCTCTCTCTGTTTCACAAGGTGAAATATCTGTCTGCTTTGCGTATTAAAATATCCCAAGCTTATTTAAGGTAGCACTTGGCACCAAGTAAACATTTTAAAAAATATTTGTTCAATGAAGCAATTAACCGAAAATAAGTGTGTGGCCATCCATTCCCTGTGCTGTCTGTTCTTTAGCCGAGAGTCCAAAGTCAAACACAGCCTAACCGACCTTTCCAGCATCACCCCCCTCCTCCCTTTTGGTTTTCCCCTTTGATAAACACACTCAGCTAATATGGATTGTCTTTCATTGCCCCCAACATCCTACAGAATTGTATAAACTGTCTTTATTCTGCTTCTTTTCCTTTGAAAGCCCACTCTGCAAGTGGTCTCATTTCAAGTCCTCCTTATCTTTCCAGTTCAAATGGTTTTTCCTCTGTGAGCCCCTTCCTGATTTCCAAGCAAGGACATGCCCTATCCCTTCTCTGTACTCAGCATGTGGCTTAGGCCTCTAATAAGGTCTTTACATTGACCTTGTCCTCTATTTGTTTGGGGCGCTGTCTCACTTGCTAGAGCTGCCATCACAGACCAGGTGACTTAAACAACAGAAACATATTTTCTCACAATTCTGGAGGTTAGAAGTCTGAGATCAGGTGTTGGCAAGGTTGGTTTCCTCGGAGGTCTCTCTCCTTGGCTTGCAGACCACCATCTTCTCACTGTGTGTTCACATGTTCTTCTGTATGTCTGTGTCCAAACTCCATTAAAAGGATAGCAGTCATGTGGAAATAGGGTTCATTGTAATGACTTCATTCTAAGTTAATTACTTCTTTAAAGATCCTATCACAGGAACTTCCCAGGTGGTCCAGTGGCTAAGACTTCCCATTCCCAATGCAGGGGACCCGGGTTTCATCCCTGGTTGGGAACAAGATCCCACATGCCGCATGCAAACTAAGAGTTGGCATGCCACAACTGAACGATGCCATGTGCCTCAACGATCATAAAACATCCTACATGCCACAACTGAGACCCAGAACAGCCAAATAAATAAATAATTTTAAAACAAACAAAAACAGAGTAAGATCTGTCTTCTGAGAGTTAAAAAAAGCCCCTATTGCCACAGCCCTTTTCTGAGGCACTGGAGGTTCAGCTTCCACATATGAATTTGGAGGGGCCTCTCAAGTTCAGTCCACAGCACGTGCGTACCCTCAAGCTCCCCCAACCTGCTCCAGGCTATGAACCATGACTCTCTTCAGGACAGGCACTTGGTTTCATCCATTTTTGTAACTCCCGAGCAACCTAGCATAGTTTCAGGCTGTTAACTGGCTCTTGAAAGCCACTGGGTATAGCACCTGTCCAAGCACAGCATCACAGAAAGCAGAGTCTCTGATGAAAATGGTTTTGAGTCTTTCCCTGCTCTTTAGATCAACTGTCAAATCAACACGATCCCCTGGAATTTTTCTCAACTTTCTGCCTTATCCCTTTTCTTACTCCCCAGGTTTGCTCTCTTGAAGCTCATTTCCCAAATGAGGAATGATTTGCTTCTTCAACTGCTCTTTGGAAATGAAAATAAAGGCTTCCCTGGTGGCTCAGAGAGTAAAGAATCTGCCTGCAATGCAGGACACCTGGGTTTGATCTCTGGGTCAGAAAAGATCCCCTGGAGAAGGGAATGGCAACCCACTCCAGTATTCTTGCCTGGAGAATCCCATGGACAGAGGAGCCTGGTGGGCTACAGTCCATGGGGTCGCAAAGAGTCAGACATGACTGAGCGACCAACACTTAATGAGAATAAACTAAGTCTTCATTCTGCTTACAATAAATGAGCATCTTTATAACTTTTAATTTTTTTGGGGGGTGGATCTGGACCATTTTTAAAGTCTTTATTGAACTTGTTACAATACTGTTTTTGTTTTTTGGCCATGAGGCATGTGGGATATCTTAGTTCCTGGAGCAGGGATCAAACCCACATGCCCTGCATTGGAAGGCAGTCTTTTTGTTTGTTTATTTATTTTGGTTGCACTGGGTCTTTGGAGAAGACTCTTGAGAGTCCCTTGGACTGCAAGGAGACCAAGAAGCTGAAACTCCAATACTTTGGCCACCTGATGAGAAGAAATGACTCATTGGAAAAGACCCTGATGCTGGGAAGATTGAAGGTGGGAGGAGAAGGGGTCGACAGAGGATGAGATGGTTGGATGGCATCACCGACTCGATGGACATGAGTTTGAGCAAGCTCTGGGAGTTGGTGATGGACAGGGAGGCCTGGGGTGCTGTGGTCCATGGGGTCACAAAGAGTCGGATATGACTGGGCGACTGAACTACACTGGGTCTCTGTCGCTGGGTGAGGGCGTTCTCTAGCTGAGGTGAGCGGGAGCGGCTCTCCACCGAAGCGCAGGCATCTCACTGCGGGGCCCCTCTCGTGCAGAGCCCAGGCTCTCAGGCTCACGGGCTTCAGGAGTTGCAGTGGGCGGGCTGACTTGCTCTGTGGCCTGTGGGATCTTCCCAGACCAGGAATTGAACCCTTGTCCCCTGCATTGGCAGGCAGATTCCTATCCACTGGACCCCCAGGGAGGCCCCTGTAACTTTCAGTGAGGAGAAATCCTGCATAAACAGTCTAACATTGTAATAAGTAAGGTATGATCAAAACCTAAGGAGACTCTCTATCTGAACAGTGTTCTAACTATCTGCGTTAGCATCTGCCTATTTTGTATTCAGGGCTTGTTGATTTGGAAGCACACAATATCCTTGACAACCTCTGCTTCAACTAAGAAAAAACTCTTTCCAAACCGCAAGAATGGTGTATATCAGTCAAAATAAGAAAATGCTCTTAGCTAACACAGGGTCCAGCTTGAGAAACATTAGCTGAGAGAACTCTAGAAACGCGTCTTAGGAGACTGACAGTGAAAGCTGCTGCGAGCCTGGAAACACAATGGACTCTCAATCTTCCAGAAGATGGCTGATCTCCACAGCACAGGTTAAAGACCTTATATATAGAAAAGCAGTCCTTAACTGAATTCTTCCATTAGCATTCGTGGACAAAACTCTGACCCCCTGATTTCCGGTTACTGAAAAGAACACATGTTCTGTCAGTGAGACTGAGGGACACAAAACTAGATATTGGTTAAAAACAAGACCAGTTGGAAATTTATGCTGAAAGAATAATGTCATCAAAAAGCTATCTCTAAGAGATAAGGATACCCAAAATCTCCAAAATTAAACAAAATAATCCTTGCAATAACTTTTAAGAACAGGAGGCAGTGTTTTCAGGGGGGATAAAAGGACTGAATTAAGCAAGGAAGCTGAAGTTATCTCACTGTTTCTAGCTGGCATTTGCTATGTGAATTGGCGTAACTCACAGATTATTGTTGGGTTGCAGGAGCTTCATCTGTGAGAAGGGCAGATGAAGTGACAAGGCTGAGCTGTGAACTCTGGGGAACTCAAACGTCTCCATAAAATTGCCTTATATTTCAAAGCCTTCCCTCAGTTCCTGGAAGCCCCCACTGACTCTTTCGGGGGGTGCTTGTGTTGGACAGAGAACCAGGAGCACTCGGCACGGTACAACGATCAGGTTGTACCATTTCTGCGAGGAGCCAGGACTGGGGATGGGGTTCTCTGGTGCTCCCAGGGTCCCCCACCTCCTGAAGCCAAGACACTCAGACCATTCATCAAGAGGTCCCACGCTGACAACAGTAACACCCACAAGACACTGTGATGACAAAAGCATGTCAGTAAAGCAAGCATAGCTCCTGGGGTCACACCACATCACTCCTTAGCAATCTTATCAGCATGATATGAAGACACACACTGACCATGAAGTTGCTACTGAAAGCATAGGTCAGGGTTACATAGAGAAAACGAAGAGGGAAAGTGACTCCTTTCTCCTAGATAATGTGTCTTGCATTGTTTGAGCAAATTTGTTCTAATAAGCTCAATTTTTTACAAATGTATTCCAATGGGAAACAAATCTGAATCTCCCCTTGCCAAACGCCAGGAGCTGCTCATGTAGGCGTCGCCTGACAGCCCCAGCGAAACCTGCCAGTTCCCGTTCCTAGTAGGTCGAGCTGTGGACGGAACGCCACATCACCCGAAGAATCTGCCTGTCAGGGAGAGACCAAAAATGATTCAGATCATAGTAAGATCTGATTATTTACAGAACTGTACACTGAAGTGGTGTTTTCTTCTTTTGACTTTGCAAGTCTCATTACACTCTAGGTATGCAAAGTAAATCGGGTAACAGTTGCCCCACCAAAGTTGTCAAAAACATGGAAACCCAGAAATTCTCAGCATGTTACAGACCAAATAATCAAATCCAGGTGGTGCTAGTGATAGAGAATCCACCCTGCAATGCAGGAGACTTTAAGAGATGTGGGTTCAACCTGAGTCAGAAAGATCCCCTGGAGGAGGGCATGGCAACCCATTCTGTTATTCTTGCCTTGAGAATCCCATGGACAGAGGAGCTTGGCGGGCTACAGTCCAGGGGGTCACAGAGAGTCATACAGGCCGGAAGTGATGAGCACGCACGCAATCGAATCCTGCAGGCTGGTGAGGGTTATAACAGTAACAATTATGCAAAGGACCTGGCAACCGATAATCTGTTGTCTGTCTTTATTGGTGTTGTGTAGTCACTAAGTTGTGTCTGACTCTTTGGGGACCCCATGGACTAGCCTGCCAGGCTCCTCTGTCCGTGGGAGTTCCCAGGCAAGGATACTGGAGCAGTTGCCATTTCCTTCTCCAGGGGATCTTCCCAACCCAGAGAATGAACCTGGGTCTCCTACATTTCAGGCAGATTCTTTACCACCAAGCCATCAGGGAAGCCCTCTGTCTTTGTACATTGGCCTTGTTTGACATTTCATATGAGAAGAATAAGATGATATGTATAATACTACCTTTATCTTTTACAGATGGCTTCTCTCACTTAGCATAATATTTTTCAGGTTCACCCACATTACAACCATATCAGTATTTTGCTCCTTTTTAATGACAAATAGTACTTCACTATATGGGATATTCAACACTTTATTCATCAATTGATGGACATCTTTAGGCATAAATAAATAATAAAACAGTAGTGCTGTTTTGAAGACCCGCTTTCACTTCTCTTAAAAAAATACTGGAAAGTAAAAGCTGTGCCCTATGGTAACTTTCCCAGCGAGCCAGCTAGGACTCCATGTTCCCAGTGCAGGAGACCCGGGTTCGATCCCTAGTCAGGAAACTAGATCCCACAGGCAGCAACTCAAGATCCCGCATACCACAACTAGGACCCGGCACAGCCAAAGAAATAAAAATAAATAAAGTAAAAAAGAAAGTAAGATTTTGTTCTCCCCTCTCTGTCCTGTAGCTATTTGGTCACCTCCAGTGTAGACTAGTATGAAAAAATTTCAATCACACCTAAGAAAAAATAACCCAGAAGTGGTGAAAGAAGAAGTGACAAAGCAGAGTTTTTCAGCAGACACACACAAAAAATTATGCAGCTTGATGTTTCTAAAAAAGAAATGGAAACAGCTCCAGACCATAGCAGCAAAATTTCAGGCTACCGAGTTTTGGCTTCTCATTTCACCAGTTCCCAGTATTTCTACTGAAATGAAAAGGTTAGTCATTAGTCAGTGGAAAATTTTGTTGAAGGGAAAAAAGTATATACTAATGGAATCTGTTGTCCAGACTGCAAACTGCTTTACAAGTGACAATTAATTAAGACCCACAACACAAGCATAAGGCGGTTCTAATCCCTATCACAGCAAAGCTTTGCTGAACCCTAGTATTTCTTAGGATGAAACATTTTGAAGACAGGACTGGGACACGGGAATGTCATGAGAATTTTTACAACGTATAAAGGGCACATATGCAGACCTTTCATTTTGCAAATTACTTAGAGAAGTAGCAGGATAAATCCGATGAACTTCCCATTTGCTATCAAAAACTCATTCTCTTTGGGGCATGGATTAAGTGAAACTCTTCCCACTTCATTTGAAGACATGCTACTTTTTTTTTCCCTCACTCATGACACCCAACTTTGACCAACACAGAGTAGCAATATGGCAAACTTGGTAGCCGGCAGTTCATCCAAAACACGCACACTGTCATCAGCTGAGCGTCAGTGTTTGTGTTTCCTGAAACCGTCCATTCCAGTATACTTCACAGCAGTGTCACAGCATTAAAGTTGCCAGCAGTGGGTGGCGACAGAGTTGGGTGTGGGAGGTAGGAGAACCACAAGATAAACAAGAAACTAAATCAGAGAATCTTGTAAAACAAGGGGAGATGCTGACCAGAGATCCTCACTCCCATCCCCTAGGAGTGGTGACGTCATGAGTCATTCCATCAGCACGATGTTGATGGCTGTGTGTTCTCCCCCTCAACTCCAGAACTTTTCCAGGTTCGGTCAATGCCTAAGCCATCAGGCCAAGGGTTATTTTCAGCTCCAGCAGCTCCCTTGTTTTGCGAGCAGCCCAGACAGGAAACCACCCAGTCTGGGAGGATTCAGTTAGGTCCCAAAAGAGCACACACTCAGGTACAAAACTTTCAAGGCAGCAAGGGATGTTGCGGTTAATCTCCATGCACCACTGAAGAGGGGACAAACAGGCGTTGGTTCTCCAAAGGATTAACACTGTTTCACACACATCCACATACACACCCTTCACACACATACACATGTGCATATATGACAATGCGTGTATGTATATGCATGCACGTGCCATATTCACATATTTGTACTATATATGTAAACACATGACACACATAAATGTATATTTGTGTGTTTGTAGTGTATATATGTAAAGACATAAATGAATGCGCATGTACCTAAACATGACATACACCATACAGAGCATATATTTTGTGTATGCGTATACACATATATGTATATGTGTGTAGTATGACACATATTTGTATGCATGTGTGTATACACATGTATGTGTATGCATGCACATACATGTGCACATTTACTTAAATATGTGTGTGTACAACTACATCACACACATATACATATTTTCACGTAGGTATGTACATACACAAACATATGCGTATATGTATGTAAGCGTATGAGGGGTGGATCTAAAGGCATTTTACAGCCCCCATTCCTCTCCATGTGTTTCTACATGGATTTCTACAGAGAACTTGCGGAGACTTTAAATTTACTCCTTTTTTTTAAGGAAGATGCTTCGTTTCAATGGAAAGCGCCACCAGTTAACCATCGTGTGAGTGTAAGGGGAGCAATCTCGGGCGGATTCTGTAGACAGGGAAAAATCTGTCACATGCAGGCTTTTGCTTACAATTTGGAGAACATCCTTAAGGTGAACTGGACTTATCCGTCATCTCCCAGGAGGCTCCAGTTGGTAAGTCCATCTGACGTTCCTGGATCTACAGGTGCCCATGTGGCTTTAGAAAGAAAAGTGGGAAGAGAGGGCAGGAGGACACAGCAGATGCCACACAGTCAGCTGTGACACCAGGAACCTACTCATACAAAAAATTACTCAGTTTATCTGAAATTTAACCGAGTTTCCTAAAGTTTGTCTGAAACCCTCTCATTGGTACTCATACGTATTCATTCTTAAGTCTTGATTTCTCCATGGCCAGTCTGGCTGTGCTAATCTTTATTTCCTCATGAGGAATAGTCCACAGCTGGGAACAGGAGAATCTACTAATATTTTTGGATGAATGGATAGACACGTAACAAACATAACCCAAATCGTTAATTCTTACAAACCGCACTATCTAACATAAAATGGTCAAATTAAAGCTAATTGAGAAAATAAATGTCCATAAGAACTTTCAGACGCATGACTTCAGATCAGGCTATTTAACACGACAGTGTCTGCAGCTGGTAGGTTGGTGCTTGAATTGAGACTAATTTCTCCCTAGAGGTGAAACTAAAGTTCCACTCAACCATGGGTAACTACCATTTACTGAATGCTCAGTATCATCCAACAAATATTTATACGAACCTTTAACTCTCAAAAAGCCCTACTGGCAAGAGACGTTTAACCCTTTTTCACAAAGGAGGAAAGGGAAGCTCAAAGACGTTAAGCAGTTTGCAGAAGATCACACAGCCGTCTTCAAGGACAACTGGAATTTCAACTCAGGCAGACTGGCTCCAATATTGGTATCCTAGCTATTCAGCTACACAGTAGCTCAAATAAAACAAATTTTATGTATTCAACAGGGCTTCCCAGGTGGCTCAGTGATAAAGAATCCGTCTGCCAAGAAGGAGGCTCAGGTTTGATCCCTATGTCTGGAAGATCCCTTGGAGAAGGAAACAGCAACCACTCCAATATTCCTGCCTAGGAAATTTCATGGACAGAGGAGCCTGGCAAGGCTAATCACAGAGAAGTCGGCACGATTTAGTGACTAAACAAAAACAATATATTCAACCACACTGGTGGCTCAGCAGTATAGAATCCACCTCAATCCAGGAGACTCAGTTCAATCCCTGGGTTTGACCCCTGAGTCAGGAAGATTCCCCTAGAGAAAGAAATGGCAATCCACTCCAGTATTCTTGCCTGGGAAATCCCATGGACAGAGGAGCCTGGAGGGCTATAGTCCATGGGGTCACAAGAGTTGGACCCGGCTTAGCGACTAAACCACCACCACCACCACCACCACAAGCTGACTCCATAGCTTTTGCTTCGGGAAAAAAATGAGTTCTTGCTGCCCAAGCTCCAGTTCTCTTTCTCTGCCACCAATAATATTCTTGAGCAGGCCTTGTGCGCTTCTCCTCCTACAACTCCCCACTTCCACGTGACTCTTACTCAACACTGCGAATGGCTTTCCAAAATAGCAGCAATCTATGAGAAGACTCTTTGGGTGTTAGTTCTAAAAGGTCTTGTAGGTCTTCATAGAACCGTTCAACTTCAGCTTCTTCAGCATCACTGGTTGGGGCACAGAATTAGATCACTGTGATACTGAATGGTTTGCCTTGGAGATGAACACAGATCATTCTGTCATTTTTGAGATTGCATCCAAGTACTGCATTTCGGACTCTTTTGTTGACCATGATGGCTACTCCGTTTCTTCTGAGGGATTCCTGCCTGCAGTAGTAGATATAATGGTCATCTGAGTTAAATTCACCCATTCCAGTCCATTTTAGTTCGCTGATTCCTAGAATGTTGACGTTCACTCGTTTGACCACTTCCAATTTGCCTTGATTCATGGACCTGACATTCCAGGTTCCTATGCAATATTGCTCTTTACGGCATCGGACCTTGCTTCTATCACCAGTCACATCCACAACTGGGGATTGTTTTCCTTTGGCGCCATCCCTTCATTCTTTCTGGAGTTATCTCTCCACTGATCTCCAGTCGCGTGTTGGGCACCTACTGACCTGGGGAGTTCCTCTTTCAGTATCCTATCATTTTATCTTTTCATACTGTTCATGGGGTTCTCAAGGCAAGAATACTGAAGTGGTTTGCCATTCCCTTCTCCAGTGGACCACATTCTGTCAGACCTCTCCACCATGAGCCGCCCGTCTTGGGTTGCCCCACCGGTATGGCTTAGTTTCATTGAGTCAGACAAAGCTGTGGTCCTAGTGTGATTAGATTGACTAGTTTGCTGTGAGTATGGTTTCAGTGTGTCTGCACTCTGATGCCCTCTTGCAACACCTACCATCTTACTTGGGTTTCTCTTACCTCGGGCGTGGAGTATCTCTTCATGGCTGCTCCAGCAAAGTGCACCCGCTGCTCCTTACCTTGGATGAAGGGTATCTCACCTATTTAAGTTTCCCTATCTCTCAGTCTTGGGGACGGGAAAAAATGCAAAAGTAGGAAGTCAAGAAACACCTGGAGGAACAGGCAAATTTGGCCTTGGAATGCGGAATGAAGCAGGGCAAAGGCTTAATAGAGTTTTGCCAAGAAAATCCAATGGTCATAGCAAACACCCTCTTCCAACAACACAAGAGAAGACTCTACACATGGACATCACCAGATGGTAAACACTGCAATCAGATTGATTATATTCTTTGCAGCCAAAGATGGAGAAGCTCTATACAGCCAATAAAAACAAGACCGGGAGCTGACTGTGGCTCAGATCATGAACTCCTTACTGCCAAATTCAGACTTAAATTGAAGAAAGTAGGGAAAACCGCTAGACCATTCAGGTATGACCTAAATCAAATCCCTTATGATTATACAGTGGAAGTGAGAAATAGATTTAAGAGACTAGATCTGATAGATAGAGTGCCTGATGTACTATGGAATGAGGTTCGTGACACTGTACAGGAGACAGGGATCAAGAGCACCCCCATGGAAAAGAAATGCAAACAAGCAAAATGGCTGTCTAGGGAGGCCTTACAAATAGCTGTGAAAAGAAGAGAAGTGAAAAGCAAAGGAGAAAAGGAAAGATATAAGCATCTGAATGCAGAGTTCCAAAGAAAAGCAAGAAGAGATGAGAAAGCCTCCTTCAGCGATCAATGCAAGGAAATACAGTAAAACATCAGAATGGGAAAGACTAGAGATCTCTTCAAGAAAATTAGAGATACCAAGGGAACATTTCATGCAAAGATGGGCTCAATAAAGGACAGAAATGGTATGGACCTAACAGAAGCAGAAGATATTAAGACGAGGTGGCAAGAATACACAGAAGAACTGTACAAAAAAGATCACGATCCGGATAACCACGATGGTGTGATCACTCACCTAGAGCCAGACATCTTGGAATGTGAAGTCAAGTGGGCCTTAGAAAGCATCACTACGAACAAAGCTAGTGGAGGTGATGGAATTCCAGTTGAGCTATTTCAAATCCTGAAAGATGATGCTGTGAAAGTGCTGCACTCAATCTGCCAGCAAATTTGGAAAACTCAGCAGTGGCCACAGGACTGGAAGAGGTCAGTTTTCATTCCAATCCCAAAGAAAGGCAATGCCAGAGAATGCTCAAAACCACTGCACAATTGCACTCATTTCACATGCTAGTAAAGTAATGCTCAAAATTCTCCAAGCCAGGCTTCAGCAATACGTGAACTGTGAACTCCCTGATGTTCAAGCTGGTTTTAGAAAAGGCAGAGGAACCAGAGATCAAATTGCCAACATACACACTGGATCATGGAAAAAGCAAGAGAATTCCAGAAAAACATCTATTTCTGCTTTATTGACTATGCCAAAGCCTTTGACTGTGTGGATCATAATAAACTGTGGAAATTTCTGAAAGAGATGGGAATACCAGACCACCTGACCTGCCTCTTGAGAAATCTGTATGCAGGTCAGGAAGCAACAGCTAGAACTGGACATGGAACAACAGACTGGTTCCAAATAGGAAAAGGAATACGTCAAGGCTGTATATTGTCACCCTGTTTATTTAACTTATATGCAGAGTACATCATGAGAAACGTTGGGCTGGAAGAAGCACAAGCTGGAATCAAGATTGCCGGGAGAAATATCAATAACCTCAGATATGCAAATAACACCACCCTTATGGCAGAAAGTGAAGAGGAACTAAAAAGCCTCTTGATGAAAGTGAAAGAGGAGAGTGAAAAAGTTGGCTTAAAGTTCAACATTCAGAAAACGAAGATCATGGCATCCGGTCCCATCACTTCATGGGAAATAGATGGGGAAACAGTGGAAACAGGGTCAGACTTTATTTTTTGGGCTCCAAAATCACTGCAGATGGTGACTGCAGCCATGAAATTAAAAGACGCTTACTCCTTGGAGGAAAAGTTATGACCAACCTAGATAGCATATTCAAAAGCAGAGACATTACTTTGCTGACTAAGGTCCGTCTAGTCAAGGCTATGGTTTTTCCAATAGTCATGTATGGATGTGAGAGTTGGACTGTGAAGAAGGCTGAGCGCCGAAGAATTGATGCTTTTGAACTGTGGTGTTGGAGAAGACTCTTGAGAGTCCCTTGGACTGCAAGGAGATCCAACCAGTCCATTCTGAAGGAGATCAGCCCTGGATTTCTTTGGAAGGACTGATGCTAAAGCTGAAATGCCAGTAGTTTGGCCACCTCATGCAAAGAGTTGACTCATTGGAAAAGACTCTGATGCTAGGAGGGATTGGGGGCAGGAGGAGAAGGGGACGACAGAGGCTGAGATGGCATCACTGACTCAATGGACGTGAGTCTGAGTGAACTCCAGGAGTTGGTGATGGACAGGGAGGCCTGGCATGCTGCATTTCATGGGGTCGCAAAGAGTCGGACAGGACTGAGCGACTGAACTGAACTGAACTGATGAGAAGACTCTCCCACTGGAATTGTGCCCCAAATTTAAGATCTTATCAAGTTGATCCTCCCACTCCTCCTCACCCACTCTGTGCTCCAAAATACAGGACAAGGTCAAAAAGTAGGAGCGATTAACACAGTATAAGGCTTCTTTCGTAAAACTTGGTGAGGGGAGGGGAGGGGTTGGGGTACAGATTTCTCAGACTAGGGATTCATATCCAATAGATAAACCCAGAAAAATGAAAGTATTAGTCACTCAGTCCTGTCCGACTCTTTGCAACCCCGTGGACTACAGCCTGCCAGGCTCCTCTCTCCATGGAATTCTCTAGGTGAGAATATTGGATTGGATACCCATTGCCTTCTCCAGGGGATCTTTCTGATCCAGGGATCAAACTCAGGTCTCCTGCATTGCAGGTGGATTCTTAAACATCTGAGCGACGAGGAAAGCCCAAAAAAGCTGCGCATAATTCCTTTTATTAAGGATGGCTCAGGTCATTTCTAGACTCACAGCAGCTATATTTTGGATGAAAGGAATATTTTGGAAAGTTCCCTAAAGTCATTTCATGTAAAGGACTATAAAAATACTAGGCATTGTGCTATCTTATCTTCATTTAATAGAGATGTAATGTGTCTTTATTAGCCAGTTTTAAAGTAATATTTTAGTTGATGACAAGTTGAAAAGACTAGATATACAGAACTGTAACTGGAAATTTTCACTGGGAAAATTTAATCCATTTTGACTGATGGCTGGAAGAGAGGGTAAGATTGACTTAACAATTTGGAAGGCCAATTCATCAGCAATAATAAGCTAGTTTCAAGGGGGAAAATAAGATGTTAAACCATGAGATCCCCCAGTTAGAAAGAAAAAAGAAATACTACAAAAGGCTAATACATGATACATTTCCAAAGAAGGTTGCTCAAACTATATCCCAGGATATTCTTTTTCACAATTGATTTTAAAGAAAACTAAATAACTGTCCATGTGTAATGCAGGAAGTAAAATTCTCACTAGGCAAATAAGGATAACCAGAATGATGCTTTTAATAAGTGCCCTTGAATTTCAAATCAAAGGCTTCCAGTTCACTCTACAATGAAGGTATTGATTTTTATTCCATCATCTGCCCACATGGAACCATACTAGACTTCGGTGTTCAGGGTTTAGGAACCAGCTGAGGGATCTAGCACTGCAGAAACACTGGAAACCACTGGCTCCTGCGGCCGATTCATGTTGATATGTAGCAGAAATCACTTATTATTGTAAAGCAATTATCCTCCAATTAAAAATAAATAAATTTAAATTTTTTTAAAAAAGAAAACCATTGGCACTGCCTTTAACTATCTAGGACATTTGTTCCCAAATTAAACGACCGGAAGCGTCAAACTCATGTGACTCTTGACATTCTAACTACTGTCAGGAACAAGAGAAGTATCTGCTCTGTTTCACCACCATCACCCAGACTACAGAGTCTTCTCGCATCCAGGCCCAGTGGACACAAGCAAACCCCCCACACGGCGGCAATGGACTGTGTGGGCCAGGCCGGTAGGCGTCTGCGTATGAACCAGGTGTATTAAGCCACTGCATCTCATGAGAACGCAAAACCCCATTTTGCTGAAAACAAGACTGTTGGTTCAGGACTTCATGGCAGTCCAGTGGTTAAGACTTTGACTTCCCTGGTGGCTCAGACGGTAAAGCATCTGCCTACAATGCGGAAGACCCGGGTTCAATCCCTCGGTCGGGAAGATCCTCTGGAGAAGGAAATGGCAACCCACTCCAGTACTCTTGCCTGGAAAATCCCATGGACAGAGAAGCGTGGTAGGCTACAGTCCATGGGGTCGCAAAGAGTCGGACACAACTCAGCAACTTCACTCACTCACTCATCACTCACTGGGGGTGAAGGTTCAACCCCTGGTCAGGGAGTTAAGACTGCACATGCCTTACAACCAAAACACCAAAATATTTAAAAAACAAAAACAGAAGCAATCTTGTAACATGTTCAATAAAGACTTTTTAAATGGTCCATATAAAAAATGCTTTAAAAAAAAAAAAAACCTCGAGTTCTCTCCCAGTGGAGACTGCAGGGAGAAACAGGGAGATGCAGAGATCGAGCTGAGATGGTGAGACCAAGGAATCTGTGCGCCGCACCCACCCCCGTGCCTACGGAAGCCCTTGGGTAACCTCCGCATCAAGGCAGATCCAACCTGGGGGCACTAGTTGCTATGTGTTGGATCTGATGTCCTCTCAAGTTGAAAATAATCACCTCATTGAGACATATCAAGAAAATTTCACCCAGAAAACACTGATGGAGCCGTGTGGGGAGAGAGACAGGGGATGAAACAGGAAAGAAAAGGAGTAGGAATAGGATTGGAATAGAAGTAGGCTGCAGTCTCCACCTGCCAGAGGCCTCTTTATTCCCCACTCTTTTTACTCTGCCCTTCACACTTTTAACATTTTCCATCTGTGTATGGAAAGCTCCTTGAGTTTACCATTCTTCTATTTCCCACTAATATTTCAGCCACCGTAGAGCTGTGTTCATTTCCCTATCCTGTCATTTCTCTCACGTCTCTTTTCATGCATCTCCTGGAAATACCCTTTCCCCTCTCAGGTATTCTCTTCCAGGTCACTACTGTTTGTCCTTAACATTTCAGCATTCAGTTCAGTTCAGTTCAGTCACTCAGTCGTGTCCACTCTTTGCAACCCCATGAATCGCAGCACACCAGGCCTCCCTGTCCATCACCAACTCCCAGAGTTTACCCAAACTCATGTCCATCAGGTGGGTGATGCCATCCAGCCATCTCATCCTCTGTCGTTCCCTTCTCCTCCTGCCCCCAATCCCTCCCAGCATCAGAGTCTTTTCCAATGAATCAACTCTTCACATGAGGTGGCCAAAGTACTGGAGTTTCAGCTTTAGCATCAGTCCTTCCAGTGAACACCAGGACTGATCTCCTTTGGAATGGACTGGCTGGATCTCCTTGCTGTCAAAGGGATTCTCAAGAATCTTCTCCAACACCACAGTTTAAAAGCATCAATTCTTTGGTGCTCAGCTTTCTTTACAGTTCAACTCTCACATCCATACATGACCACTGGAAAAACCATAGCCTTGACTAAACGGACTTTTGTTGGCAAAGTAATGTCTCTGCTTTTTAATATGCTATCTAGGTTGGTCATAATTTTCCTTCCAAGGAGTAAGCATCCTTTAATTTCATGGCTGCAGTCATCATCTACAGTGATTTTGGAGCCCCCCAAAATAAAGTCTGACACTGTTTCCACTGTTTCCCCATCTATTTCCCATGAAGTGATGGGACTGGATGCCATGATCTTCGTTTTCTGAATGTTGAGCTTTAAGCCAACTTTTTCACTCTCCTCTTTCACTTTCATCAAGAGGCTTTTTAGTTCCTCTTCACTTTCTGCCATAAGGGTGGTGTTATTAACATATCTGAGGTTACTGATATTTCTCCCGGCAATCTTGATTCCAGCTTGTGCTTCTTCCAGCCCAACGTTTCTCATGATGTACTCTGTGTATAAGTTAAATAAGCAGGGTGACAATATTTTGGAATTAACCCCACTTTATCTTAGAAGCCTGCCATGATGCCCAGAAATGAGCTAGCCATCTTACAGATGTACAGTCACAGGGATCTACTGACGTTCTCCTACAGTGCCCACAACACTATATTGTAATTCTATGTTTATTGGTTATTTTCTCCCTCCAGATATGAATTCCTTGAAGGTAGAATTATATCTTTAACCTTTGGATCATCTACATATGTCATGAAAGACATTCTAGGGAAAAAGTGTTAAAGTAATAATTATATGAATGTATACAATTTTCTAAAAGGCATATTTCAGTTTTGATGAAGATACATAGTTTGATCAAGATTTTGACATAAATTCATGGCTGAACTAGAAATAAAAGTGGCCTAACCCCCGGTGGTTCAGCAGTAAGAATCTGCCTGGAATGCAGGAGATACAGGTTCAATCCCTGGGTCAGGAAGATCCCCTGGAGGAGGAAATGGTAACCCACTCCAGTATTCTTGCCATGGAAATCCCATGGACAGAGGAGCCTGGTGGGCTACAGTCCATGGGGTCCCAAAAGAGCTGGGCACAACTTACTGACTAAACAACAACTGAAAAAAAAAAAGAATAGAAGCAGGAATAAGACTAGGGAAGACAGAGGGCCGGGAGAGTTAACTGAAGTTGCTCTGATGGAGACCCTGAACCTCTGCCAGGCCCTGAGAAGCTTGCTGTTGTTGTTCTTAAGGCTCCATTTCATTAAGACCAGGAGTTGGGCAAGGTGCCCTCCTGACTGCTGGGCCAACATGCTGCTCTGTTACTGCTACCATTGAGAAGGAAAGGGAAAAAACATATCTGGCATCATGGCTTAGACAAATTCACGTTTCACTGTGGAAGATGCCTGTTTGTTCAACTCGACTCAGTTCCAATCTGTTTCAGTCAAATAACTTTTTATCCTTCTTCCACATTTTGTAGGAGAGGAAGGAAAAGAGAGGAGCAAGAGAGAGAGATGGAGATAGAAAGTGAGAGAGAGAGAAATACGAGAACACGGGCTCTTAGGGTCTACTGATTTCTGCCCAGCCCCCTTTGAAAGTGGGACATTTCCTGTGCACGAAGAATTGGATTGGGATTAAGTATCTCTGCTCTGAAAGCGCCCGTCTCTCGGCCCCGTTCCGGCTGTGCCAGGCCTGCTCTGCTGCAGGGGTGCTCTCCAGCTGCAGAGCATGGCTCTCTCACCACAGCGGCTTCCCCAGCCGCTGCAGTGAGCAGGCGCTCTCGGCACGAGCGTTCAGAAGCTGCAGCTCCCGGGCTCTAGAGCACAGGCCCAAGAGCTGTGGTGCCGTCTTACTTGCTCCAAGACATGTGGGACCTTCCCGGACCAGGGATTGAACCCGTGTCACCCGCTTTGGCAGGTGGGTTCCTAACCACCGAGCCACCAGGAAGCCCTCAACTGAACTGTTTCTTGGTTCACTCATGGTTTCAAATAGGAGATAAGAACCCAATATCAAGTAGGTTTTTTTTTTTTTAAGTAAAAAAATTTTGTATGAGGTTGAATTCAATACACAGAGAAGGCAATGGCACCCCACTCCAGTACTCTTGCCTGGAAAATCCCATGGACGGAGGAGCCAGGCAGGCTGTAGTGCATGGGGTCACGAAGAGTAGGACACGACTGAGCAACTTCACTTTCACTTTTCAGTTTCATACATTGGAGAAGGAAATGGCAACCCATCTAGTGTTCTTGCCTGGAGAATCCCAGGGATGGGGGAGCCTGGTGGGCTGCCGTCTATGGGGTCGCAGAGAGTCGGACACGACTGAAGTGACTTAGCAGCAGCAGAATTCAATACAAGCAGGAATACTTTGGTTCCAACCTCGAAAGTGAAAGTTACTCAGTCAATTCTCCAGCCCAGAATACTGAAGTGGGCAGCCTTTCCTTTCTCCAGGGGATCTTCCCAACACAGGGATCAAACCCAGGTCTCCCACATTGCAGGTGAATTCTTTACCAGCTGAGCCACAAGAATACTGGAATGGGTAGCCTATTCCTTCTCCAGGGGATCTTCCTGACCAAGGAATCGAACCAGGGTCTCCTGCATTGCAGGCAGATTACCAACTGCGCGACCAGGGAAGCCCCACCCCAAAATAAGTCCTCATTTATGAAATGCTTAAGGATGCTCACTCTAGAGCAGTTGTATCCATCAGACAGCTCAGAGTCTTGAACCTAGAAGAGAATGCTGACAGGCTAGCCCAGTTGGAAACAATGGTCAAGCCTCTGACATGTCTTAACTTCCTGTGATTAAATAATTCAAGGCATTTTGCACTTGCCAGTGGGACAGAACAGTCCCTATTTCAGGAAGAGCCTCGTTGTCACTTTGAAAACCAAAGGGAAAGAAAGACAGCAAATTTGGACAATGTAAATCTTGTCTTAGAAGTCAGTATGAGGAAAGATTGTAATATAATATTTAACTTTTAAAAATCTAAATAAATAAGTAAGACTGTAAGACTTAAGTTGAAACCAGAACCAATTGCCCAAGTATCTTATCAGGTATGATCCCAGCCCTGAGATGGAGGTAAAGAGCGAAGTAAGTGAGCTATAAAATCAGATCCTTGGAGCACGCAAACCCACCCTTCTCAGGTTCTTATTCATCTGAAAAAGATCTGCCGTATTTGGAATTATGTGACTTAAAAAAAAAAAAGGTTAATCATTGACTTCATTTTCCCCGAAAGTATAGCTAGATACGTAATATGTATAGTTCTACAAACACACATTCCAAATAATTTAGGAAATGATATAATTAGTTTAGCATGGTAGTTGCAGTCACTTAAAAAAAAAAAAAAGGGAAAAAATTGCTCACTGCCTATTGCCTGTTTCTTTCTGGCTATTTCACAAGGAATTGAGAGACTGTATAGATTTGCCCTATTAATGCTTTCTGCTTAGGAAAATTGAACTTCCTTCGTCCTGATCAAAAGCAAACAAAATTGATTTGGCCAAGGGTCTGAATTGTAGAGCACTTCAGAAAAAATGTTGGCTATCCTCTACTATTTGTTCTACACAGAAAGGAAAAAACAACAACAACAACAACCCACACGTGCAAACGCAGAGGGAGAAGGAGGAAAAAGGAGCGACAAGGAAGCAGCTGAAAAGTTGTGTATTTTCAAGTGGGGGGAATGGGGAGGAGAAGAAAAAAAGAAAAGTTACATCAGGACACAAGAAAGAGGTGATGTATTTCCAAAGACTACTGTCAACAAGTTCCCAGCCTGAAACTTCCCTGATGGCCCAGCGGTTAAGAATCCGCCTGCCAATGCAGGGGACATGGGTTTGATCCCTGGTAGACGAAGATTCTACCTGCCGTGGGGAAACGAAGCCTGGGCACTGCCACTGCTGACACTGAGCGCCCTGGAGCCCCAGCAAGAGAAGCGCCACAGGGGCGGGCCCGGAGCCGCAGCTGGAGGGCAGCCTGAGCGCAGCCCTGGGGACCCAGCACGGCCCAACACATAAACAGATAAAACGATGTTTAAACATGAGAACTCTAAAAAAGAGAAAGAAATCCCCAGCCTGATCCCCTCACCACAGCATGAAGTGCATGCCCTTCAGTCCTATTCAACTCTGGGCGACCCCGTGGACTGCAGCCCCCCAGGCACGTCTATCCCTGGGATTCTCCAGGCAAGAATACTGGAGGGGGTGGCAAAGTCCTCCTCCAGAGGATCTTCCTGACCCAGGTATCGAACCCTTGTCTCTTATGTCTCCTGCATTGGCAGGCAGGTTCTTTACCTAGCACCACCTGCGAAGCCCCCACAGAGTGATACGTATGCTTAAATCCAGCCTCTGCACCATCTACCTAACAAATGATTCCACCCCAGGGCAAACTCCACCCCTCCCCCATCCCCCCCAACCCTTCCATCCCCGCCCCCACCCCAACCCCCCCAACCCTGCTACATTCAGCATATCAGTTCAGTCAGTTCAGTCGCTCAGTGTGTCCGACTCTGCGACCCCATGGACTGCATTATGCCAGGCTTCCCTGTCCATCACCAGCTCTCAGAGCTTGCTCAAACTCATGTTCATTGTGTTGGTGATGTCATCCAACCATCCTGTCCTCTGTCGTCCCCTTCTCCTCCTGCCTTCAATCTTTCCCAGCATCAGTGTATTTTCCAATGAGTCGGCTCTTCACATCAGGTGGCCAAAGTATTGGAGATTCAGCTTCAGCTCAGTCCTTCCAATGAACATCCAGGACTGATCTCCTTTAGGATGGACTGGTTTGATCTCCTTGCTGTCCAAGGGACTCTCAGGTGTCTTCTCCAACACCACAGTTCAAAAGTATACAATAAGTTAAATTCTATGTCCAACCATACAATTAGTTAAAAGCTTTTCTGCACCTATATCCACCTTCGCAGAAAAACTGCAAAACAGGAATTCCCAGAGAACTGGCACATGCCTGACTGCACACATCAGTGAGAAGCGTGAAGCCTTGTCTGGGTCAAAGCCTTCTCAGGGCCAGAGGCCCGCACCATCTTCCTCTAACCCAGTACTGCTACATGCTGACCAAAAGCAAAATCACAAGGACTTACCACTCTCACTGCCAAGGCCCTGGGTTCAGTCCCTGTTTGGGGAACTAAGACACTGCAAGCCAAGCAGCATGGCCAAAAACAACCCACCAAACAAACAAACAAAAAGGCAGAATGAAAGCCTGAGCCAGTTATTTCCTGGATGCCTACTGTTTCAAACATTGTGCGGATGATGGGGAAAAAAGCTGGTGAAGAAATCTGATGTACTTGTCTTCCTATGGATTCTACATTGAGAAGACAGCCAGTGAGCAAATAACCATTCAAGTCATGTCAAGTATCAGTACTATAAAAGAAAAGTACTAGATACCCCAAGATACAGATCGAGGGCTCTAATTTATATACAGCCAGAGGGTGGAAGTTCCAGGGAAGGTCTGAGACTGGTGGTCCAGTGGTTAAGCGTTGGCCTTGCAACGCAGGGGACACTGGTTTGATCCCTGGTCCAGGAAGATCCCGCAAGCCTTGGAACGACTAGGCCCGTGCACCACAGCTATGGAGCCTGCGCTCCAGGGCCTGGGAGCTGCAACAGCTGAGCCCCAGGCCCTGCTCTACTGAAGCCCCAAGACCTAGAGCCCACGTTCTTCAACAAGAGGAGCCACCATGATGAGAAGCCTGAGCACCACAGCTAGAGAGCAGGCTCCGCTCACTGCAACCGGAGGGAAAGTCTGTGCACAGCAACGAAGATCCAGCATGGCCAAAAACGAACACATTTAAAGAAAAAAAATCTCATTTTCCATTAGACTCCACATTGCACAATGTGAGTAAGCAGGGGAGTTGAGGTCGCTAGTTTCATTATTTTCTTTTCTTGTTTTGCAAGATTTTTTTTTTTCTTTCTCTAGGTAGATGGGATGCAGTATTCTTTGGAGGAAACAGAATCCACAGCCAGAGAGCAGAAAGAGGCTACCTGAACCAGAAGTCTGAGATAAGTGCCAGTGAATGTCTGCCATCTCGGGTAAGAGCTCCCTCTGTCCACATCATGGGGAAGGGACGCTGGGACGCTGGGTGGCAGAGGCAGAACCTCCCCCGGGAGGCCTCGGCCCAGGCAAACGCTTTCAGTCTTTAGGGCAATTCTCGGGAGCCACATCCTGTTTTCATCCAGACTCGGGACTCATCTGCACGGCCAGACCAAGTGAGAGTGCTCCTCGCAGCCCTGGGTCTCTGTACTAGGCTTCGGACTATTTCAGCAGCCCTCTATGCATCATAATTCAGCTGCAAATGACATTACGCAGGAGGAGCCCAGCTCCAGGAGTCTCTGAAAGCTCCATAATTGGCAAAAGCTACTTTGCAGTTTGAATGTTCATACACAGAAAAAGGAAAAAAAAAAAAAAAACAACAGGAAATCTCTCTCCATCTTATCAACAGAAGAACCTACATGAGAACTCAGCCTTCCTGATTTCTCACCCAGAATTCTTCCCAGTCTTTATTTTTATATCTGTGGGTAGCAGAGGAAAAACAAATGTACTCTCTCCTTTCCAAGTCCAAGGTTTTTAAAATATTATGTGCTTTCCTTAAATTGCAGTGTCACTTTACACAATATATTTGTATTATTTAAAATTGGCCACATTAAGTGACTGGTAGACTATGTGGAATGGCACCAAACAATTGCTGGGTGGGTTTAAATGCATTTCCAGGA
The DNA here is from genome assembly GCF_032405125.1 of Capricornis sumatraensis. Lineage (NCBI taxonomy): Eukaryota > Metazoa > Chordata > Mammalia > Artiodactyla > Bovidae > Capricornis > Capricornis sumatraensis. Next base: position 108,493,075 of record NC_091076.1, on the reverse strand, counting down.
TCTGACGTCATAGAATCTCCCATTAGAGTAAGGAAAATTGTAAGTTTATATTTGCCATTATAAGAGTCATCCTAAACACATGCAAAATGCATTGAGCCTAATGTGAGCTATAGGCAGAAAACCAGGTAAGACTACTGTTTCCCTAAACTGCCCCTGTTGAGGGCTCTCAGAACAAAGGATATAGAATCACAAATTGCAGACTTGGAAATATCATCCAACCTAACCCCTTATCAGGTTCTTAAATGTTCCTCCATTGATAGGGATCTCAGTACGTCTTAAACAGTCCATTAGGCAGATTTAATTTGTTTCAATCCAGAAGAGTACAAAGAAAGAGAGAGAAGGAAGGGAGGAAAGAAAATAAGAACAAAGACAGGAAAAAGAAAGACACAAAGAAAGAGAGAGAGAGAAAGAAAGGAGCCTCCAACCCACCCTCAATGTAAAGAATTAACAAGCTACCAAGAGTACAGAACAGCATTTTACCGGGACAGTCAAATTAAAAAAAAAATCATCTGATTAAGAAATAAAACTTTGCCTTAAAGAGGAGCTGAGCCAAAGTATTAGTTTGGCAAATATTTATCGAGTACTTGGGCTTCCCAGGTGGTGCTAGTGGTAAAGAGTCCACCTGCCAACACAGGAGATACAAGAGATCCGGGTTCTATCCCTGGATAGAAGATTCCCTGGAGGAGGAAAGGGCAACCCACTCCAGCATTCCTGCCTCAGAAATCCCATGGACAGAGGAGCCTGGTGGGCTACAGTCCACGGGATTGCAGGGTCGGACCCAACTGAGCACACACACTATGGCATGGTGTTATACACGGTGTCATACACGGTATCACATGCTGAGCACCGCTCTAGGCGCTGGGGTAAAGCAGTGAATGACAGCCCCATGCACTCTGACGACCTACTCCAAGAGCAGTTTATAAAGAAGAGCTTATATAAGAATAGCAAGTGATAATGACAGCAAACACTCCTGGACTGTGACGTGCCAGACTTTTGTTCTAAATGTTTTATGTATGTTAGTATGTTTGATCCTCATTATGACCCTATGTAGAAGGTACTTTTATTACCCTGGTTAAATTCCTGCACGTGAGGAGTCTAAGAACTTCCTCCAAAATCGCTTGGCAGCACTCGGTGGAGCAGTGCACCCAGGCAGCGGGGCTTCAGAGCCACCATGCTTGGTTGTCTGTTAGAAAAACATATGTGTGTTGGGGATGAGGCCAGGGGGTTTCTTGGTAAGTCAAAAGGGAAATGCTGATGCTATGGGGTGGATGTCAAATTTAATTTCAGAGGAAACCCAAGAAAACTGGAGTGGGAAGCTTATCTCTTCTCCAGCGCATCTTCCTGACCCAGGAATCAACCCCAAGTCTCCTGCATCATAGGTGGATTCTTTACCAGTTGAGCTTTCAGGAAGCCTCAATTTTTGTTTTAGAAGGGGAATCTGTAAATGCCTCCTGGAGGGACTAGCCCTAATCTGAGGCCTGAGAGTTGAATAGGAAATAAATAAAGTTTGCTGCAGGGGGGAAAGGGTAGAAGGAAACGATGCCACCAAAGGGGACCTCAAGTGGCCAGACCCAGAGGAGGCAGACAGCACCAATGCCTGCCAGGAACAGAAGGACGGTCATCCACCTGAATCTGACGGACAGGGCACAGCTCTACTGTGACACCACTGAGATCAACTCTTTTTTAAAAATTACTCTTTAATTACTTGGATGCCTCCTTCATTTATGAGTTAGTTAACAATGACGTGTCAGTCACTCCACAGGTGCTTAACCACAGTCCTCTGCCTCTAAGGCGCTCCTTGCTCTAGATGAGGTGACAGGATTCAGGACCAAGCCATCAACAGCTAAGCAACATAAATGCTTTGAAGATGGAAGGCAAGATTGCAAACAAATTAACCTAAAATTAATTTAGATAAATAAATCTGTAATTTATAATTTAATCTATAATTTAATAAATCAATTTGTAACTAATGAATTAATCTGTAATTAATATAAATAACTAATACGTGTCTAATCAATTACACAAGTATTAATTGTTCAGTTCAGTTCCGTGGCTCGGTCGTGTCTGACTCTTTGCAACCCCATGACTAATATTTTATCTATTAATCTATAATTGCTATTGTTCATTCACTAAGTTGTGTCTGACCCTTTTCCACCCCACGGACTGCAGCATGCCAGCTTCCCTGTCCTTCACTATAACACAGATGAGTAATACTTATATAATCAAAACAAATTAATCTACAATTAATATCGATAATTAATATTTGTCTGGACTATGAAGAAGGCTGAGTGCCGAAGAATTGATGCTTTTGAACTGTGGTGTTGGAGAAGACTCTTGAGAGTCCCTTGGACTGCAGGGAGATCCAACCAGTCCATTCTGAAGGAGATCAACCCTGGGATTTCTTTGGAAGGAATGATGCTAAAGCTGAAATGCCAGTACTTTGGCCACCTCATGCGAAGAGTTGACCCATTGGAAAAGACTCTGATGCTGGGAAGGATTGGGAGCAGGAGGAGAAGGGGATGACAGAGGATGAGATGGCTGGATGGCATCACGGACTCGATGGACATGAGTCTGAGTGAACTCCAGGAGTTGGTGACGGACAAGGAGGCCTGGCGTGCTGCGATTCATGGGGTCGCAAAGAGTCGGACACGACTGAGCGACTGAACTGAACTGAATCGAAACAGCAAAGGTATATTCTGAAACTTGAAAGAATGACTCTAAGCTTATTTTGGGGAATAATGGCCAATAATCATTTATAAATCTCTGGAACACAAGTAGAAGCAATCTGAATGAAAAGAACTACCAGACAATAAAATACATCATGAACCCATAACAACTTTACACTGTGGCGCTGGTGCAAGAAGAGAGCCCTGGTCATCTCATTACAGTCAGCCTGCACTTCAGGTGAAAGCCTACAGATCACGCAGAATCTCCAATGGTCCGGAACTCTGCTCATTACTGAGTGGCGCCTGGGTGGAAGGGGAGTTTGACGGAGAATGGATACATGGAGCTGCAGCACTGAGCCCCTTTGCTGTTCGCCTGAAACTAACACTGTTAAGCAGTTGTACTCTGATACAAAACAAAAAGTTTTTTAGGAAAAAATCTCCAATGATAGATGAAAACAGAATGCCACATAAACTTTTATTTTAATTGGGGTATGACTGCTTTACAATGCTGTGTTAATTTCTGCTCTACAGTGGGTGAATCAGCTTTCTGTATTCACACACTCCCTCTCTCCTGGGCCTCCCTCTCACCTGGCCCTCCATCCAGCACCCCCGGTCATCACAGAGCACTGAGCCGAGCTTCCTGTGCTTTAGAGCAGGCTCCCACTAGCTCTCTATTTTACACATGGCAGTGGATATGTGTCGATCCTAATTTCCCAATCTGTCCTCTCCTCTCCTCCCCTGCCCATGTCCACACAGCCGTTTCCTATGTCTGTGTCTCTGATTGAATGGTTTGGTCATTAAATTTGCCCATATAGACCTTTCCTGACTTAGGATAGGGCTAAATCTCGATACACCCATCCTAAACTGAAAACATTAAGTTGGAAACACATTTAATATATGCAACCTACCAGACATCACTGCTTAGCTTGTTGTTGTTTAGTCACTTAGTTGTGTCCAACTCTTTGCGAGCCCATGGACTGCAGCCTGCCGGTCTCCTCTGGCGACAAGATTTCCCGGGCAAGAGCACTAGAGCGGGTTGCCATTTCCTCCTGCAGAGGGTCTTCCTGACCCAGGGACTGACCCCGCATCCCCTGCATTAGCAGGTGGTGTCTTCACCACTGAGCCACCTGGGAAGCCCCTAGCTTTTTTGCTGTTGTTCAGTCTCTCAGTCGTGTCCAGCACATTGCAACCCCATGGCCTGCAGCACGCCAGGCTTCTCTGTCCTTCCCCATCTCCCAGAGCTTGCTCAAACTCGTGTCCATTGAGTTGGTGATGCCATCCAACCAGCTCGTCCTTTGTCATCCCCTTCTCCTCCTGCCTTCAACCTTTCCCAGCATCAGGGTCTTTTCCAATGAGTCGGCTCTTCGCATCACGTGGCCACAGTACTGGAGCTTCAGCTTCAGCATCAGTCCCTCCAGTAAATATTCAGGGTTGATTTCCTTCAATTTCAGTTCAGTCGCTCAGTCCTGTCCGACTCGTTGAGACCCCATGAATCGCAGCACGCCAGGGCTCCCTGTCCATCAACCAGCTCCCAGAATTCACTCAGACTCATGTCCATTGAGTCAGTGATGCCATCTAGCCATCTCAGCCTCTGTCGTCCCCTTCTCCTCCTGCCCTCAATCCCTCCCAGCATCAGAGTCTTTTCCAATGGGTCAACTCTTCGCATGAGGTGGCCAAAGTACTGGAGTTTCAGCTTCAGCATCATTCCTTCCAAAGAAATCCCAGGGCTGATCTCCTTCATAATGGACTGCAGTTTAGCCTATCTTAAATGTGCTTGGAATGCTTACATTAGCCAACAGTTGGGCAAAGTCATCTCATACACAGCTTAGTTTACAATCAAGTGTTGAACATGTCATATAACTGACTGAAAACTGTTCTGAAACTGGAAACCAGAATGGCTGTTTGGATGCAGAGTGACTGGGCAGTTTACCCTCCGGACCACCTGACCAACCGGAAGCTGCCCAGCCCCACAGAAGATGGTCGTCCCACACACCCATCACCCAGCAAAAGAGCAAAACTCAAAACTCAATGTACAGTTTCTTGTAAACTCGTATTGCTTCCATAAAATTGTAATGTCAAAAAATCATAAGTCAAAACATCATACACTGGGGAATGTATTATTTCCATTATTTGGGGTTTTATTCACAGATTTGTTTAAGATTTTTATGTTTCAAGAACATTAAGTTTGGTATCATTTGCTTGTTGCCAATGGACCCATGGCTTCATCTTAATTTACTGACACACCTACAGATACACCCTACTTACAACTACCTACAGCTTCGGTGCACACACATATATATTTGCTTGTCTACGCTATTAATTCTCTCTCCACAATGATAACATAGAATATGAGACAACTGAATCTGGCAAAATGTTATCCTGGCATAATTATTGGGACCCTGCGTGAGCCAAGTCAACTTCAGAAGTGATTTCCCTGCACCACAGTCCTTTTTTTTTTTTTTTTTAATCAACGGATTAAGTTATTTGTCTGCGCTGGGTCTTAGCTGTGGCACACAGGAGCTGTGAAACGCGTTGCTGCGTGTGGAAACTTTAGTCTCAGCATGCAGGGTCTAGTTCCAGGAGCAGAGATCGAGCCCTGGGCCCCGCACTGTGAGCACAGAAGCCTCGCCACTAGACCACCGGGAAGTCGCATCATGCCTTCCCTTTATGAAAACCTCATCCCACCTGAAAAGACTTCACAACTGTAACTCTTGAAAAAAACCGTGAAGAAAATTCTCAAGATACAAAAATATTTGCAGCTCTGTTTCACCCTTTTCTGACAACCTCTCCTTGGCTGTTTAAAAAGGAAACACCATGCTTTATTTTCCCCCAAAGATGATCTCCCTGTAGATTCGGTGATACGGTAGAGGAGCCATGTAACTCAGTGGGCGGCCTGACTCCCCACACACCTACTGTCTGAATGAATAAACAAAGACGTCTCCCAGCTGGGTATTCCTTCACAATGCTAAATCCACTGTCTGTGGCTCTCCTTCTCTACTCTTGATTGAATTCTACCCTCAAAGCTCCTTCCAGGAACGGGGTAACCAGCAGAAACCTGGGTTACACCATGCAGTATATTTATCTAATGAAACATGAGCTCTGGGTACAATGAGCCATGCATTGCCACAGACACGCCATCCATCTGCTGAAAATAATCAATCTCAGAAAAGTCCTGGGAAAAGTTAAAATTGGGTACATACCAAGGATTAACAGGGGGTTCAAGGGCAGAACTGAAGTTATTTTACTGACTTGGAGTCAGTGCCTGGGGAAGGGATTGGTCTAAAAAAAAAAAAAAAACGCACGTGTCATGTAAAAGCCAGGGTCGCCTCCACAGTGGTCACATGGGTTACGCAGAGCTGCCTCTAGCTGATCATTCCAGTTTCTGGTCAGAGGTACGCTCCCAGCTGGACGGCTACGAGAAATTTCATGTCATCCTACAGCCCCACACAGGACCCTTAACCTTGGAAGAAAATACTATTAACAGCTACCATTATGAAGGAAATAGTGTACCACATTTCTTGAGTGCCCATGATATGCCAAGAATATTCGTGAAGATGCTTCAAATTAAAAAAAACCTCATGTGGTCCTCCTATGAACCCTTTGAAAGTGAAAGTGCAAGTCACTGAGTCATGTCCAACTCTTTGCAACCATAGTCCATGGAATTCCCCAGGCCAGAATCCTGCAGTGGGTAGCATTTCCCTTCTCCAGGGCATCTTCCCAACCCAGGGAGTGAACCCAGGTCTCCCGCATTGCAGACAGATTCTTTACCAGCTGCACAGGGGAAGCCCAGAACCCTTTGAAGTAGCTATTATTTTGTTTTTGTTTAGTTGCTAAGTTGTGTCCAAGCTTTTGCAACCCCAATTTACTGTAGCCTGCCAGGCTCCTCTGTCCATGGGATTTCCCAGGCAAGATTACTGGAGTCAGTCACCATTTCCTTCTCCAGGGGATCTTCCAGACCCAGGGCTCAAACCCGGGTCTCCTGCAGTGGCAGGCGGACTCTTTACCACTGAGCCACCAAGGAAGCCGAGTTGTGGTCACTCCCAGTTTAGAGATCCTCACATAACGGAGACTCTTTGAGCTCTGACTGCAAACCCAGCCACTCTGAGTGCAGCAGTGCACTGACAGAAAGCTGGGAGAGACTGGAGGTTTGTCCCCAAGGGGCCTGATGGCTGACTATCCATCAGCTTGAATGATGCTCATCTCAGACTGACGGGATAGTAGCTGACCAGAATGGAGGGAAGGTTTTCTCTGGCAGGATCCGGGTTGCAGAGGATGAGAGTTCGAAGGAGATGTTCACATACCATGAAGCAGGAAGGGACACATCCCCAAGCCCGTCTCTGCCTCGGGCCAGGCTGGGTGCACGCAGCTGCCTTCATGCTCTTGTTTGCGGGAGGAACTGCCCGAACCCCCACACACTCCAGACACTTCCTAATTTATATGGAACTGACTGACTGATCGATTGACTGGATGCATGACATGTGGGATCTCAGTTCCCTGACCAGGGTTCGAACCTGCACCCTCTGCATTGGAAGTGCAGAGTCTTAACCACTGAACCACTAGGGAAGACCCAGCTCTAAACAAAATTATTCCTGAAGAAAAGAATCAGGGTCAGATGGGCATGTCTTGCTAAAATAAAGGAGAGGACTTGAAGTGAAAAGTGAGAAAAAGAAACGCAGCGGGCTCCCTCGGTCTCGCCCTGGCTAAGAACGTAAGCTCTCCAGTCAGAAGACTTCAACTGTGGATGCAGACTCTGCAATTTACACAAAATAACCTTTCATTTGTAAAAGTGGGTGAAGACTGGAACCTACTGGGTCGGGTTGCTGCCGGATTTGATGAATTAAAGCACGTGAAGGAGCTTGGCAGGTAACACGGACTCGAGGGAGGACAGTCGTTACTGTCATCCTCGTCATCGACGGTACCGTCATTGTCCTCAGCAGCGGCAGCGCCATCGGCATTCCCTTCCAGCTCCCCATCGTCCCCTACGAGCACCTTCAATACTCTCTGCATCCTCACCTGCTCCATGCATCACAGTCTCACGTCCTCTTACTTATGCATAGATGGCAGCCGGGCTCCGGATGAATAGAAGAGAATTGACTTTCCTCTTTGCTTTCGGATATGGCCAATCACAAGTGGACATATTTCTCACCACTTCCTTGTTCGAAGTAGAAGCAGAAAGAATGGAATCCTGAAGAACTAGCTATTCTCAACTCCATTTTTTTTCCCCTTAATTAAAAACCATAGACATTTCCTGACTAATCTGTCTGCCACCCACAGCCAGCTGTCTGATATTTATGCAGAGACACCATCTCTTAGAAAGGGCTTTTCCTCCCTCTATAAATGTTGCCACCTTCAACATGCTCTTTTCCTGTACTTTTCCTTAAAACTGATAGACCAAATTGTTGAAGAAAATGGTGGCAGGGGTAGGGGGGTGTTGGGGAATGAAGTCTGGCAAAATGCAGTTTTTAAGAACCAGAGCTGAAAGTCTAGGATGTTTGACTTGGAGTAACAGGGAGGGAGTTACACAGAAACAAAGGGGAGCATTAGCTGAAGAGAAGGTTCCAGGACAGAGCGAGGAAAAGGGACCTGACGGCAGGAAGGCCAGGTTGACTCCGTGGATGCTTCCCGTCCCATCGCACTCCAGGAAGGTACCCCACAAGGAGTACTTCACCGTTAGTCACTCGGTCGTGTCCGACTCTCTGTGACCCGTGGACTGCAGCCCACCAGGCTCCTCTGGCCAGGGGATTTTTCAGGCAAGAACACTGGAGTGGGTTGCCATGTTCTTCTCCAGGGGATCTTCCCAACCCAGGGATGGAACCTGAGTCTCCTGCATTGGCAGGTGGGTTCTTTACCACTGAGTCACCAGAGAAGCCCATGAACTTCATCACTCTTATAAATCCACACGTATAGCCTCCTGGTCACACGTGTGCAAACTGCAGAATCGCCTCAGAGCCTTCATCCATCCAAGCAGTGTCTTTCAAAATGGGGTTCACAGAGGGAGACCAAATAAGCCGGTACAAATAAAACTTTCAGAAATGCAATCCAAATAAAATAAAGCCCGGGGTTTTCCTCTACTGACTTTGATTCACAAATGATGTTTCTTATCCCACACAGAGAGACGTTTCCCTGCACAGTCCCAGAGATGAAGCCCAAGTGTCAACTTCAATACGAGGACTTAATTCTACATTTCCTTCAGCGGATCACTAATTCCAAGGTTCAGCATGCCTGAACATTCTGTGGTTGGGTAGATTTTAGTGGTCTTTAAGAGATTACCTCAAATGCAAAAGCCTCTCAATACAAGACCAGAAAGATTTTGAAAGAAAAGAAAAACACTTCCAACTGCTCTAGAATTCAGCTTTCAAGAATTTAAACTTACTTAAAGCCATGTTTTTAAATCTCAGTTGTGCCAGGTTTCAGGCATGGGAGACGTCCTATCCTCCGCTTGTTATCAGCCAAGTATTTACTGACTGACTGAGTCACACACAGCCAGCAGAGATCTTAATAAAGAAGAGACAGTTCTCTGCCCTCAAGGGACTTACAGTTTATTGCAAGCCTTTTGTTTTTTGTTTTAATTTATCTATTTTAAATGAAATAAATATGAATATTTTTAACGATAAAGGTACAATTCACAAAGAAGATAGACATCATAAGCCATTAGATCCTTAGCAACAAGGAAACAAAGGTACCTAAAGCAAAAATCAGAAGAAATATAAGGGAAAAGAAATAATGCATAGTCACAGCGAGACATATTAACATTTCTCTGAGGAGATTTTATCAAGTGCAGCTCTCTGCCCACAGGGACCGGCCATTTAATCACAGGCCCTTTGTGTCATGCCCTGCTGTAGTTCAGCTCCTCTGTACGCACAGTTGCTGGACGCACAATCAGAGAGAAGACTGCCTCATTTCAACTTATTCTGTTTTGAAGAATGACTTCCATCAAGAACCATTTGGACTTCCTACTTGCATAACAACATTTCACCTGAAGTTGGCGGAATCCACAGATTCCAGAATTCGAGGCACACAAGCGCCTATGTAGAAGGGATATGAAGCAAGCCCGTAAAGCAAGGTGCAGGAGCTACAGAGGGCCACTGAGGTCTGCAAAGAGACAATGGCCAGGGATCTCACCCGTGGTCCAGGGGCTAAGAATCTGCCTGCCGGAGCAGGGGATGTGAGTTCAGTCCTTGACTGGGGAAGGCTTCACTCGCCTCAGGGCAACTGAGCCCGTGAGCCACAGCGAGAGTAACTGCGATTAGAGAACGCGAGCGCCCAGCAAAGCACAAACACATAGACAGAGACTTTGAACAATAAAAGGAGGTAACGGGCAGGCAGGCAAGCAGAGAGGAGAGGCGAGCGCTCTCATTCCAGGTGAAGGAGGTCCCAGAGGTGCAGACGCGGGCGGGAGGGCCAGGTGCGCCGGCCCGGAGCTGGGGACTGCCCGTGTCTGTGCTCTGGGCCGGCACAGAGCGGAGATGCATTCAGGCTGAACGTGAAAGCGCAGGACACAGAAAGTGTTTTGTCCCCTGAGGAGAGCGTCCCATTTTCCACTCAGGTCCAATTTGCGTGCCACAGCCCTGAGTCTGCGATCTTCCTCTCAATGGACGCTTATGTTCTGGCCAGGAAGGGCAGCCCTCGCCAAACGTTATGGTTTGGAAGGGTCCTTCACAGGGGTGGAAAACCGAGTTAACTCAATTAAGGCCCGGGGTCCTGGGCTTTGAACCAGCCACAGTCTCGATTTTATGAGAGGATGAAAAGTTAATTATTTGCCAAGTTTGAGCAAAGTCCACTGTGAAAAACCCCTTTCCAAAAGAGGCCTTTGCCTGTCAGCTTCCCTGTGGAAAATTAAGGCAATTTGAACCAGGGTCATAAGGAGACCCTAGGAGCTGGGTGATCAGGTGGGGGTTCGGGGCTCTCCCATCCCCACCTTGCCTCTCTTCATCTCATGTCTGAAACAGAGGCTGGAGGATGACTGCAAGGTCACCGAAGCTTATGTTTACTTCCATAGGCTATTTGGAAAAATAGAAAATAAAACCCAAGTTGAATTCAGAAAGTCAAGTGTTTAGGGTGCTCTTTTATCAGTGAGTGTGCTAAGGTCGTTTCAGTTGTGTCCAACTCTTTGCCACCCTCTGGACTGTAGCCCACCAGGCTCCTTTGTCCATGGGATTCTCCAGGTAAGAGTACTGGAGTGGGTGCCGTGCCCTTCCCCAGGGGGGTCTTTTCTACCCAGGGAGCAGACCCGAGTCTCTTGTGTCTCTGGCACTGGCAGGCAGCTTCTTTACCACTAGTGCCACCTGAGAAGCCCATTAGTTGGGTACCTAGGCTAACTGTGTTGGACTTAGGAAAAAACTGGACTTATGAACACACTCGCAGAACAGAACTTGTTCATATGTAGGGGAATTACTGCAATCCCAGGGAACATAACAGAGATGCTACTCCAGGACCTAAAACAAAGTAAAGGAGCATTTTCAAATCAGTGCACCCCTGGCAAGAAGAGCGGACTTGAAATAAACAGCACCGAGTTTGATTTTATCGTCAACCTCAAGCGGCACCTAACTGTTTAGTAAAAGCAGTGGTTGAATGAAATCAACTGGAAGCTGTTTTCCATTGGAGTACAGGATTCCTACTCTGTCTGGCTTGTTTGTGGGGTATGTTATCATAGACATTATGAGAAAAACTCAAGTCTTAAACGAACACACTGGATCAAGCCTAAAGGACATCATGATACTTCTTTGCATCAACTTAAAGAAAATGAGATGAATCAAAAGCAAAAACAAAACAAAACAAAACCCAGGCAATTTATATACATCAATAAGAGAAACTCGTAAAAAAGACAAGAGCTTAGTAACATCTAGCAAACAAATTACTCAATCTTATCACATACAAGAAAGAAATTCAAAGAGCAGTCAGGGAAATAAGTAAGTTAAAATATAATTTCTGCCTTTGTGTTGCTACCATGTGGTGGGAGAGGAAAGCCATGTGGATGCAAAGACCTCTGAAAATAGAAAGCTTGATGAGCTATGAATGGTGCCCATTTTGTTTCAAAAAGGGCTTATGTCAGTTTAGAAAACTGCATATAATATCAAAAAATTTAAAATGCATGAAAATAAATTAGAAAAACAAAGTGAACAAAATGACAAACACAGACGCAACACTGAGGTGAGGCTAAGCCAGGTGCATCCAATCCATTGCTCTATGCGACATCACTGGACGCTCTGGCAGCCAATGCAGAAAGGAAGGGCTAGACAAGGGGAGATGGACATTACAGCATCGTCGAGATCAGTGACCAGTAGTCCAGGCTTACACAGGGCTTGCTGTGTGGTCAGCAGGCAAGCAACACCCTAAACCTTTTACATACAGATTAACCCATTTAGGCTTCCTTGGTGGCTCAGTGGTAAAGAATCTGCCCGCAGTGCAGGAGCTGCAGAAGACATGAGATCAATCCCTGGGTCAGGAAGATCCCCTGGGGAGGGGCACAGCAACCCACTCCAGTGTTCTTGCCTGGAGAATCCGATGAGCAGAGGAGCCTGGTGGGCCACGGTCCATGGGGCTGCAAAGGGTCGGACACGACTAAAGCGACTGAGCACAGCAGAGCACAGCGAACTCATTTAACCTCATGATGGAGCTCCGCAGGTGGCACAGTGGTAACGAATCTGCCAACCAATGCAGGAGACTCAAGAGACTTGGGTTCGATCCCTGGGTCAGGAAGATCCCTTGGAGGAGGGCATAGCAACCCATTCCAGTACTCTTGCCTGGGAAATCCCATGGACAGAGGAGCTTGGTGGGCTATAGTCCATGGGGTCAAGAAGACTCAGATCTGACCGTACGACTGACCATGTGCACTCAACTAGGAAGTCCTAGTTAGAGTTAGCTTTCAATCCAAGCAGTTTTGACTAGATAAGGACACCCCTTCTCATTCCAACCCCAGGCTATAAACCAAAGTTTTATTTTCTTAGACTTTCTTAAGCGCTCCTCTTTCTCTGGAAACTAACAGGCAAACACATGTTTATCACCAGGAAAATTAACATTCTTGCAAAAATAAACAAGGTGAGTTAAACTTAGAGGCCAATCAGTAAACCCCCCACAATATCCAGGAGAGGGAGTCACCTGCTGAGGAGGGGTGGTCAGGAAGGCTTCCTGGAAGAGGTGTATCTCAAAGGATTGGGGAAGTATCTCAGGAAATAGGAATTGTGAGTAGGCTAGTGTATTTTTCAGGATCTGTTGGCAAAATTGAGTTCCTGAACTATGGTCGCATGAAAATTCAGCTCAATTTCCACTGAACCCAAAGACATAGACCGTCCAGTACTGATAGCTCAAAGAGAAAAAAAAAGTTAGAGCTAAGCATTTCCTTGGCAAGTATTGCCAGGTGCCCACAAACACTGCAAATTCCTTCCAGGAAGATGGCAACCACATGGCCTCTGTGTTCTTTCCTTTCTCTCCTCTGTGTTTCTTCTCACCCATCCATTCCTAAAGTCACAAATCCGCAATTTCAGATGTCAACGACACAGCAGCAAAGGGCGGGAAGCCGAGTCAGGGAGAGAAGGAGGAATAATGAAAGTGGCCTTGGGTTGCTACCCCTCGGTCATTCCTGCCAGGAGACCCCATTGCGAAGATGCAGAAAGCCACCCTCATTGACGGCCTGGTGACAGATACGAGAAAGGTCACCATCTGAAGCCGCTGGAGCTTCCTGGTCTCTGATAGTCCCAGGCAAACAGAACCCTGCTAGCGGATATTCTCGTAACATTCATTTGCTTCAAATCAGATCAGTGAAGGGCTGAGAATATTCTCTGGGAAATCTGGTCAGCCTTGAAGGAGAGGCTTCTAAATGCAGTCATTGATGCCATGATTAAGGGGAACAATTATCTCTTCCCTTTCTTCTGCCACAGAGAATTGCTAGAGGCCAAGAACTGATTAGTGCAGGCAAACCAGCCCTGCCCTCCCCATACCCCCAGGCCCCCGACCTGCTGTCTCCCAAATGGAAACAGGCAGAATATTTTTCAGCTGAACTAATTCACGAAGCTATAAAACTAGCAGCCTTGCTTACCATTCACCAATTGGGATTTTAAAACTGAAAAATAGGAGATTAGAACATGTTGGCTTTCTATACCATTACTACAATTAAATAAACAGCCCCCTGTGTGAATTAATCGCCTCGATGCGGTCTAACACAGTGTAAGAATCTAGGCGAGATTGTGATAAATGTTGAGATTGATGTGAATCAACTAGGAATTGCTAATGGTTTTTATAGCTTTCACCACTCTTCCCCCAAAGCAAACACACATGCGCACACACACACACGTGCGCACATCTCTAAACTCAGGAATACGGTGGGGTCTCTGTGGGTTAGCCTTGATCCTGCAAAATGAATGTCCATGTTGCTCTTGCACTGCTTTTCCTCTCGATACAGCTCAGAACAGATAAAGACTGCAGTGACGATCTTCCGTTTCCAAAACTGCAAGCTTACGTTCTACAAGCTGCCTGGCCTTTATTTCATGGTGAGATCTTGGACCAGGGTCTCTAAGCAGTGACCCAATAATCCTTGAAGCAAGACACCGACCCCATGTGACAGAAACAGCTAATATTTACATGAAAATGGAGAATACTTAGCTCTCTAGGAAAACTCTAGGTGCTTCAAGACTCTACCTAAGAAAGATACACAGAGAATAAAAGAATAGTAATGCGTGTGTGTAGGAGCAGCCATTCATGTTGATCAATTAATTTACAATTTTTCATTTGGTGTTGGAGTGTAGTGACTAACAAGGTTGTGTTAGTTTCAGGCATACAGCAGAGTGGTTCGATGACGCACATACACGCATCTACTCTTTTCCAAATTCTTTTCCCACTTAGGCTGCTACAGAGCAGTGAGTAGAGTCCCCTGCGCTCTACAGTAGGCGCTTGTGGGCTAAATATTTTAATTAAAAATAAAGATGACAGAAAACGTATTCCAAAGCTTTGAGGGAGACCATGTACTCAGGCTTCAGCTCTGCAGAAATGGCCTTAATGATCACAGCTATGGGATGGGTGGCCCTGACTTCCAATTATCTCAACTCCTCTTAAGAAAATAATGGAAAGCCCTACACACCACAGACGGTTCATGTGACAGTCCTGGAGATTACCGAAGGGAAAAAAACCCAAAGTAGCACGAGTTAAACAAGAACCGTGACAGCCTGGTTAATGAAGGAGAGTGGACGCACTCCATGAAAGCCACGAACACAGCAGCAGGTGGAGAAGATGTTGACTTTATTTAGCATTAATTACAGGAAAGGGTCTATAAAATGTGGTCAAAAATGATTAAACCCCAATGTTATGCCAACATTATGCCATCCTCCGTTCCAAGGCAGGTGTATTATTGCTGGTCCCTGGGATTAAAGTAAATCATTGCTTTTCCATGTATCCTGAATATTGCATTTCATTATTTTTTACTGCCCTGTTTCTCGAGGTTTTGTGGCTTAATAGGCAGTGTTACGGATAAAGTCAACATGAGTTCCATGTTGGGAGAGGGAATGTGGGGAAAAGGATACCAAAATACCGCTTCAACATTCACTCCCCACCCTTAAACTCCTAGCTGAACGTTCTCTACATGCACCTCCAGACACCTCTCTGGGCTGAGACATGCTTCCAGTCATTTGTTATTGTTCAGTTACTAAGTTGTGTCAGATTCTTTGCGACCTCATGGACTATAGCCCGCCAGGCTCCTCTATCCGTGGGATTTTCCAGGCAAGAATACTGGAGTGGGGTGCCATCTCCTTCTCCAGGGCATCCTCCTGACCCAGGGATCGAGCCCGCATCTCCTGCACCGTCAGGCAAATCCTTCACCACCGAGCTGCCGGGGAAGCCCACCTCCAGCCATGCCGACAGATAGACCTCTCACATCCCATGGATGCTGGACTATGCACTTAGATTTGAGATGTCCCTCAAACTACTCACTCATCTGTAGAAACTCAGCTTTGCTTATTTGAAGCCCCAAACTTGCTTCTGGAAGCCACAAAGTGATGTTAATAAATTCAAACAGAAGATGGGTTGGGGTCACGCACAAATCCCAAAGGAATCAAAACATACTTACTAAATCTCAATTGAAAATTAAAACATCCAAGTAGCATTTTCCAATAGGATCGCACTATTGGCCATGAAAAGATGCGCGAAAACCCAAAAAAAGGTAACTCAGACTTAACCTGCTGGGAGAATATTTAGCTATGACAGTTTTTCATAAGCTACAGCTTTTTCATAAATTAAAAGAGTCATCTTGTCCCATCACTTCATGGCAAATCAAAGGGGAAAAAGTGGAAACAGTGACAGATTTTATTTTCTTGGGCTCCAAAATCACTGTGGAGGGTGACTGCAGCCATGAAATTTAAAGACTCTCACTCCTTGGAGGGAAAGCAATGACAAACCTAGGCAGCATATTAAAAAGCAGAGACATCACTTTGCTGACAAAGGTCCGGATAGTCAAAGCTATGGTTTTTCCAATAGTCACGTACAGATAAGAGAGTTGGACCATAAAGAAGACTAAGAACTGAAGAACTGATGCTTTCTAACTGTGGTGCTGTAGACTCTGGAGAGTCCTTTAGACAGCAAGACCAAACCAGTCAATCCTAGAGGAAACCAGTCCTGAATATTCTCTGGAAAGACTGATGTTGAAGCTGAAGCTTCAGTACTTTGGTCACTGATGTGAAATCATTGGAAAAGAGTCTGATGCTGGAAAATACTGAAGGCCAAAGAAGAAGCAGGCAACAGACGATGAGATGGTTAGATATCACCACCAACTCAATGGACACGAGTTTGCACAAACTCCGGGAGATAGTGAAGGATAGGGAAGCCTGGTGTGCTGCAGTCCATGGGGTCACAGAGCCAGACATGACTTAGTGACTGAACAGCAACAACCTAGGAACTCACAGATGGGTTGAGAAAAACCAAACAATAAAAACATTCTCATGATTCACTTCATGAGGTCGATGTACTCACTGACCATCCAACTTTGGCCACCCCCAGTGTCTCAGGAAACAACACTCAAGCTGCTGGAAATCTGGGGCAACCTTCCCCTGTCCTAATGGTCCCTGATTTGGGGGATGGCCAACATACATGGGATCGGGCCCAACTGAGCAATTAACACTTTCACTTTTCACAACACACTGTTCCTTCAAGCTCTTTCTCACCCTTCCTGGCCCCCTCGTCAAAGTCCTGTATCTTTTTGTCTTTAATTCACAGAAAACAAAGGCTAGGCCATTGCGGAGGGACCTGCCGCCATGTCTCTGCTTCCAGAATGAAAGGGAGCAGGCCGAGAAACACTCGAGAGCTGCATCCTGGTTTCAACATACAGTTGGCAACGGTAGCGGAAGAGGCAGGGCACTTGTTCCCGATGCCAGGGGCCCTACAGAGGCTGGGGGGAAGACAGAGTGGCGCCATGCTACAGCAGTGTTTTCCAGCCTTTTTTCTTTTCAGTATCACTCTTTTCCAAGAAAACTTCTTCTGACTTTTCCTAGTTGCCCCTCTTCTCCATGAAATTGCTAGTGTCACAGATATACTGTATATCCATTTATATATTGTATGTGTATCTGTGCTTTATACTGGGTTGGCCAAAAATTTCCTTTGGGTTTTCCATAAGCTCTAATGGCAAAAAATCCAAGCTTTTTGACCAACCCAATTTAAAAGAAGAATGAGGTTTTCTTTCTTTCTTTCTTTCTTCCTTCCTTCTTTCCTACATTTCTCAAATGAAATTTCTGGTCAGCCCAATATATTTTTTTAAATATGCTTTCTGTCTTTCTTTCTGTTTGGCTTTTCTTCCTTCTTTCCTGAACAAACTTTTTGGCCAGCCTGATTTTAAAAGAATGAGTTTCTTTCTTTCTCAAATGAACATTATGGACAGTCCAATATATCTAAAAGAATTCTTTTCTTTTTTTCTTTCTTTCCTTCCTTCCTTTCTTGAACAAACTTTTTGGCCAGCCCAATATATTTAAAAGAATGAATTTTCTTTCTGTATCTCTCTCTTTCTCGTTCTTCCTTCCCTTTTCCTTCATCTTTTCCCTGGCCCTGAAAAGAACCAATTTTTACCCCTGGCTACTGACACCATTCCTGTTGAGTTTGCATATGCTAGCTAGTACCTGCTTCTTAGACCTTGGGAATGCAGTGATCTGCCCACTGAATTTTTTTCTCTCTAGGGCAGGGCTTCTTAACCTCTGAACCCTTGACCTTTGGGCCAAGTCACCCTTTTTGCCTCAGGGGCAGTCCTGGGCAGGGTAGCATGGTTAGCATTATTCCTGGCCTCTAGATGCCAGTAACACTTTTATCCCCCATTCCCACTTGTAACAACCAAAAATGTCTCCAGACCTTGTTAAATGTCCCCTGGGGCATTTATGGGGGGACAAAATGCCCCCTGGCTGAGGACCAGTGCTCCTGGAGGGAGGAACACAGCAGTGAGCAAGGCAGGCAGAGCCCCTGTCTGTTTTGCTACTAAACAGTTAATTAATTTTAACAGCCCTCAGATGCTTTACTTCTCAAAAAAATTAAATAATATTAAAGTTCCTCTCCAACTTTATTATCCTATTGCAAGTGATGTCTTTGTGTTTCTAATTTAATAAACCGGGGCTATTTAGAATAGCACTTTCTCCCTCCAAGGTTTGAACTAAAATCACATATACAACTGATTCCACTTTAAACAAAGCTCAAAAGCATTTATTGATGTTCTTCCAAAATCGGTTTGTGAATGATCTTATACAGGGAAAGTTATGTAGATATCATCTCCTTATAGATTACAGTCCTGAGCAAGTAACTTGTGGTCCTGTAGAGAGCTGAGCACAGCAACATACACAATCGAGCAGACAGTGGGTGTCATGCTTTATGAGCATAAAGCCATCAAGGAGTGTAATAAAATCACACTGAGCCTTGTTAAACATTTTGTTGACTTTCTGTTAAAGTCATCTCTCTCTCTGCCCCTTCCTCACTATTTTCTCTCCCTCCCCCCTTCATATAACTTGACACTTTTCTTTTAATTGGAGGATAATCACTTCTGAATATTGTGTTGATTTCTGCCATCCAACAACACAAATCAGTCGTATACACCCTCCTCTCTTGAAGTTCTACCCAACCCCCCACCCTTCTAGGTCACCAAAGGGCACTGGGCTGAGCTGCCTGTGCCTGCGCAGTGGCCTCACACCGGTTATCTACTTTACACACAGCCGTGTACATATGTTAACACTACTTTCCCAGTTCTTCCCACCCTCTCCTTCCCCCGCTGTGTCCAAAGTCTGTTCTCTGTGTGTGCCTCTCTATTCCTGCCCTGAGGCACTATTTACCACAGCTGAACAGGAAAGCAACCTAGATGCCCACTGACAAAAGAATGGGTAAAGAACGTGTGGAACATAAATACAATGGAATATTATTCAGCTATAAGAAGGAATGCGTTTCAGTCAGTTCTAGTGAGGTGGATGAACTTAGAGCCTGTTCAGTTCGGTTCAGTTGCTCAGTCGTGTCTGACTCTTTGAGACCCCATGAATCGCAGCACGCCAGGCCTCCCTGTCCATCACCATGTCCCGGAGTTCACTCAGACTCACTTCCATTGAACTGGTGATGCCATCCAGCCATCTCATCCTCCCATCGCCCCCTTTTCCTCCTGCCCCCAATCCCTCCCAGCATCAGAGTCTGTTAGAATGAAGTAACTCAGAAAAACAAATTTCACATGTGAATACATATATATGGAATATAAATTGATGTTTTGCAACTTGAAAGCCAGTACTGAATTAAATGATTATAATAATAAAAACTAGATCTTATATTAACATGCCACTTCCCTGGCTCAGATGGTAAAGAATCTGCCTGCAATGCAGGAGTCCCTGGTTTGATCACAGGTGCAGAAGATCCCCTGGCAAGGAGAATGGCTATCCATTCCAGAATTCCTGCCTGGAGAATTCCGTGGACAGAGGAACCTGGCAGGTTACAGTTCATGAGGGTTGCAAAGAGTCAGACAAAACTGAGCAACTAACTCTTTCACTTAGTATCATCAGAAGTACTTCTCACACACAGAAAAGTCTTATGATGTTGACCATGAAAAAGTATTGTTCCAACTTTAGAAGTCATGTAGAAAAGGGAGGCTTAGAAAAGTTTAGTGATGGGAACAGAGTCTGCTCATAGGCCCTTTCATCACGTTACACAGAAGCCTTTTGGACAGTATTGAAAATGTCCTACTATTCTTGCAACCGCCAAGCTCTATTTGGCCAAGGTCAACAAAATATTGCCTTCCTGGACACAGAAATCAACTCAGAGCCTCTGAGTGAGAAGAGGATTGAGGTCAGTTTTTATGCAGTTCATGTCTCTTCAACATAGGAGATCATGTGGTATCTCGGTGAACATTAAACAGATGTTTTTATTTACTACCTGAAGCAGAAAATCTACCTAAGGATGGAATTGACTTAACGAGAGGGTCCAAATGGGTCGAGGATCCATCTGCAACTTGGAGTGCTGATACACCCCCTAGCTTGATGCTTTCCATTGGAAAATCACCATCTAAGAGACGCCTGACGCGTGTACTTGGTTTAAACAGTTGCTGCATTTTATCTATGTATATATTTGGCTGAGGTGCGTCTCCCATGCTGCCTGCAGGCTTTCTCTAGCTGGGGCTCCTCCCCGGTCATGCTTTGCAGGCTCCTCACTGTGGTGACTTCTCTTGTTGAGAAGCACGGGCTCTAGGTGCTTGGGCTCAGGAGTTGTGTCACATGGGCGTAACTGCCCTTCCGCACGTGGGATCTTCCCGGACCAGGGATGGAACCCAAGTCCCCTGAATTAGCAGGCAGATTCTTAACCACTGGACCACCAGGGAAGTCCCCTCATGGGCTCTGAAATCCCTTAAATAACTGGAGAAGCACACTGACGATCAGGATGAGTTCTTGTTTTTTTAAACTAATGACCAGTGTTCTGTGGATCACTGTCAGCCCTAGAGTTTGACCAAAGAACTACCCAGGAAGAGGCTGTTGTTTTTTCTCTTTTTTTTTTCCCTCTGTAGACAGGGAATGGAGGTGGGCTTCCATTTCCTTTCCATTTTTATGGTCAAATCATCCTGAAAGGGGAAGATATTTTAAGTTGTTAGAACTTAAAACTCCATATTTTTGTGGCTGGCTCAGCACCCAGGAAACGTTTAACTATTATCTGAGGTCTTGTTCCTTGCCAGAACTCACTGAAGACCTTGAGGGACGCTCCCCCCTCCCCAGTGTCATCCTCCCATAGGCAACAGACTTGATCTTTCTAACCAAGGGACCCAGGTGTAGATATCCTGTTGGCAAACTCATCTGTGAGTTAGCTAAGCCCCTGCTGGGGTCGACATCTAGGGACTGCCGTCAGAAAGCCTGAACAGTTACTATCCCATTTTGGAGTCCTCTCTCTCTCTAGCCCAAAGTTAAACTAACTGGCTGAAGAACCAGGAACTTCTAAAGAGGCGTCCAAAGGGAAAACCAAATAGCTCATAAAATCTTACCCCAGTCTGTAAAACAGCAAAAGAGACACTTAGCATAGAGTGTTGTTTTCCTGGTTTTCGTTACGTTATGAGGTCTCAACAAGATTCCTGGGGCTGCTGTAAAAAAGATTTCTTTCTAGTGGTTTGCTAGGCTAGATCCCCCCCGCCTCTCAGTCCCACCTCCTCTTCATGCCACCCCTTCTTTGTCTAATAGACAAAAAGGTTTCTGCATCCTACCCTAGTTCTGTCAACTGGCTTTTTTTTTTAGCTGAAAATGCTTCTTTTCTTTCAGGCAGTGTTTGCTTCTGATGGTGCTTGTCAAAGCTCAAATTATGGATTCAGCAAAGCTCTATAGACATAGCTTTATTAAAAAATGAAATATGGTAAAGTCTCCCAATCCTGGGAGGTGAATGCTATGATGTGCCGCCCAGACCTTCCTCAGCATCCCTGAGTGGTCCTTTCCCTGGTCCCTGCACGTATCCATGGAATAGATACACCTGGCATTTGGCCCAGTCCCACAATGGGTCCACCTGACATGAACAGCTGACTCAAGGGAAAAGACCCTGTATCTAGGAAAGATTGAGGACAGGAGGAGGAGGAGAGGGACAGAGGATGAGACGGTTGGATGGTATTATTGATTCAATGGACATGAGTTTGAGCAAACTCTGGGAGAGAGTGAAGGACAGGAAAGCCTGGTGTGCTGCAGTCCATGGGGTCACAAAGAGTCAGACACAAGCAACTGAAGGTACGTGATGGGTCCCTGGCCGGTAGGGTGAGAGCTATCAAAGCAGAGGGCAAGTGAGAGCTCTGAAACTATCCCCTCTCCTGGATGAGACAGTAAGTCAATATCAGTATTTCATCTTGAAAAGATGGCAGACATTAATACCACCCTTAAAATTTTAAAGGGTTAAATCAGAGATCAGCCAACTGCAGATCACTCTGGTCTTCTCTGAGTGGCCTATGAGCTGAAGATGGATTTATATTTATATATATATATTTGGCTGCCATGTGGCATGCAGAATCTTAGTTCCCTGTGCAGGCAATGGAAGCATGGACTCAACAACTGGACTATCAGGCAAGTCCCTTGGATTTATAAATAGCTGAGCTTTAGATGCTAAACTAGATGGCGTAGTTTAGTTGATAAGCTTGTCTCCAAACTTACAGTGGTACATGCATTCAAAGTCACTTCAGTCCTGTCTGACTCTCTGCAACCCCCCTGGACTATAGCCCATCAGATTCCTCTGCCCATGGGATTCTCCAGGCAAGAATACTAGAGTGGGTCACCGTGCCCTCCTCCAGGGGATCTTCCCGACCTGGGGATGGAACCTGCGTCTTCTGTACTGGCAGGCAGGTTCCTTACCACTAGCACCACCTGGGAAGTCTTTCATCCTTTGCCAAAACATTGTCTGCAGAGATCTAGACCATCCAGACGTTCCACAGAGCAGTACACTGACCACTCAGATCAATGGCATGGCGTCCATCAGTCCATCAGAGGAGCCACGAGATGACTAGCACATCGGAGGCCTTTGTAAGATACGCATGCCCCAAAGCACGCAGGATAAATCCTGCAAAGATACAGGGGTTATGGGACTTCCCTGGTGGCCAAGTGGTTAAGAATCCACCATGCAATCCAGGGGATGCAGGCTCCATCCCTGACGGGGAGCTAAGATCCCACACGCCTCCCACACGATGCGCAGCTAGGACCCGACACAACCAGACAAACTCATAAATAAATATTTTTTAAAAGATACAGGGGGTTTCAGTAGAAGTTTTACAGTCGGGCAGGGAGGCATTTTAGCATAGAGGTCAAAAGAACAGTCTTTTGCATCCCTTATATGTGAAATCTAAGAAGAAATGATGCAAATGAACTTACCTACAAAACAGAAGTAGCAGACATCATCACTGACTCCATGGACATGAATCTAAGCAAGATCTGGGAATGGGTGATGGACAAGGTCACAAAGGTTTGGACACGACTAAACAACTGAATTGAACTGAACAAAACAGAAAGACACTCATACTTACAGAGCAAACTTATGGTTGCCAGGGGGCCTGGATGGGGGAAGGAAGAGATAGTTATGGGCTTCGGGATGGACATGTACACACTGCTGTATTTAAAATGGATAATCAACAAGGACTTACTGCACAGCACATGGAACTCAGTGTTATGTATTAGCCTAGTTGGGAGGGGTGTTGGGGGAAAATGGATACATGTTTACCTATGGCTGAGTCCCTTCACTGTTCACCTGAAACTACCACAACATTGTTAATAGGCTAAACCCCAATAAAAAATAAAAAAGTGAAAAAAACTCCTCTGCTATTCTCTGCCAAGCAAAGAGTAGGTGCTCAGAAATTGGAAGGTAAAGAGATTCATGGTACTGATAATAACGATAACTTTTATTAGAGTTTGGAGGGCTTTCCTGGCGGCTTATATGGTAAAGAACCTGCCTGCAATGCAGGAGACCCGTGTTTGATCCCTGGGTCAGGAAGATCCCCTGGAGAAGGGAATGGCAACCCGCTCCTATATTCTTGCCTGGTGAATCCCATGGGCAGAGGAGCCTGGCAGGCTACAGTCTATAGGGTCGCAAAGAGTCAGACACAACTGAGCGACTAACACTTTAGAGTTAGGAAGATCTGGCCCTGTATTTTTTGTTAACCTGCCCTTGTCTTAAGTCTAAATTTTGTTATGATGCCTTGATTTGGATAATTGGAGTCTGATCAAAATGTTGGTTCAGCCCCCTTAGCAGTTGTGAAACCCTGCGCGTGTCATTTCATATCTTTCCGAATTATGTATATTATCCCCTGTAACAATAGGTTTAGATCAGATAACACCTAAAATATCTTCCATCTTGCAGTCCTTGATGGCAGCTCCCATCCACAAGCAGCTATCTAAATTTACAGATTAATTAAATTAAAATCTGATTCCTCAGCTGCACTAGCCACAGTGTTCAATACGCACGTATGCCCAGTGGACAGCAGAGGCACAGAATATCCCCAAGCCACAGCAAGTTCTGTTGACAGCCCTGTGCTGTAACACTATTATAATACCTTCCAGTCTTCTTAGGTCCAATTTACACACACACACACACCCTGGAAGCTCAGCTGGCAAAGAATCCGGCTGCAATTGCAGGAGGCCCCGGTTCAATTCCTGGGTCGGGAAGATGCCCTGGAGAAGGGACAGGCTACCACTCCAGTATTCTTGGGCTTCCCTGGTGGCTCAGACAGTAAATAATCCGCCTGCTGTGCAGGAGACCTGGGTTTGATCCCTGGGTTAGGAAGATTTCCTGGAGGAGGGCATGGCAATCCACTCTGGTATTCCTGCCTGGAGAATTCCCATGGACAGAGGAGCCTGACAGGCTGCAGTCCACGGGGTCATAGAGAGTCAGACACCACTGAGTGACTAAGCATACACGCATAAGTAAATAATCCATAACCTAAGAGCTAACAGCATCTAAAATTATTCATTCATAAGTGCTCAGCACTAGGGGATTTATACATAGTATCTCACTTAATTTCATCACACACCATCCCTATGAAACTGTTAACATGTTCTACCATGAAGATAATATTTTGTCCACCCAATGCGAGGAGCCGACTCACTGGGAAACACCCTGATGCTGGGAAAGATGAAGGGCGGGAGAAGAAAGGGACAGCAGAGGCGGAGATGGTTGGATCACTGACTCAATGCACATGATTTTGCGCAAACTCCGGGAGACAGTGAAGGTCAGGGAAGCCTGGTATGCTGCAGTACATGGGGTCACAGAAAGTCAGACAGGACTGAGCAACAACAAGCATACAGACAAGGAATCTATTTAGTTTCTTAAAGTGATTAAATCTTTACCCCCAGTGGTAGAGGAAAGATCCTTAAGCACTATCCCTACTTTCGTCCATCAGTTTCGATGCTGATGGCAGTTACAATGTGTCTGTCTCTGAATCCCAATATGGCCAGAACTCAAGCAGCTAGTAACTGGCTTGCAGGCCCTTGGACGCAGAGGCTTGCCTAGCTTCTAAGTTCTCAGGGCAGCGTACTGGAAACAAAGGAACCATTGCCTGGAAAGGGTCCCACCCTCTGGCTTTCAAGTTCATTACTTCTTGTCTCAGGATGACGTTTGGGTCACTCTGTGCACATCTCTCCCCTGATCTTCATACATATTCTCTTTGTTAATCTTTTTTTTTTTTTTCTATACTGAAATCTGAAAATAGCACAGTTGTCTGGATGCTCTTTTATTTCATTAATTTAATAATAGATTAGATGTCTGGATACTGTGTTATTCCTGGAAATAGCACAGCACAGACACTAGCCTAAAAATAGCATAGATATTTGGATGCTGTGTTACTCTATTAATTTAATAATTCCAATAACATTCTGCTTCCATCCTATATGCTGCTTTCAGAGTATACATAAGTGCTTGTGTTTGTGGCGACAGAAAACCACCTGGGCTGTTAGGATTGTAGCTTCAGAAGAATTCCTTGACTTGGGCAAGTTGAGAACTGAATTTTATATTTTGGAAGAAAAAAGGGGGATTCCCAGGTAAGAGTTGTGAAATATAACTGACTAAAGTTCAGCTGGCTCTAAAAATTTTTTTGAGATGAAATGGTACTGCTGCACATTTTGAGGGACAATAATATAGCTGAAAGGCAACCTGGCTTGGAGCCAGAAGACTTGTGTTTTGGTACTAACTCTGCCACTCATTGCTGCAGGCCTTGGACAGGCAATTAAACTATTGAGTCTTATTCTCCTCCGCTGAAAATGGTAACCATAGTAATACCAGCCTTACCTAACAGATGCTGTGGTACCTGGCCCAACCTACCCCTTTGAGACCAAGGAAAGGTGGTAACCACACATTTTAATGTAATCAATGCTGCTTTCAAATGTTGATTTTACATTCTATGAATGCATATAAAAATGTACATAAAAATAACCTCAAAAAATTTTTAATGTTTAAATGGCTACTACTAAGGAATGCTTTAAATGTCTCCTGTATTAGCCCTGTAAAACTTACAGGACTGTCTCAATGTATCATTGACTCAGTGGACACTAGTTTGAGCAACCCCCGGGAGATTGTGAAGGACAGGGAAGCCTGGCACACTGCAGTCCATGGGGTCGCAGAGAGTCAGATATGACTGAGCCACTGAACAACAGCCAACATATCCTTGATCTTGCGTCAAGGGGATATGTTATTTCCAGGCTGTTTTTTTTAAGTTGGCAGAGAGCAGACATCAGTATTATTCATCAATACCTTCTTCTGTTCTATTTTGGGGAATATATAGACTGATATTTCCTTGGTGTCCCCTTGAATTAAGGAAAGCTATTTGACTAATTCTGTCCAGGAAGCTTTGAGCAGAAGTTGCTTGTGTGGAAAAAAGAAAGAAGCTACTTGTGTGATTTTGAATGGTAAGAAATTCTCTACGTTCTCTTCCTTGGCTGTGACAATAGGAAAAAACAAAGCGCTGGCTGGCGTGGGGATGTCAGGACACTGCAGCCACCTGGCATGCTGAGCTCCTGAGGGAAGACGCTTTTCCCACACCAAACATCTGCTATAGCCTCAGACGGGGGTCACAGGACGGCTGCACGTAGCTGTATGCTCCCTTGCTCAGATCTAAAACAAGAAAGAAAAGGCTCTCTCCAAGACACAAAATACAAGTTTTTCCTCTTGGTCTACCTGAGCTAAGATAGGTCCTACCATATGGGAGATGTACTTACTCTAAAAAGTTATTTGTAGTTTATCTAAAATTCAAACTTAACTCAGCTCCTCTTGGTTTTATCCGGCAACTGTAGTCCTGATCCTGATCGACTTCGCTGCTGTCATTTCTCAGTGGCTGAGTCCTGTCCAACTTCCTGTGACCCCACAGACTGTGACCTATCAGGCCCTTCTGTCCACTGGGTTTTCCAGGCATGAATCCTGGAGTGTGTGGCCACAATCTTCTTCAGGGGCTCTTCTGGGAGCAGGGATTGAACCTGGGTCTCTGGCGCTGGCAGGCAGATTCTTTACCACTGAGCCACCAGGGACGCCCCCCTGACTGACTGACCCGAACATCTTCTAGAGGAAGGGAGGACACAGGAACAAAATCGGGCTGCATTTCTCTGCTTTTTACCAAGAAAGCAGACACACTGGATGCTAAACACAGAAAGCACCAGCATCTGCTCTAACAGATACCCATTAAGGGATTTCTGAAGAGGAGTCCCAGGATGAGCTGCTTTATCCAAAAAATAATTTCAAGCTTAAACCTGGGATTACGAAGTATTATCATTCAACCCAACTGTATAAATATTTATTGAACACTTTTAAACAAGGCACTAGTGAAGATTCTGGAGTCTCCGCTACCAAGGTGCTCCTCAAGCACTAGGGAGAATTAAGTAAGTGCGAGAGCAGATGTGAGGGACACCACGTGCGGTGTTCAGAGAGCCGTGGGGCGCCAGGGCAATGCTGTCCTTGCAGAGCCAGTGTTGGAAGCGTGGGAAAGGGTGTGGGCAAGAAGTGAGACAGGGAGCCACCGGGAGGCAGAGGCCAGAATGGACCTCACGGCCAACGTTTACAGAGAAATTTCAGTCCAAATTTGAAATCTTTTTTTTTTTTCTAATGATTTTTTAAACTTGGAGGATAATTACTTTATAATGAGTTGACAGGCATTGAAGAATCTAAAAATAATTAGATACAAAGTGTAAGGGTGAGGTATTGTAGAAATGGAGTTTTTAATCCCTTAGCTATTGGTTGGAAGGGTGAGAAGGCAAGAGGAAAAATTCAAAGATGAAAAATATGACCTTGTCTACATAAAGAATCCTTTCAAACGTGTCAAATCAGAATTGCTTATGTATCTCACTTTCTCTTTGTGACATTCTTTTAACGTGAGACAAAAGATAATAATGTCAGGATCACAGAAAAACCCAGATGAACTTTTTGGCCAACCCAATAGTGGTTTTAAATTTTATAAATTTTATATTTCACAAAATGCACATTCAGCATGAAGGCTGGTTATCAGTTGATCTATTTATATGTTTCTATTAAACCCATCCATGTTTGTTTCAGAGTTAACTGTCAACACTATGATGTGTAAGACACACAGAGTAGAGATGTATGAAAGAGCAGCCTGAGGCCTCGAAGAGCAGGCAGTTGCCCAAGACCCCATGACATGGAGACAGCAGAGCTGGAACAGGAACTCACCTTTTACGATTCTTCATTCTGTATCCACCCAACTTCCTGTCCCTTGTGAGGTAAACTAATTGGCCGAGCAGTTGCTTTGGATAGAAAGCATTACAACTCGCAACTTAGAAGAGCAAGGAGAACACCATCAAAAATGATGACATCCAATTCTTTTCCAAGTCTTAAAAAGGTCCTCACTTGGTACCCCTCTTAAATTGAAGGAGAGAGTAGTTCACAGACAGTTGGCAAGAACTACAGGCCAGTGAATCCCCATGAAGAGAATATTCATATCTATACTCATGTAGAACCCATGGAAAACATGGAGAAATGAGACATTGGAGTGTTTTTACAAACTGTTATTGTTGAACCAGGCCCAGAAACCCACGACAGAGCATATAGGTCTGGAACTTGGCAAGACTCAAAATTAATGGTAGCGTCATAAAGTTATATATAATAACTTCTTAAACCATGCACCAGGAAGGAGGCTCATATAGGGAAACCACCTCAGCCCACCCATAAATAATCCACGTTAATATCATAGGAGAGGTCATAGGCTGGAGTCATGTGCTGACATCTGGCTGTTTCTGGCAGGAAAGCCTATACGGTCTCCACAGATGGCCTTTAATTAGTGGTAGGCTGTCCCAGCAGAGGGCAGCGTGGGCAGGAATGGTCATTTGGACTCCCCACCTCATGCCTGGCTCCTAGGGCTCTTGGCATATCGTCAGAAGTGCCACTGTGGTTCCTGCCAATGGGTCTGATGTCACCAGTGGCAGCCCCTTGCACTACCATCATCACTGGAGGGAGGTCTCCTCGGAGACAGTCTTGGCTACAAGGGCTTGGTGCAAATTGGCTGGGAAACTTGGAAGATGGATGAAGATGGAGAGAATCCGTGGGATAAACATGCCTTTAGGGGCGTCCCGTACAGGAGGCTTTGGGTTTTGGCGCCAAGAAGGCTGCTTAGTCTTCTTGAACTCAATACCTCCTGATGGGACTTCCCTGGTAGTCCAGTGGCTAAGACCCCATGCTCCCAAGACAGGGGCCCAGGTTCAATCCCTGGTTAGGGAACTAAGATCCCACAGGCTGCAACTAAAGATCCCACATGCCACAGCAAAGACTCAGCATAGCCAAATAAATAACTACTAAAAACAACACACACATTCTGAACTCTTTCAGCAGCAGGAAGAGATACGGACTAGGCTTGTCTCCTTCCACGTCTGAGTTAAGTGGCAGAGGAAAATGCCCACAGGTCATTTTTCAAGAGCCAAGCTGCTGATGGATCCTAAGACCCATTGCCCGGAAATAAAACAATCAGGCTTCTGTTCGAGATGTAAAGAGAACATGACTTACTGTGTCCAAAATGGAATGCAACAGGCAGCAAAATCATGTCTTGAATTCACCAGGCCCAGAAGTCCAGAGGACACTGGGGCCCTGAGCAGCGAGGCAAGCTCCTCTTCTGAACTGAAAAACAAGAAGATATTCTTGTATACCTGACCCTCAGCAGGGACGTGTGAGAATGAATCACATCAGGAGCCTTCTAAGCTAGGTGAGTCTTTGGCAAGGACTGGAGCTATGCTCCGCTCTCCACGGTGAAAGTGGGTATTGGCCGGTGGACAGGTGAGGATTTGGCCAACTTCCTGTTGGGTTTTTCCACTGATGGCCTTGGAGTTTTGTGTTTCAGAATGTGGTGGTAATGAGAGTCACACTCAGCCAACTCAGCTTCCTCAAACAGAGTAGCGACAAAAACCCAGGAGGATAATAATCTGCGTCTTCAGAACGTTAGGCAGAATGCTTCAGCCACTTGTCTGCTCTCTCAATATCTCACTTGACAACTTTCACGTGTTGCTGTCATTCGGTCATTCAGTCGTGTCCAGCTCTTTGTGGCTCCATGGACTGCAGCACACCAGGCCTCTCTGTCCCTCAATGTCTTCCCAAGTTTGCCCAAGTTCATGTCCATTGAATCGGCGATGCCAACCAGCCATCACATCCTCTGTCGCCCTCTTCTCCTTCCGCTTTCAATCTTTCCCATCATCAGTCTTTTCCAATAAGTTAACAACTTTAATGGGTTCACTCAAAAGCAGTTTCCAAGACTGACATGGATTTCTACATTATACAGAAATCCTAGAAGACCAGGAAGACTATTTCAGTATGCAACCTGGGAGACGCCGCACCGCCTAGATGGGAGGGATGTCTTCCTCTAGGGTGAAGGGTACAAACACCTAATCACAGACAGAAGACCTTCTATTTCAGGCAAGGGGAACCGCAGGAAGACTGAGGGAACAAGGGCAAAACTTTATTACCAGGAGCTCTGTGAAAGTCACGAGACTTTGAGGAAGTATATAAATCACGAGAAGAATCAATAGAAATTTTTTTTTTTTAAAGCCCTAGGGACTTCCCTGGTGATCCAGCTGCTAAGACTCCAAGCTCTCAATGCAGGGGCCCAGGTTCCAGCCCTGGTCAGGGGATTAGATCCCATATGCCACCACCAACCATTCATGTGACGCAGTGAAGACTGAAGAGCCTACATGCCACAACTGAGACCAGCCACAACCGAATAAACAAATTTCAAAAAGAGAAAGTCCCTTATGTCCTCCCTGTACATACATGTGGAATATCTCCAATCAAATTAATATCACATGGGCTGAGAAACTCCCAGATAAGAAAGATGGCAATCAGTCAGATACAAATTTCATAGATTTAAGCTGAAAGTTATCTCATGTCAAAAGTTATAAAGGGAAGGTCAAGGCCCAGAGTATGGAGGAGATCCCTGTGTGAGCTTATTTTACTATTTTTTTTTTTAATGTGGACCATTTTTAAAGTCTTTGTTGAATTTGTTACAATGTTGCTTCTGTTGTTTATGTGTTCATTTTTTGTTCCCGCACGTGAGAGCTTAGCTCCCCAATGAGGGATGGAACACACCCCCTGCATTGGAAGGTGAAGTCTTAACCTCTGGACCACCACGGAAGTCCCCAGACATGAGTTTTGATTCAGCAACTTATTAACTCTGTGACCCTGCAAGTCTTCCTCCGTAAAATGGGAATTACATATACATGTCTCATTTGTTCATTCATTTAATTGATATTTAATCCCCTGGAGAAGGGAATGGCTACCCACTCCAGTATTCTTGCCTGGAAAACCCACGGACAAAGGAGCCTGGCAGGCTGCAGTCCGTGGGGTCGCAAGAGTGGGACATGACTGAGTGACTAATACTTATGCTTAACACTTTCACTTTTGTATCTGGGGCACCAATTAAGACGTCAGAAGAGTTGCAATGAACAGCAACAAGAAAAGACAAAACTTCCACTTTCATGGGGCTTACATTCTCGTAGGGGAGCCAGACAATAAATTTATTTCAGTTAATACATAACACACAGGTAGTGATAAAAAGGCAAGTAATATGGGAAAGAGGAATAAGACAAGTGACTCGCGTGGTGGTGAGGGTACCACTTCAGATGGATGGAAAACCAAGTCCTCTCTCCAACAGAAGAAATTTGAGCAAGGATCAGATTATGTCATGATGGAATAAGTCACGAGGCTATTCAGCAGTAGACTATCCCAGGCTGAAGAGATACCAAACACGAAGGTTTGGATGCTTAATGTGTAGGAAGAAATGCCAGGAGGTCAGTGGAGCAAAACGAGCCAGTGTCCAAGGTCAGAGTCCAGTGGGGACCAGAGCCCATGAGGCATCATGTTCATTTTTCCTCTATGACATTCAAGGGAAGGACTTGATTTCCATGTGCCCATTAACTGTAAAACTCCGGAGCTGCACACACAGCTAACGTTTCTCGACTGCCTGCTGTGTGGCAGGTCCCGTCCAGCACTTGCCTGCCATCACACCGGTTACTCTTCTCTATGACCTTAAGACGCAGACGCTGTTATTATCCCTTTTTACAAGTCAGGAAACTTAGGCTTAAAGGTTAGACAGCTTGCCAGAGCTGCCCTGCTGGTAAGCGTGGGAGATGCCAAAGTAAACATGAATAAACCACAAGGAGGTTAAAAGGCTCACCCTGCTGTTCGAAACCCCCTACTCGGAGAAGAAATTCCAGTAGATCGTGCTGGGCCGTGCTCTTCCGAATCAAGGAAGCAGAGTTGGGGGAACCGGGGGATGGACCGTTTGGAAGAGCCAGTCTGCATCCCCAGACATGCAATGTGCTTCTGAACCCCTCATTCTCAAGGAGCCTTCACTCTCTGCCGCCCCCGGGCTTATGTTTCCACTGATGCTGCGGATCATGCTGAGAGCTGAGAAGCCCTCTGTAGCCTTCTCCTCGTGTGGTTAGAGGTGGAGGAGAGTCTGGGCTGCGGTGCCAGGGACCACACCTCTTTGTCAGGAACGTGTAATTAAAAAAGAAAGAAAGGAAAAAAAAAGAGTGAAGAACTAGCCACCCACCCCCATCTTTCTGAAACATGCATTCATGCGCACACATCCAGGCAGAAGCCAGCCTGCGTCCATCACCCAGGGCCTGGGGTTCTGATGAAAACATTTTCCACCTGGCACAGTCAGGCACTAAACACCCCTCCAACCCAACCTGAGACTTGGACCATCCGTGGAGATATTTTTAAAGGCATGACACAGAGGAGTGTGACACACTCGGCTTTCTCAGTGGGTGGGTAGAGTGTTATTTCATGTTGTTCTTGTCACTCAGCCCAGCATTATAAGTGTGCACTTTATTGCTGCACAGAGTGCTCTGCTGCCTGGCCCAGCACAGGCTGTTCCCAGCGAGGGGGTGGCGCCCCAGCCCGGCACGGGGCAGGCGGAGCAGCGAGCTGCTGGGCACACAGGGCTGCCCTCGGGGTCTCCCTCTGTGCCTTCAGCTCATGCTCAGCGGGGTATGAAGTGTCCTGTTCCTTTTCTTGATACTCTGTATTCCTCAGTTGCTGTCCTTGGGAAAATTCCAGATATTCCCGTATTTAGTGACACCTACACCATTTCTTAAACGGCTATTTTTTTCATGCTCTTGGTTGTTGTTGAGTCACTAAGTCCTCTTTGCGACCCCATGGACTGCAGCATGCCAGGCTTCCTCTGTCCTCCACTGACTATCTCCTGGAGTTTGTTCAAACTCAAGTCCATTGAGTCAGTGATGCCATCCAACCATCTCATCCTCTGTCGGCCCGTTCTTGTCCTGCCCTCAATCTTTCCCAGCATCACGGTTTTTTCCAATAAATAGGCTCTTCACGGCAGATGGCCAAAGTATTAGAGCTTCAGCATCAGTCCTTCCAGTGAGTATTCAGGGTTGATTTCCTTTAGGATTGACTGGTTTGATCTCCTTGCTGTCCAAGGCACTGAAGAGTTTTTCTCTAGCACCACAGTTTGAAAGCATCAGTTCTTGGTCTCCCTCTTTTGCTCTTTCCTAATGGGATGTTTTCCCCAACATCACACATAAAACTTAGAATTAGGACTAAGTTTCTCTGTCTCACTGTTTACACACAAAGATGTTGGTCATCAGGCTCTCACCATTTCCTTGAGGGCAGGCAAAACAATGATGTATCAGGAAGCATGGGAGCCAGTAGGTATGCCTGCCCGGGACACAGACAATAAAATTGTGAGAGCTTCCCTGGTGGTCCAATGGTTAGGAATCCACCCACCAATGCAGAGGACACAGGTTCGATCCCTGGTCAGGTAACTTATATTCCACATGCTACAAGGTGAGGCCAAAAGATAATAAACATTATTTTTAAAAAATGTTTTTAATGAACTGCATCGACGTGTGCTAGTGGATTTGTCTGTGCAGCAGGAGGAAGAGAAAGGGTTCAAGGATGACAGAGGATGCGATGGTTGGATGGTGCCACTGACACAATGGACATCAGTTTGAGCAAACTCTGGGAGGTAGTGAAGGAGAGGAGCCTGGCGTGCTGCAGTCCACGGGGTCACAGAGAGTTGGACACAACTGAGTGACTGAACAACAAAGAAGCAGAGGCCAATTATTGGTAACTGTCTCAAGGAGCTTTACTATATGACAAAAAGTAGCGCCTTCGATAGGTCGAATAGTCGAAGTCAAAGGCGCTACTGGGGAAGGTGGAGGTTGTCTGGAATGGGGGAGATTCCAGAGCATTTGCAGGCTGATGTGACTGAGACACTGGAGAGAAAAGATAATATTAAGAGATGGCTAGACTGCCATGGAGCAAAGGCTCCATGCAGGTAATTCAAGATGGAACCTGGTGCCCCAGAAACAGTCCGTCTCACAGGGGAGCGCGCTGCGGTCCCCACGGAACGCATAATATGTGGTCCTGAAGGATGAGGCAGGTCATACATTTATACGCAGAAGAGGAAGTTCTCTTCTGCCTGCTTCTGTTTTCAGTGAATAAAAGATGCATTGAAGCCCTGACAGTGAGTGGGGGAAAGCAAGAAGAGAGATGTGACATGTGGCCTTGGAGAGTGGGCTTGGGACTTGACCAGGGGGTGGAGTGTGACTGCCAGGGCCTGGGGGAGGTTTGTGGTCAAAAACGAATACACGATCAGGTAGCTCTGCTTGCATTCCCCTCCTGCCAGATTCAAATACTCTGGTGCAGGCTCAGAGTCTGTGGAGAGTGAGGCGGAAGCAGAGGAAGAGATGTTCCTCCAGGTCAACCAGCTGGAGGAAGAGAGGGGGGCTGAGCCTTTTTGCCAAGGCGGTGATGATACAGATGGGAAGAAAGGAATGAAGGGTGTGAAAGACTGAAGGAACCGTGTCAGATGGAAGAGGCCGTGGGTCTCATCTAGAGCCCCCAGGTGGCTCAGGGATGAAAAAAAACTCTGCCTGCCAATGCACAAGATGGAAGAGACATGGGTTTGACCCCTGAGTTGGGAATATGCCCTGGAGGAGGATATGGCAACCCACTCCAGTATTCTTGCGTGGGAAATCCCATGAAAGAAGAGCCTTGTGCATGAGTTACAAAGAGTTGGACATGACTGAGCATACACGAAGTGTCCCTATTCACTCTTCCTACTGTATTTCAGTTCCAGTGATCTCTCTCTGTCTCCAAAAAATACTAATAACGTTCCAGCCTCAGAGCTTTTGCACTTGCCATCCTGTTACCTAGGAAAAGGCAATGGCACCCCGCTCCAGTACTGTTGCCTGGAAAATCCCATGGACGGAGGAGCCTGGTAGGCTGCAGTCCATGGCGTCGCGAAGAGTCGGACACAATTCAGTGACTTCACTTTGACTTTTCACTTTCATGCACTGGAGAAGGAAATTGGCAACCCACTCCAGTGTTCTTGCTTGGAGAATCCCAGGGATGGGGGAGCCTGGTGGGCTGCCGTCTACGGGGTCACACAAAGTCGGACACGACTAAAGCGACTTAGCAGTTTAGCAGCATCCTGTTACCTGGAAAACTGAATTTTTTTTTTTTCCATGTGGACGAATTTGAAAGTCTTTATTGAAATAATCTGTTACAAGATTGTTTTTCATTTTGATTTTTGGGCATGTGGGATCCTAGCTCCCCAAACAGGGATTGAACCCGCACCCCCTGCCCTGGAAGATGAAATCTTAACCACTGGACTACTAGTGAAGCCCCACCTGGAAACTCTTATCTCAGAGCTTCTATGGCTGACTGTATCGTCACTGACAGCTCATCTCAGAGGCCACCTGCTTAAAGAAGCCCTCCCTGGCCATCATACCTAAAGTACCATCAATGCTTTAATCATTTTCTGAAAAAAATATGACCTTCCCATGTATCACTTCTTTTAATGGTAAGTTTCCCAAACAGTCTGCAGGGTTCAGAAAATGAGAGTATCTTGGTCCCCTGTTGTTCACCAATGAGTCCCCAGTATGCAGAACAAAGTTTAGTCTGTGAGGGTCCTAAGTAAGAAAAACAACAGCAAAAACAAGAAGAGCAGTAGTAATAATAGTATACCATCAATGATCAGTGTAGAGGTGAACAGAAGTCATTTAAGCTCCCTCAACTTCATTCATACATTAAAGACTTTGGCCCACGTCTTACCTTTAAGATCCCTTCCACTTATAATGCCAGTTGTATAACAGCCTGATATAATCTCAGAGACTCACAGGAATGTTAATACTCAACATATATCCTTGAGGCCAAGAGAATATATCCCTTGGGGAAAAAAAATCTCTTTATCAAGTCAAGATAAATGATCTCATGTGAGCAAAGAAGGGAGCAAGATGTGGCCAAGTGAACTTGGACATTTTAGGAATCAGTGAACTAAAATGAAGAGGAACCAGGTCAGTCGCTCAGTTGTGTCCAACTCTTTGCAACCCCATGGACTGCAGCACACCAAGCTTCCCTGTCCATCACCAACTCCCAGAGCTTACTCAAACTCATGCCCATCGAGTCAGTGATATCATCCAACCATCTCATCCTCTGTCGTCCCCTTCTCCTCCTGTCTTCAATCTTTCCCAGCATCAGTCTTTTCAAATGAGTCAGTTCTTCACATCAGGTAGCAAAGTATTGGAACTTCAGCTTCAGCATCAGTCCTTCCAATGAACATTCAAGACTGATTTTCCTTACGATTAACTGGTTTGATCTCCCTACAGTCCAAGGACTCTCAAGAGACTTCTCCAACACCACAGTTCAAAAGCATCAATCCTTCAGTGCTCAGCTTTCTTTATAGTCCAACTCTCACATCCATACATGACTACTGGAAAAGCCATAGCTTTGACAAGATGGGCCTTTGTTGGCAAAGTAATGTCTCTGCTTTTCAACATGCTGTTTAGGTTGGGCATAGCTTTTCTTCCAAGGAGCAAGGGTCTTCTAACTTCATGGCTACAGTCACCATCTGCAGTGATTTTGGAGCCCCAAGAAAATAAAGTCTGTCACTGTTGCCATTGTTTTCCCATCTATTTGCCATGAAGTGATGGGACCAGATGCCATGAGTTTTAAGCCAACTTTTTCACTCTCCTCTTTCACTTTCATCCAGAGGCTCTTTAGTTCCTCTTCACTTTCTGCCATAAGGGTAGTGTCATTGGCATTATCTGAGGTTATTGATATTTCTTCCGGCAATCTTGATTCCAGTTTTTGCTTCATCCAGCCTGGCATTTCACATGCTGTACTCTGCATGTAAGTTAAATAAGCAGGGTGACAATATACAGCCTTGACATACTTCTTCCCCAATTTGGAACCAGTCCATTGTTCCAAGTCAGGTTCTAACTGTTGTTTCTTGATCTGCATACAGATTTCTCAGGAGGCAGGTAAGGGGTCTGCTATTCCCATCTCTTGAAGAATTTTCCAGTTTGTGTGATCCACCGCAAAGGCTTTGGCATAGTCAATGAAGCAGAAGTAAATATTTTTCTGGGATTCTCTTGCTTTTTCGATAATACAGCAGATCCTGGCAATTTGATCTCTGGCTCCTCTGCCTTTTCTAAATCCAGCTTGATCATCTGGAAGCTCTCAGTTCACATACTGTTAAAGCCTGGCTTGGAGAATTTTGAGCATTACTTTGCTAATGTGTGAAACGAGTGCAATTGTGTGGTAGTTTGAACATTCTTTGGCATTGCCTTTCTTTGGCATTGGAATGAAAACTGACCTTCTCTGGTCCTGTGGTCAGACTCTTTTGCTGACTATGAGGGCTACTCCATTTCTTCCAAGGGATTCTTGCCAACAGTAGTAGATATAATGGTCATCCCAATTAAATTCACCCATTCCAGTCCATTTCAGTTCACTGATTCCTAAAATGTCAATATTCCCTCTTGCCATCTCCTGTTTGACCACTTCCAATTTGTCTTGATTCAGGGACCTAACATTCCAGGTTCCTATGCAGAATGGCTCTTTACAGCATCGGACTTTACTTTCATCACCCATCACACCCACAACTTGGCACTGTTTCTTCTTTGGCTCCATCTCTTCATTATTTCTTGAGTTATTTCTCTGCTGAT
Source organism: Capricornis sumatraensis (assembly GCF_032405125.1). Lineage (NCBI taxonomy): Eukaryota > Metazoa > Chordata > Mammalia > Artiodactyla > Bovidae > Capricornis > Capricornis sumatraensis. The sequence continues at coordinate 108,455,031 of NC_091076.1, read as the reverse complement.
CTCCAGTAGCATACTGGGCACCTACCAAGCTGGGGAGCTCACCTTTCAGTGTCATATCTTTTTTGCCTTTTCATGCTGTTCATGGGGTTCTCAAGGCAAGAATACTGAATTGATTTGTCGTTCTCTTTTCCAGTGGACTCCATGTTGTCAGAACTCTCCACCATGACCCATCCCTCTTGGGTGGCCCTACATGGCATGGCTCATAGTTTCATTGAGTTAGGCAAGGCTGTGGTCCATGTGATCTATTTGGTTAGTTTTCTCTAATTGTGGTTTTCATTCTGTCTGCCCTTGGATGGATAAGGATTAGAGGCTTATGGAATCTTCCTGATGGGAGGAACTGACTGTGGGGGAAACTGGGTTTTGCACTGATGGGTGGAGCCATGCTCAGTAAATCTTTAATCCAGTTTTTTCTGTTGATGGGTGGGGCTGCGTTCCCTCCCTGTTTGGCCTGAGGCCAGACTATGGCAGGGGTAATGGCACCTCCTTCAAAAGGACTTCTGCACACACTGTTGTATTCAGTGCCCCTGACCCTGCAGGAGGCCACTGTGGACCCACGCCTCCGCCAGAGACACCTAGACACTCACAGGCAGGTTTGGCTCAGTCTCTTATGGGGACACTGTTCCTTTCTCTGGAGTCCTGGTGTACACAAGGTTTTATTTGTGCCCTCCAAGAGTCTGTTTCCCCAGCCCTGTGGAAGTTCTGTAATCAAATTCCATTGGCCTCCAAAGTCAAACTCCCTAGGGGTTCTCAGTCCCTTTGCCAGATCCCCAGGTTAGGAAATCTGTTGTGGGTCCTAGAACTTTCTTAACAGTGAGAGAATATCTTTGGTATAATTGCTCTGCAGTTTGTGGGTCATCTGCTCTTGGCTCTATCGTGGGGCTGATGGCTACCTCCTCTAAGAGGGAGGACATTTTAGGAATCAGTGAACTAAAATGACGGGGAACGGGCAAATTTAAGTCAGATGACCATTATATTTACTGAGTGAGAATCCATTAGAAGAAATGGAGTAGCCCTCATAGTCAACAGGGCTTCCCTAGTGACTCGGGTGTTAAAAAGATCCACCTACAAAGCGGGAGACCTGGGTTCGATCCCTGGGTTGGGAAGAACCCCTGGAGAAGGGAGCAGCTATGCACTTCAGGATTCTGGCCTGGAGAATTCCAGGGACTGTATAGCCCATGGGGATCACAAAGAGTTGGACATGACTGAGCGACTTTGACTCACAGTCAACACGAGTCCAAAACGCAGTACTTGGATGCAGTCTCAAAAAACGACAGAATGATTTCAGTTCATTTTCAAGGCAAATCAAAGAAGAGTTTTACCAACACCTTTTCTTCCATTTCACATTAACCCTTTAAGTTGTGGCTAGACCGTGTGCTCAAAAAGAAAAGCCGGAACAACATGGCCCACAGATGCAGCTGCACTGACTCAGTTCATCTTGCACCTCTGGGTGAGTTCCACTGCATTTTTATTTTTCTTCTCATGTGTTTAGATGATATGACTAGGGCTTCCTAAACTGTAGAAGCAGTCTCATTGCCCCAAGAATCACCAAGATCTTTATCGATTGATCTTAGTCAAATTCTAATTATTTGTTAAGAAGTTGATGAGAACTCATTTTATCCATTTTCTTCTTTCTGCAGCCATTAAGTTAGGGCCATCTACAGCCCAGGTCTTCTCCTAAGAAGTTAGGAATTCAACTCCTTTTTCAAGCTCTTTGTGGTGGTTGTTCAGTTGCTAAGTCATGTCTGACTCTTTGTGATCCCAGGGATCTCCGCATGCGAGGCTCCTCTGTCATTCACTGTCTCCCAGAGTTTAGTTCAATTCATGCCCATTGAGTTGGTAATATTATCTAGCCATCTCATTCTCTGTCGCTCCCTTCTCCTCCCACCTTCAATCTTTCCCAGCATCAGGGTCTCTTCCCATGAGTTGGTTCTCTGGATCAGGTGGCCAAAGTATTGGTGCTTCAGCTTCAGCATCAGTCCTTCCAATAAATATTTAAGAGTTGATTTCCTTTAGGATTGACTGGTTTGATCTCCTGGCTGTCCAAGGGACTCTCTAAGAGTCTTCTCTAACACTACAACTTGAAAGTATCAATTCTTCATCACTCAGCCTTCATATTCCCTCCTTTCAAAACTCAACTAAGAATAAGTCATCTGGCATCCCACTGTTCTATTCACTTATTCTTTGGCCAAAGGATTCAGATGCCCAAAGAGAGGCCATCCAAACTAGCAAAGATCACAGTTATTTGGCAAAAGTCTCACGCCCACTGACTGTGGCCCTGTTTCCTCTTTCATTTTCCAATTCTGTGTTCCACATCTCTGCGTGAAAGAGGTACGTTCCTTCCCTCCCAAGTCATGCAGCCTAACTCTTCTTCCCTTGTGCGCTCACTCAGCTGTGTCCCGCTCTTTGCAACCCCATGGACTGTAGCCCACGAGGCTCCATGGAATTTCCCAGGCAGGAACACTGGAGTTGCCATTTCCTCTTCCGGGGGATTTTCCTGACCCAGGCAAGGATTGAACCCTGCACCTCTTGCATTTCTTGCACTAGCAGGCAGGTTCTTTACCACTAGGACCACCGGAAAGATATCCTTTCCCCTACAACCAAAACCCCCCTCCTCAGCAAATTAACGTGACTTTGGGGGTTGTAGGATCTTTATGTGCCTGAGATGGAAGCCAGCAACTGAGCAGCCTTGAATGGGGAGCCTCGAGGTAAGAAAAAAGGCAGGAAGAGCACGGGAGGAAGAGCCTGCCTGCTTTGAAGACTGGTCTAAGGCTTCTTACTTGAACTTTTGGTTTTTATAGTTCTATAAAAGGCAGCTGACAAAAGAGATCCCGTTTTGGGAGGGTCCAGCTGGCGGGACTGAGTGGGGCGGGGCGGCCCCAGTATTGGAAAGCCCGGCCTGATTTTCATCCATGATGTCAGAGAGGCATGGGGTTCCCAGTGAGCCAGAGGGTGGGGGAGTAGACAGCCCCAGCCCACTCCCTGGCCCTGCCAGCAGCAGCTTCAAATGTTGCCTTCCTGGCACGTCTGCAAGAGCCCTTTTCCTCCTCGGAGATGTTTTGCCATGTTTAGAAGGGAAGCTCCCTCGCTCTCCTTTCTGGACTCCAGCATGGGTGTCCATGGGGGCAGGAGGGCCCAGAGGCTCCCTCCCACGTCCAGCCTTGGCCCCACTCTCTGTTTGCTCTTTCAGCGAGGGATTCACTTCAGGGCTGGTGCTGCAGCCCACATCTTTCTATGGATCCGTTGTTCCGGGCTGCTGGGCGCCAGGTCCCCATGTCTAGGTTTGGGGGACCAGCCTCTGCTTCCTCCCCTGACACAGAGGCAGACACTGGGCCACAGTGCTGCCCAGATGAGAGCGGGTTGGTTGTGAGTGTGGGTTGTTTTCAAGCAAGTCCAGTCTGGACTTGTGAGTTGCTGTTGTTGTTTGGTTTTTTTTTTTTTTTTTGGCTAACTCACATCAAGCTAGTCTGCTGCACTGGCCCCAGCTCTACAGTTTCCTGTGGAGAAAGCGGGTCAGCTCTCCAAGCCCTCGGGGACTAGGGGTGAAGCAACAGCTACTCACTGAGCCCTGACTCAGAGGACGTTCCTCCTCCCAGGCCAGGAGCGGCCACTGCCCAGCTCCGGGGAGAGGCTGGAGCGGGGAGAGAGGGAGGGAGCCAAGGAGAGCAGTCCAAGGGCCCTGAGTGCTTGCTTTCAGATTTTCAATTCTCAAAAGGTGGCAGGAGCAGCTTCGGGGTACCAGCGCGAGGCAGTTGAACCTGCCCTCTGCGTGCTCAGCGTTTTCCTCTGGAGGCTGCCCAGATTCTCCCTACGAGGCCTGGCAGCATGGGCAGCAGGACCGAGTCAGAGCCAAACCCCCCGGAACACTGCTGAGCGGCTCAGAGTGGAAAAGCCATCCACCTCAACTGGCAACTGAAATGTGCTCCCCTGTTCCCTCGGCCTTCTTCCGCGCTGTCGATCTACACGGTTTTATTCCTGCCCCGGTCCACACATTCAAGCGTCAGACGTCATGTTCAGTGAGCTGGAGACCAATGAATGCACGGCAGGAAGACAGCCAGGGAGGGAGTTGGCTTCACCCGGATGCCCCAAAGACCAGGGCTCTTTGAACAAAGCTGCCCTGGGGACAAGGGTATTGGAGGGAAGGTGGCTTCCTCTGTACCACGAGGGACTAGGCATGAGGGTGGCCCCTGGTCCCCGTGGTCTGTGCCTGAGGACTCACAGGTTTCCAGTGCTGTCCCTCCTCTCTGCCAGGGAGGGCCCTGAGTGGAGCCAAAAGAATAAAAATGAAGCTCCTTCTACTTGAGGCAGTTAGGAAGGACTCTGCCACCCGGGCTCCCCTAGTAGCTCAGTGGGTGAAGGATCTGCCTGCAACGCAGGAGGCTCCAGTTCAATTCCTGGATCAGGAAGATCCCCTGGTGAAGGGATAGGCTATCCACTCCAGCATTCAGGCCTAGAAAATTCCATGGACAGAGGAGGCTGGCAGACTACAGTCCAAAGACTGTAGGGATTGCAAAGCGCTGGACACGACTGAGCAACTCCCCTTTCGTTACCACCTGCCACTTATGCTTTATTCTTTGAAAACAAAAAAAAAATGATTTATTTGGCTGTGCTGAGTCTCAGACGTAACATGCAGGATCTTAGTCTTCACGTGGCATGAGAAAGCTTTAGTTGCGGCAAGTAGGACCTTCAGCTGTGGCATGGGACTCCTGGCTGGCACATGCAGGACCCAGCTCCCTGACCAGGGATGGAACACAGACCCCCTGCATTGGGGGCACAGAGTCCCAGCCACTGGACCATCAGGGAAGTCCTCACATTCCTTATTCTTGTTCCTCCTTTCTCTTTTTACTGTCTCTTGCTCATTAATTGGAGGTTCCCTTGTGGCTCAGTGGTAAAATATCCACCTGCCAAGGCAGGAGATGCAGGTTAGATCCCTGGGTTGGGAAGATCCCCAGAGGAGGGCATGGTGATCCACTCCAATGTCCTTGCCTGGAGAACCCCATGGACAGAGGAGCCTGGTGGGCTAAAGTCCATGGGATCGTTAAGAGCTGAATGTGACAGCAGCAACTTGGCATGCACCTTGGACAGTGTCTTAGCTCAGGCTTCTCTAACAAATTACCACACACTAGGTGACTTAACAAATCCTTCCACAGTTCTGAAGGCTGGTACATCCAAAATCAAGGCTGAAGATGAGAGATGATGGTAGTAACCTCACAGGGTGGTTATAGAAAGATTAAATGAGCCAATGGGTGAAAAATGACTGGAACTGACATATATACACTGCTAGTATAATCTAGTTAGTGAGAACACACTGTGTAGCATGGAGAACTCTACTCAGGGATCTGTGGTGACCTAAATGAGAAGAAAATCTAAGTAAGAGGGGATACACACACACATATAGCTGATTCACTCTGCTGTAGCGCAGAAACTAACCCAGCATTGTAAACTAACTACACTGCAACAAAACCAATGAAGACAAATGAGTAGCGCGTTATAAAAAATCAATAAGCAGAGCTACCCCTTCTTCACTACGGCAGATTGAGAGATATTATCCGTATTGACCCTAATCCCCCAACTGGGAACTAAGCTTCTGCTTCCAAATATCACCATAACTAAATACTTCCTAAAACGGTAGAAACTATTACGCTTTTAAAATCTACAGTGAAAAAATAAAGTCTACAGTGACAGAGCAGTCTCCTTCGGTTGGTGTCTCCTTCTGATGTTCTCAAGCTCACTTGTTTTTATTCTGTCCTTGGCATCAGTGACACAAACTGGTTCCCACTTTCTGTTTACAAATAACGCAGCCCTGGCAGTTTGCTGTTTCTCCAGACTGTTCCCTCCATGCCACTTGGATGGCATTTGGGAGGCTCTTCACTGAATATCTTTCTTGACTGAAGTGTCGTCGGTGTTCACGTACCCGCATCCTCACATCCAACGTCCTTCTGGGAATCAATCAGTTCACAGGGTCCCCAGAACATGTTCCTTCCCTCCACACGTTCACATCCAAAGGGTGCCCTGATGCTCTCATCTGGGAAATATGTCCCAAAGACGTTCACCTCTAGGCTTCTGGTGACCCAAGGCTGTGATGACAAAATGCCACTCCCATCTGATAACCAGTGTCTTGGCTTAGGTGAAACCAATTTCTAGGGGGCAAAGAGCCAAATTCGTGGCCAGGCCGGGGGCAGACATTCCATTCTATCGTGTCTACTTGTCCAATAAACCTTCTCCCTGGGGGAAGTGATGACTCCAACTGGACCCACACCTGCACAACAAGAACAGAGCCTCTACAGACTTCTTCTGCCCATGTCCTGAACTCTCCCAGGCCCACCAGAGGCAGCAAAAAGTGAGCAGGTGGGAAGGGCCTCCTGCAGGTTCTGGAGCTGGTGTGGGTTCTTCAGGGAAGCTCTGCCATCGGCTCGGCTCCACGTCTGGCTGGGCTGGGACACCCTTGGGGCCTGCTCTGGGCCCTGAGGTGCTGAGGCAGGACCCGATGGCCTCCATGGTCTGGCCAAGCTGTCAGGACTCAGTTTTCCTTCTCCCCATGTTCAACATGACGGTGACACCTCTTTATCCTAGGCTATGAATGGCGCTGCTGCAGTACCTGGAACAACATTTCTGGTGTATCATTAAATGTGTTCTAGTTTCTGGTGCTGTTCCCCCTTTTACATGAAGTACTTCTTCAGGCAAACTGAAGTCATTGGAAATAAAGACGATTAGTCAGTTGGTGAACGTTTGTAAAGTGCTACTTCAGGCTGGGTCCTTGGGTATGGGGCAGAAGGCAGGCAGAGCCTCGCGCCACTTTAGACCCTCAAGGAAGAAGACAATGACTAAATGTGGACACGAGAATAACATCCTGAGTGCTCTGGGGCAAAGAAAATTGGGCAACTGGGGGCGTACTGTGGTGGAGCAGGGACTCACTGCCTGACGCGCAAAGATGCCAGTACTGCGGTGCCAGCTTTGAGAAGAGTTCATCACGAGGTGGGCCTAGCAAGGAGACAAGCGGCAAGGCTCGCAAATCTGACTCCCCGATCCAGGGTTCACAGGGAAACTTAAGGGGTTGAGGCAGACTTCCAGGACTAGCAGTAAATCCATAACTGAGCTACCCTCCGGCTTCTGGAAGCCAGCTTCTCCTTGTTGAAGGGCTTCTCCCTCAGTTAAAGATACAGTGCAAACATTTCTACTCTAAGATCTTTAAACTGAAGATTCTTGGTGCCAGGCTCATCCTGAAGACAGAGGGTTTCTGTCCTGAACACGTGCAGAGCTGTTTCTGTAAAATAACTCCAGGTTTGCTTAATCAACAACCTGTCCAAGGAGGCAAAGCCAGTTTAATCTGGTCAGTGTTTCTGTACAATTCGGGCACCTCGCCTAGGTGACAGACAGCCCCTTTAAGAAGGTGCCATGTGAAGATTAGATGAAAAGGAAGGAGCAGTCCAAGCAGAAAAGAATAAAACTGCTGAGGCTTGATGCCTCTCAAAGGCCAGGAGGAGTCCAGATGAGCAAGGGCCAGAGATCAGAACATCCTCGTAGGTGAGGGTTAGGAGATTCATTCGAATTTGAAGGATTTTGCAGACTTCAGTGATGGGAGCTTAGCTGCTGAACTCCAGCAGAGTCTGTGCAGTCCTAAATGTAGATAATCTGTCACTGCAGTTCAGTGGTAATCCAGAGGAAGAGTGTGGTGGCTGTTTAGTAGACAGAAACCTCAATCCAAGTTATTAATTTGGTGAATCAGCCTGGGAAGGCTGAGATTGGAGGACGTGTCCCACTGATGAAAGATGAGGAGGCTCGTGAGCCAGAATGGAGGGTGTGCCAGGCTCAAGGTATGCCCAGGAGAAAGAATGGAAAAAGGGGCACAGGAGATAGGGAAATCCACTTGGGAGGACACCAGAGGAACGACAGGACTCTGGTGGAGATAACAGAATGGAGTAGGCCAGGGGCCCCTGGGTTCTGAAATAAAGGATGGGAAGTTATAACATGAGAGAATTAGGGTCAACATGGACCCCACCGCCCATCTTTTTCACTCAACCAGACCTTACACACAGGAGAGTGGCTCGAAATTAGACAAGACACAGACTTCCCCGAACCCTATGTTTCATGTCAATTCTTTCCTAGTTAAAAGAATCAAGGGATTTCCCTGCTGACTCAGTGGCTAAGACTCCATGCTCCCAATGCAGGGGGCCTGGGTTCGATCCCTGGTCAGGGAACTAGATCCCACGCGCCACAGCTAAGTTGGAAGATAACCACGTGCCACAGCCAACACTCAGTGCAGCCAAAGAAATACTTTTTAAGAAGTCAACATATGTTTGTATTTTATTTTTGCCTCTACTTATGCATTTTCTAGTCATTCCCTACTGATTCTAATTTACATTAGAAAATGTTTAGTTTGTTAATTATGAAAAACAATACCTAGAATAATTTTTTAAAGTCATAAAACCAGCTTTACTCCTGCCAGTTGGAGACTAATCTTAATATTTGATACATTTGTTTCTAGTCCTTTTATGTGCATATGCATACATTTATGTATTTTCCATTCATCATTGGACTAATACAGCATATTCTTTTCACTATGAACTTCTGTATGAATATGCCTTAAACTTATTAACGACTGATAATATTCCTTTGTAAGGTCCTACCAGTATTAATTAACTATGTCTCTATTATTTTACTTTTTAAAAGTATTTCAGCTTTGGTACATGTTATTACTATGTTAACAGGCTTTATAAACACTTCCACGTACCCTCAGGTTGAATCTTCACAAAAGCCATAACAATTAGTTGGATACTATGTTTATTTCCTGTTTCATAGATGAGGAAATTGAGGCTTAGTGAGGTTTGATGTCCTGCATAAAAAACATCCCAGCTAGTAAGAAGTACAGCCAGGAATACTATTGGGTTGGCCAAAATGTTTATTTGGATTTTCCCATGGGATCTTACTTATTCACAGAATGTTCTCACCTTTGTGTATTTGTATCTGCAAATAGTTTCACAAGATAGCTTCTCAGAAGTGGAAATTCTGGATCAAAGGTGTAACCTTTGCTCTTTTTATAATGTCCTAATGAAACTGAAAGTGTTAGTCACTCATTCCTGCTTGACTCTTTGTGATCCCATGGATGGTAGCCCACCAGACTCCTCAGTCCATGGAATTCTCCAGGCAGTACTGGAGTGGGTAGCCATTCCCTTCTCCACAGCATCTTCCTGACCCAGGGATCAAACCCAGGTCTCCTGCATTGCAGGCGGACTCTTTACCTTATGGACCACCAGGGGAGCCCCTAGAGGCTGCGGAAAGCCCACCCCATTTTGGCAGTTGGCAGTGGTTCACAGTCCTGCTCCTCTAGGCGCTCCTTTTCCTCTCCTCTCCACACACACCGGGCTGTCTTCTTTCGTTTTCCTTCCTTTAGCCTCTCTCTGGGTCTGCCTTCTCCCTTGCTTGTTGGGGAATCAGGGAAGTTCTTTTGTCTCCCATGGAGCAGTGTTTCTTACTCAATCCCCTTTCCTGCCTCCCTTCGTGCCTCCTGAACTTTCTCCAATAACCGAGTTCCACTCGTAAGCGGAACTGTGGTGAATACAATTTTCCCCATCTCATTATACTCAGACAAATGAAACCAAGCTCAAGATCAGAGATCTATCCATCTCTGTTTTATTTTGGCTTCTTTTTGTTCATGTGACGATTTCATCCTTTTGGTCTTTGGATTGTGGTGTGCGCACTGAGAAATGATGCCAACTTTATTTCAAATAGTTAACCACTTACCCCCAAAATAGACTTTGGTATATATAGAAGAGTGAACTTATGATTAAATTTGGCATTCAAAATTATAGGAGAAAGAATCATGAAATAAAGCTGGGACATCTTTCTCTGTGCATTCTCTGTCTATCGTTTCTTCTACAACCGCCATGCTGTTTTGATTACAATCTATTATAATAGCTCTTTAAAAACAGTCTTGGCTACTTGCACCATTTCTGTTTCCAGATGAATGTTAGATTCACTTTTTCAGATCTTTTAGCCTATATTATTAGGGTTTTATTAAAATCATTTAAATCATAATATAGTATCAGAAGAACGTGTATCTTTATACTGTCTGATCTTCTGACCAGGAATAGCTATCCGAACATTATTGTGTATCTTTTTAGGAAATGTTTAGTATTTATCCTAATTAGGGTCAAAAAAATTCTTCATGTCTTATTCTAATTGAGAATTTTGAAAAGATTTTTTACCGGACAATTGATGTTCTATTAGCAGTTTACTAGCATTTTCATGTGTGATTTTTACATCAATAATCATTTGTGAATGTTCTTCTATAAAAAGTGCAGTTCTTTAATAAGTCTTTGTTTTCTCTCCTCCATACCAGCCATCTTCCTGTTTGGCTTTTCTCACTCTATTTTCTCTTCATTCTTAGAGTTTCTTAAGTTTGCTCCACATCATTGATCTTATTTCCTACAGCATCAAGTCAGCTGCCTACCATCTCTAGGATAGACGTTTTTTCAACATTACAAGTTCTGTTTCTCAGTAGTAATTCTATTTCTCTTTAATATCCTTTATATTTTCTGCTCATTGACTTTGTTTTATTCAAAGGGTGCAAAAATGACTTGGACGCAATGAAAAAGAAAGGGAAAAAGAGCCAAGAGGAGAAAACAGGTTAAGGTGAAATGATGGAGGAACAAAATGTTGGTTTCACTTGCTTCTCTTAATTCCTCTTTCTACAGAAGGTAATTTTCAAAGGCATGCTTTCCTTTTAGCTTTTAGAATAAAGTTCTGCTTTTCTTGAGTTGATTTTTTTTTTTCTCTCTCATGGGGAAGAGGTTGATTTCTCTCTCTCTCTACTTGTCCTGGAAGGAGACTTTTATCCAAAAGGAATGTTTGTAAACAGCTTGTACATTTGGACTCTTCTTGGCCTCTCCTGTTATTTTCTTTCTGCTGACTGAAACTATATTTTACCCAGAGGATAAGCTGAATAAGTAAATGAATCCATAACCCAATGAATTCTAAAGGAGAAGTCCAATGAATGCATTTCTCAAACCCCATGATATCCTGATATAAGACGGCGAGTCCCGCCAGGATGTTTACAGCCGAGACCTCCACATCTTAGATGGGGATGGCGGCATCTGTTAAGCACGTCCCGGAGATGCCAAAGGTAAGTTCCACAAGACTTTGCAGCAGGAACTCTCACAGCAACAGGAGCCTGCCAGAACCGTGAGAGGCAGACACTGTGCCCCACAAACCTTGTTTCCAAGCACAAACAATGCAAGCAGAGACTCAGCCTGTGACTCAGTGATTCCCAGCTGTCTAATCTCAAGGTTAGACACAGGCCACAGAACACTGAGGACTGGTCTGAACAGCACAGGGGCTGGGGAGACGCCACAGGACCCCTGAGAGGAGCCCTGACGTGGCTCTTCAGAACCCGGGGACAGGCATGGGAGGGCTAAGACGGACGGCAGGGAGGGCATGAGGAGGCGCCGCTTTAATGCTCTTGTCTTGCTGTTCAGATGCTACACTGTGTCTGACTCTCTGCGAGCCCATGGATGGCCACACGCCGGTCTCCTCTGTCCTCCACTATCTCCCAGAGCTTGCGCAAACTCATGTCCATTGAGTCAGTGATGCTATTTAACCATCTCACCCTCTGCCGCCCCCTTCTCCTCCTGCCTTCAGTCTTTCCCAGCATCAGGGTCTTTTCCAAGTAGTCAGTTCTTCGCATCAGGTGATGGAAGTATCGGAATTTCAGCTTCAGCATCAGTCCTTCCAGTGAATGGTCAGGACTGATTTCCTTTAGGATGGACTGGCTGGATCTCCTTGATCCCCGTATCTTGCGTTAAATCATTCTTCTGAAGGGCAGGATCACGTTGTGGGGAAGAACTCAGTCTACCTCTCTGGTGGGGAGTTCTAGTCTTCAGCCATCTTTGTTCACCTCTTCCTCAAGGACTGGGGAGGAGGATCAGCTCACCAGCTCCTCACTAGGCAGGGTCACGTGACTAGTGTTAGCCAATGGGCTGAGGGCAGAAGGGATGTGTGTCATTTCCAGAACAGAAGTGCTGTTGAGAGACCCTTCAGCATCCCCTTGGCTGCCGTGGCAAGTGGGAGGCAACGTCCCAGGTGACAGTGTTTCAAGATGGTGACCCCTCCTCCAGTCTAGGTCTCTGAGTGATCATAAGTGGCTAGAGTACACACGAGGAATAACCATTTGCTGCTTTAAGCCATGAAATTTAAGCTATTTGGTGGACTTTGAGGTTTCTGATAAACATGGCACAAGCTTGATTATTTTGACAGATACATCCTCTTATTAACTGAATGATCATGAGCAACTCTCTGAGCCTCTTTTCCTGCTTAGTCACTCAAGTCATTTCTGGCTCTTTGTGACCCCGTGGATAGTAGCTCTCCAGGCTCCTCTGTCCATGAGATTTTTCAGGCAAAAATACTGGAGTGGGTTGCTATTTTCCTCCTCTAGGGGATCTTCCAGACCAAGGGATTGAACCCACCTCTCTTGAGTCTCTTGCACTGGCAGGCAGATTATTTTCCTACTGAGTCATTCGGGAAAGCTGAAACCTCTGCTAGTCTATCAAATTCCTTGGATATCAAGTAGAGAAAATTGCAGCATCTGCCTTAGCAAAGAGATTAAGATACTTTAAGGTTTGTAAAGTGCTAACCAATGTGCCTTAGATATCAACAAGTAGCTCACAAATGTTAGTCCTTAGCCTTATTAGATTCTCCATGGGATAGAAAGTAAAATGAATGTTCTGTCAAAGCAAGGAACTTCACATGTGAAAAGAGAATGACAGAGGCAGGGAGAGAAGAGAGGGAGGGACAGGATGGAGAGAGAGAACACTGGACACATCTCATTTTCAGAGCAGCTCAGGAGCTCCTCATGCAACCAACCAACACTTTATTGCCCAAGCTCCACAGACCAGTGTCATCAAGGTTCCATGAGATCTGAGCCACTTGGTCTTTTTAAAGCTAAATAACTCAGGAGAACAAAGGTTCAAGCTTCCCGGGATGATATCCCCATGTGTCATTCATCTCCCTCTCCATTATTTCCCAGGACGGTCGTGGCGGCCTCTGGGAAACCAGGGCTGCTTTCTAGAAGCTCTGATTTTCTCACAGCAGGGAGGGAAGCCAACTCAAGGAGTGGCACCTTCACACACATTCTCCTTGGGGCGTCTCAGCATTCCAGAGGTGTGGCTGGGCACCACTCCACCCATGAGGTGTCTTCCTGGCCAAGTCTCATGGATCCAAACACCCATCAGGAGGACTGTGCAGTGGTGGGAATAATGGGGATATATTTAGCATCCTCCATTGTAACCTAGATAGCACATTAAAAAGGAGACGCATCACTCTGCTAACAAAGGTCCACAAAGCTATAGTTTTTCCAGTAGTAACATAAGATACAAGAGATAGACCATAAAGAAGGCTGTGCTGAATAACTGTCGTACTGGAGAAGACTCTTGAGAGTCCCTTGGACAGCAAGGAGATTAAACCACTCAACCCTAAAGGAAATCAACCCTGAATATTTATTGGAAGGATTGATGCTGAAGTTGAAGCTCCAATACACTGGTTACCTGATGCAAAGAGCTGACGCATTAGAAAAGACCTTGATGCTGGGAAAGACTGAGAACAAGAGAAGAGGTCGACAGAAGACAAGACAGCATCACCGACCCAACGGACGTGAAGTCACGCAAATTCCAGGAAACGGTGGAGGGTGGAGGGGACTAGCGTGTGGCAGTCCACTGGGGGGCAAAGAGTCGACACGACACAGCAACCGAACAACACTGTCTCCCCCAACAGACGGGCTCGAATTTCTCTTCTTGCTCCAGAAGTGTAACCCTAGCTTTAAATGATATTAGAATCACCTGTACCTGTAGTCACAAAGCAGCAATCAGCCATTTGAGATTTCTCAGTGACTTCCCTACTTGACTCTTCCTTGCTGATTCTATCCTGGGTTGAACTCCTAAAACAGATTTCTGTCCTTCAGTTCAATTCAGTCGCTCAGGTGTGTCTGACTCTTTGCAACCCCATGAATCGCAGCATGCCAGGCCTCCCTGTCCATCAGCAACTCCCAGAGTTTACCCAAACTCATGTCCATCAAGTCAGTGATGCCATCCAGCCATCTCATCCTCTGTCATCCCCTTCTCCTCCTGCCCCCAATCTCTCCCAGCATCAGGGTCTTTTCCAATGAGTCAACTCTTCACATCAGGTGGCCAAAGTACTGGAGTTTCAGCTTCAGCATCAGTCCTTCCAATGAACACCCAGGACTGATCTCCTTCAGAATGGACTGGTTGGATCTCCTTGCAGCCCAAGGGACTCTCAAGAGTCTTCTCCACACCACAGTTCAAACGCATCAATTCTTCGGCACTCAGCCTTCTTCATAGTCCAACTCTCACATCCATACATGACCACAGGAAAAACCATAGCCTTGACTAGACAGACCTTTGTTGGCAAAGTAATGTCTCAGCTTTTTAATATGCTATCTAGGTTGGTCATAACTTTCCTTCTTTTAATTTCATGGCTGCAATCACCATCTGCAGTTATCTTGAAGCCCAGAAAAATAAAGTCTGACACTGTTTCCACTGTTTCCCCATCTATATCCCTATCCTTCACAGAAGTCATTTAAAGGTGCCAGCTTCCACTGATCCAATAGGGCTTTTCTACTGGACACCTCGATTGTCCAGGAGTCACTAAGAAGTCCAATTATGTTTCCTCCCTGAACTTTCCACCAGCTGGTTTTACAGGTTGAGCCCCCGTAACCGACAACATCGTGTGCTAAGAGAAGGCATTTCTATATAGACACAGCTACATTGAATCTATCAAGTAAGGCGTGGGTTTTAGAGGGAAAAGTGGTCTTGGACTGGCAGAGTAATTCCCACCCATGTTCAAATCCTCGTATCATAAATAACACATGTTGATAACCTATTGTGCACCAATCCAGATTTTGTCTAACATTTTCCCCATGGTACATTAGTAATTCCTCTGTCTTCTGTCTCCACAAAAGCTAAGGCAACCTTTCTCTCTCTCCAAGCCCACTCTGGGTTTTCATTGTTCTTTTCAAATGATTCTGAAATGTCTTTACCTTGGGCTGTGCTGGCTCTCTGCTGCTGCACAGGCTCTCTGGCTGCAGCGAGCAGGGGCTGCTCTCCAGTTGCTGTGCGTGGGCTTCTCATCGCGGTGGCGTCTCTTGTTGCTGAGCTCGGGCTCGAGGGCACGTGGGCTCAGTGGTCTTGGCTCCCGGGCTCTAGAGTGCAGCCTCAGTAGTTTGGGTACACAGGGTTAGTTGCTCTGAGGCATGTCGGCTCTTCCCAGACCAGGGATCGAACCTGTTTCTCCTGCTTTGGCAAATGGATTCTTTACCATTGAGTCACCAGGAAGCCCCCACTCTCGCTTTTCAAAGTTGCAGGGAACTGTCTTATCACAGTTCCGCACACCCCCCGCCCGCCCAGCCAATGTTCTGGGGATTACCCATTACATTTCCATACTGAAACTGCTGAAGACCTCTGCCAAAGGGTGTGTCACAGCCTCAGGCAGTTAGAGTTCATACAGGAATGCTGTTCTTAAACTTGGGGACCCAGAGAGGCCACTGGAATTTGCCGAAGGGCCAGGACCAATCATAACAGAGCTCCCAGTGGGAAACTCAAGGTTTCCTACAGACTGCTCTCAGCCTGCTCCTTGCAGAAAGATGCTGTGGATAGCCACAAAGGACCCTAGAGATGCTCTTCTGCCATCAGCCCGAACCTGCCACCCTAATGGCACGATGCTTCCCTTAATTCTCTCACTTGTCCCTGTAAGAATGAGAAAGCCATCTCTCCAGTCCATACACCACTGTGTGAAACACTCTCTTTAAATAAACATCTTCTTCCAGTGCTGTGTGCTTAGTCACTCAGTTGTGTTCGATTCTCTGCAACTCCATGAACTGTATCCCACAAGGCTCCTCTGTCCATGGGATTTCCCAGGCAGGAATACTGGAGTGGGTTGCCATGCCCTCCTCCAGGGGATCTCCCCAACCCAGGGACTGAACTCAGGTCTCCCACATTGCGGCCGGATCCGTTATCATCTGAGCCACCAGGGAAACCCAGTTAACAGTGTTTATTTGTTGAGATTCTACTGTCTCTATTTACTTTTTCTTGATATCCAGTCTTCACAAAAGTGCATGGAAATCAAAATATCACTGTTGCAAAATTCTAAGCAAGTTTGAAAACAAGGAAAAGCTTGATTTAATTTGGTGTGTTACATCAATTTAATGGATGAGAAGCATGGAATGAATTGCAGAAAAAAAATCAATCAGAGGGTTGAGGAAGGAACCAGCCAGCCTTCCAGGTCCTCCCAAGTGAGTGGACTCATAGATTGGCTTTGCCATTTCAGCTTAGAGTAAATCATCGCCACATTGGCAGAAAGACATGCAGAGATAACTCTGAATAGAACCTTTTTTTAAATCATCTGCAATTTTTTATAATTCCCAAACCCAAAATATCTGATTTGGGGGTATTCTGATAATTTTTACACAATAAAGGAGATTTCTATAATGATACAAATTAACTAGTACTCCAGAGAGATGAGACACTGAAGACAAATAAAAGACTGCTTTACAGAAGTGTATCAACTTGACTAAGGTCTTAAAAGACAACAGAGATACTTCCCAGATGGCACTGGTGGTAAAGAACCCACCTGCCAATCAGGAGACATAAGAGACGCTGGTTCGATCCCTGGGTCAGGAAGATTCCCTGGAGAAGGAAATGGCAACCCACTCCAGTACTCTTGCCTGGAGAATCCCATGGACAGAGGAGCCTGGTGGGCTACAGTCCACAGGGTTGCAAAAAGTCAGACACAACTGAGTATGCATGCCATAATACCATGCTAGAAAAGAAAATTAGAGTACCTACAGATGATACCGTTTTGAAACGTGTAGAGCAAGCCAGGTGTAAAAAAAGGCTCCTGGTTGGTTATGTTGCAACTAAGAATGATACTTCAATCCCTCATTGCCTTTTTTTAAATTCTCAAATCTACTTTTCCAGTCTTGTGTCTCTGCAGAGTTCCAGGACCACACCTGACCGTCTGGTACACATCTCCATTTAGGTGTCTGACAAGCATCTCTGAATCATTATCTTTAAAGCCAAAATGAAAGCTGCTTCACAACAAGAGAAGTGAGGGTTCCATGAAGTATATATTAAGGGGAAGTCTGCTGTTTGAAAAACATCCAAATCTCTACCCTCTCCAATCGGGCTGCGATAGGTCTGTTTTCATCCCCTGCTCTTTACATTCCAGGCCACAGGGGCCTTTCTGCCGCTGACTTCAACAACAAGGGCTTCTCACTTGCAGTGCGCTCTTTTCTAGACACTTCTCTAATTTCTGCACATCTAAGATCTGATAAGGGCTTCCCAGGTGGTGCCAGTGGTAAAGAATCCATCTGCCAACGCAGGAGATGCAGGAGGGAGACTGGGGTTCGATCCCTGATCAGGTAGATCCCCTGGAGAGGGAAATGGCAGCCCTCTCCAGTATTTTTGCCTGGGAAATTCCACAGACAGAGGAGTCTGGGGGGCTACAGTCCACAGCGTCACACAGAGTCAGACACGACTGACACAACTAAGCACAGCGCACACAAGCGCCTGAGCCCAGAAGAGCTGCGCGCCGCACACACCTCAGCTCAGACGGCTCGTCCTCAAAGAGGACTTTTCTGACCTAAAATGTCCCTTTTTTCTCACTTTCAGTCTCTATCACTCCCTGGATCCTTCATTTTGGTCTTTAATATTGAAACTTCTTATTCCTTCTTTACGTTTTTCATCATGTTCACCATGTGAGCAGGAACTCTGCCTGTCTCGGTCATGACTTCCCTGAAACAGCCTCCAACACATAGTAGGAATTCTCTAAATACTTGCTGAATAACTGACACCATGAGTCATCACCCCCAAGACCTGTCCTTTTCATCTTTTTTCCTTCCTTGCAAACATCACTGCCTTTCACCTAATTACTCAGACCAGACAGGATCATCCTAGAACCTTCCCTCCTTCTTAATCTCATTTTAAAATGAGATTGCCAAAGAAAAGTAAATTACCTTCTGAAATATTTCTCAGGCCTGGCCCCTCCTCCCTGCCTCCAGGTCACTGATGGAGTAGAGGGTTTGTCTTTGTTCGCAACCATTGCCCTCTGACTGAATCCCCCTCCCCAAGGGGATCCTTCCCGTCTACCCCCTTGTCGTCGGTCTCATTGTTTAGTCACAAAGTCATGTCTGACTCTTTGCGGCCCCGTGGACTGTAGCCCAACTGGTTCCTCTGTCCATAGGATTTCCCACGCAAGAATACCGGAGTGGATTGCCATTTCCTTCTCCAGGGGATCTTTCCAACTCAGGGATCAAACCTAAATCTCCTGCATTGGCAGGCAGATTCTTTATCATTGAGCCACCCTGGAAGCCAGTTTAGCCCCCAGATTGCTGTAGAACCTAAGTTTGCTCACTTCCCTTCTCAATCCTCCAATGGCTTCTCATTTTCTAGGAATAAGGTGTGAACTCCCTATTGTGTTCTGGAAGATATTTCATACACTGGGTCCTGCGGGCCAGGCCAACCTCTTTTCCTACCATCTCTTGCTTATTAACTTCAAGCATAAAGCACAAACCCTCCCTCTACCACCTGGTGGCTGTCAACAGCTGCTCTGATTTGCCTAAAATTGCCCATTACACATGCATGGACTTACTGTGTGACAAGTAGACCCTAAGTAGCAAAGGCCTAGCTCAAGCATTTTCCAACTTGTCTGGACACACCAAGGTGCACCACATTTAATCTTGCCTCCATCTGCAGTGGTCCCCAACCTTTTTGGCACTACGGACAGGTTTCTTGGACAACAATTTGTCCATGGACCAGGGTGTTGGGGGAGGGGGAGCCAGGGAGGGGGGTGGTTCAAGATGACTCAAGTGCATTACATTTATTGTTCAATAATTCTAAAGGTTGGGAACACCTGCATTATAGGATTTTTCACTTCCCTAGTGGCTCAAAAGGTAAAGAATCTGCCTGCAGTGCAGGGGACCCAGGTTCGATCCTTGGGTCAGGAAGATCCCTGTAGAAGGGAATGGCAACTCACTCCAGCACTCTTGCCTGGAGAATCCCCATGGGAGTACATTTTTTGTGGTGAGTTTTAATCAACTCTAATCCTCTGGAATTTCTTGTTGACATATGGCTTCTGATGAGGAGCCATTATTGAATGCTGAAAAGATGACAATTCCCAGAAGAGCATCTGTTTAAGGCTGGTAATGCGCAGAGGGCTCCAGTAATCACTGCAGAATGTGATAGAGGGGGGCACACCCAAGCCCCACTGGATCTGAGCCTTCCTCACACTCACTATCATGAAATAACATTTGAATGGGATGCCTTTTTCTAGTTCCTTATACAACATAGCCATTCATGCACTTCTTGCTTTTCAACAATGAGAGGTGACTTCTGCCTCAATCCCTGATGGAGAAGCTAGTATTGGAGATGCTCCAATGCTCTTTCTGCCAGAGAACCTTTCCCAACCCCGGCACAGGCAGGTAGAACCCAGAGAGTATGACCGTCCTGCTGAGCTGAGGAGGCAGGGATCAGACATTAGCAAACCTAACACAAGGCCCAATCCCAGGGCAGGGAACTGGGAAAGGTGGGAGTACAAGGGCCTGCAGGGAATGAGGGGTGCTGTTAACAGAAGTTCATGCATCCGACGCACAGTGAGGCCAAGCGAACTGAACCATCGGGAGTTTGGAAAGGGAACCAAGGGAGTCTGAAGCAGAGAAACAAGGCCACACAGGGAGATGAGGTGGCTGATGCTCTAAAAAGCCTTGAACTCTCAGAACAGTTTGGCAAAGCACTTTTAATAACCAGGTGAGGGACGCGGGGGCAGGCTGGGGGAGAGGGGGTCGCAGGGTGTGTGATCGCCTTGTGCACAGTCCTTTGATCGGCTGATGAGGGAGCAGGGGGTGTCACAGGGGTTCCTCCCATCAGTCCTGAGGCTCCAGGAAGCCTGGGGCTTGGTGCTCATGGTCATCAAGTAGTCAACATCTTCTCGTCGATGAAGAGGAAGGGATTTTTTACATCTGCCAAACTCAAGAAATGTGCCTCAAATGCTATTATCTAGATACTTCAGAGAGGAGCTAAAGCAGAGGATATGGGGGAAGGCCTGTCCCCACCCCAGAGCCCCATGGAGTCCTGCTCCTTACAGGGTGAGAGGTCTGTGCAGGGCTCTCTGCAAGACTTTAGCCAAGGGCTGGGCTGCTAATGTGTGTGAGGAGTGATGAGACTCCATGAGGCCTTCTACAGAGAAACTGCTTTAGGGGTGAGAATGGAGACTCTAGGGGTCACATAGTATGTGGAGACACTGGATTTTTATCCCATCTCAGGCATGCAACTGGATACCATTGGGTCTGTTCCTGAGGAGTAAGGACTGTGGTCTAGAGATGGATCAACAAACTATGTCCCATGGACTGATTTCATATACTTTAATTGTTTTTTAAAAAAATTAATTTATTTCACTGTGCTGGGACTTGGTTGTGGCATGTGGGATATAGCTTCCCAACCAGGGATCAAACCCCAGCCCTCGGCACTGGGAGCATGGAGTCTTAGCCGCTGGACCACCAGGAAAGTCCCTTTTAAAATTTATTTATTTAGCCACATGGAGCGGCATGCAAGATCTTAGTTCCCCAACCAGGTATTTTAACCCACACTCCGCTGCAGTGGAAGGGCAGAATTTTAACCACTGGACTCCCCCAGGGAAGTCTCCTGATCATATATGTTCATCTGTGTGTGTGCTAAGTCGTGTCTGATTCTTTGTGACCCCATGACTGTAGCCCATCAAGCTTCTCTGTCCCTGGGATTTCCCAGACAGGGAAACTGCAGTGGGTTGCCATTTCCTCCTCCAGGGTATCTTCCCAACCCAGGGATCGAACCCTTGTCTCTTTCATCTCCTGCATTGGCAGGTGGATTCTTTACCACTTCGCCACCTGGGAAGCACCTCCCCACCCCAGAAGGTATATTTTTATAAAGAAAATGTTACTGAAACACAATCATGCCGACTTGTTACATATTTTTATGGCTACTTTCTTGCTACAAGGGCACAGTTGAACAGTTGCCCAGAGACACTATAAAGCATGCGCCTAAACTGGCCTCATCTGACTTTCCAGAAAAACTCTGCAAACCCCTGCAGCAGAGAAGGACTACTCTAGAGTGCCCTGCTGCTGCTACTGTTAAGTCACTTCAGTCGTGTCCCCCCATAGACCGCAGCCCACCAGGCTCCCCTGTCCCTGGGATTCTCCAGGCAAGAACACTGGAGTGGGTTGCCATTTCCTTCTGAATGCATGAAAAGTGAGAGTGAAGTTGCTCAGTCGTGTCTGACCCTTAGCGACCCCATAGACTGCAGCCTACCAGGCTCCTCCGTCCATGGGATTTTCCAGGCAAGAGTACTGGAGTGGGATGCCACTGCCTTCTCCGCTAGAGCGCCCTATGGAAGCCTAAATCCAAGCTCCAACAGGATCGAGGAGAACCTCTAGCATCTTTTCTGCCTGCCAGAATACAACCTAACATGCTTTAAAGAAAGACAATATAATCTAGGCTCCTTACAATGTATTATCTATAATATTCATCAGATGATTATGAAATATGATAAGCAAAGTAGAAAAACATGACCCAAAATCAAGAAAAAGAAATAAAGGCAAAGAATAGCAAAGATCCCAAGATGAGTCAGACGCTGGAAAGAGCAGACAAGAACTTGCAAAGAGATATGAAATATCTGTTCAAGAATTTAAAGGAAAATACAGTCTTTTTTCTGGCGGGGGGTGGAGGGGGGGCATGCTACATAGCTGTAGGATCTTAGCTCTGAGACCAGGGAGCCAAGGCGGGCCCCTGCAGGGGAAGCACAAAGTCTTAACCACTGGACCACCAGGGAAGTCCCAGGAAAATATAGCAAATAGCTATAGCAAAAGAAAAAGAATAAATTGAAAATTCAAGAACTACTTTTTTAAAAAAATGGAGAAACAGAAGATTGAAATTTGAAATTCAAAAAAAAACTCTCGTGGCAACATCTCCCCCTGCCCCCAATACCCACCCAACATATTCTCCGTAAGTTTCCACCTTATCTTCTTTCCTAGACTGAAAGCTCTCTGAGAGTTCAAGCACTGGATAAATGTTTACTGTTCACTCAGTAAATACACCAGGCATTGAATACATACCTAGGAACCAGTTTCACCAGATGCTCACAGACTAGTGGAGGGAAATGACAAGTGAGCAGACAATTCTAATAAGGGTCTTTCTTAACATGTTGTCTAGGTTTGTCATAGCTCTTCTTCCAAGGTGCAAGCGTCTTTTAATTTCGTGGCTGTAGTCACCATCCAGAGCGATTTTGGAGCCCAATAAAACAAAATCTGTCATTATTTCCACGTTTTAAAAAACAGAGACATCATTTCGCTGACAAAGGTCCCTCTAGTCAAAGCTATGGTTTTTCCAGTAGTCATGTATGGATCTGAGAGTCAGACCATAAAGAAGGCTGAGCACTGAGGAACTGATGATTTCAAATTGTGGTGCTGGAGAGGACTCTTGAGAGTCCCTTGGAGAGCAAGGAGATCAAACCAGTCAGTCCTAAAGGAAATCAACTGAGCCTCTGAACAACAACAATAATAAGTTTCTTATAGATCTGATGGATACCAGATGGATAAATAGATGAGAGAATGAATCAATGAACACATTTCCCCAATTTGGGAGTTGTAATTTTTAAATCAAGTCTGACCCCAGTCTGAACAATCCCGAGGCATCTCCCTGCAGGGGCAGCTGGCAGAGAAGAAAGTAAAATGTCAAGCAGGAACTAAAACCCCTTAATAGGATTTGCCCTGAAAACCTGGCATTTCATAAAGCAACAAAGTAAAGCATTCTATCCTCTGTTCAAGTGGAGCACAGACAGTATCTTTCCAATACATCACAGGAACTATTATGTCTTTGTTGTTCTTGAGCCTTAATTTAATTGTAAAGAAATGTGGTATCATGTTTTGTTCCATGAAGAGGAAAATAATCCATGTCTTATGCCAGCCAATAAAAACAACTCAATATGAGGTCTGAACTTCTGATTATCTTTGTTTCCCCTAATTCGAAGTTTTTTCCTTTCTTTTTTGATGTATTTGGCATTAAATCAAACTCAAGTCTTAAAAGCAGGTCTTAGATACTACTGCTACTGTTGCCCATGTTAGTGTTGCTGTTGCTGTGTAGTCCTAGGTCATGTCCGACTCTTTGGGACCCTCACCAGGCTCCTCTGTCCATGGGATTCTCCAGGCAAGAATACTGGAGTAGGTTGCCATTTCCTCCTCCAGGGGATCTTCCTGACCCAGGGATCAAAACTAGTCTCCTATATTGGCAGGCGAATTCTTTTTACCACTGAACCACCAGGGAAGTCCCTTGGGTTAGCGTGGATGTCCAGAAAAAAACATGAAAGAAAGTTGATTTGCTACAATAGGCTCTGGCAATGACTAGAGAGCAAGAATCCAATGTCACCTCCTATAACATGACCCAGGGAACCAACATCATAGTCTTCTAAGAGAGAGACCAAGGCAATCAAATGATACAGAATTTCACTCTTCTGAACACATAATCTTGAGTATTTCAGGAAGGATCAATTGACTTCAAAAAGCCAATGAGACTTTGTCATCTCTTAGCAGAACTGTTCATGCCTTATCGAAAAGAAAACATTCTATAAGCCCCTCATGTGGTTCAGTGATTTGCAGGACAAGTACTGTCCTCATTCTCTTACCCACAAACCTACCCATTCACAGCCCTAAGTTATTCAACTATTCATTCCTCCAACCTGTGACTCAAAGGGGATGAACACTGATCTTTCCTACTTGGTCATGGTAATCCTTTTTCTCTGTAAGAGTGATTGCTTTGAAAAAGGACACGAGACCAAGTTCCTCCAGTGGTAAAGAATCCACCTGCCAATGCAGGAGCCTCAGGAGACTTGGGTTTGATCCTTGGGTCAGGAAAATCCCCTGTAGGAGGAAAAGGCAACCCACTCCAGTATTCTTGCCTGGGAAATCCCATGGACAGAGGAGCCTGGTGGAATGCAGTCTGTGGGGTCACAAAGACTCAGACAACTGAGCGACTGAACAGGCACACAAAGCACACACATCCCAGCTCTTACCAACAAGATGGAAGAGAAGTCTATAAAGGGAAGGGCTTCAAGGGAAGATTAACTTGTCACCATTCTGCAAAGGTCAGCCCTTTCTGCAGCCTGGTGATACATCCATCTGTGACCCCTGACACTATCACAGCCATCTTTCAGATGCAACAAAGATAATAAAGTAAGGATGATAAAGCAGTCAGAAAGAACCCCAAACCCTTGAAGACCATCCCTGGGCAGAACAATTATCAAACCTGTGTTTCTCTATCACAAGACATTTTATTACATGACTTTATAAAGCATTTTTATTAAGATAGCTGTGTCATAACTTTCTTTTTCCTGAACCCAAAGAGACCCCAACACAACTCTCTGTTTTTTGGGGGGTTTTTTTGTTTTGTTTTGTTTTTCCCCATTTCTAAGGTGATCATTGATTCAGGATTGTAGGAGACTTAGATGAAGAAAGACACTGGGGAATAACATCTGTAGGGAAAAGAATCTGGGTTGCCATGTGAATTGAAAACCAGGTGTGATATCACCCTTGAAATATTTTGTTTATTTGGGGATATTACACCAAGTTAACATGCCCCAATCTGCATCATAACCCACAGGTTATTAGGCAAGAACAGGCTTTAATCCTAAAGCCATTTCATCAGTGGGCCAGGAGTAGGTTCAAGCTTCTGGAGCATCCAGACGGCACTCTCGCATGCAAAAAGCCAAGCTCCAGTTAAAAAATAAGCCTGATAGTGAGAAATAATCACCCTGCTGACCTTCATGGAAAATAACTGCATTTTAAAAATCAGGATCATTTTTTCTCAGCTAATATAATCTAAAATAAGCTGAAAAGTTAGTTGTGAAACAAGCAATAGAAGAACAAGACCAACAGGTGATTCTGTGGTTATTTAGTCGCTAAGCCGTGTCCAACTCTTTGTGACCCCAGGGACTGCAGCATGCCAGGCTCCTCTGTCCATAGTATTTCCCAGGCAAGAATACTAGAGTGGGTTGCCATTTCCTCCCCCAGAGGATCTTCCCGATCCAAGGATTGAACACAGGTCTTCTGCATTGCAGGTGGATTCTTTACCATCTGAGCCACCAGGGAAGCCCATGGCTTAAGCATAGGGACTGTTTTAACACTAACTTTATACAGTCCTGCTGCTGCTGGATTAAATGTGGGAGATGAGGGCTCAAAGACATTTTTTTTAATTTATTTATTTTTTAATTGAAGGATAGTTGCTTTACAGACTTCCGTTGTTTTCTGTCAAACTTTAACATGAATCAGCCATAGGTATACATATGTCCCCTCCGTCTTGAACCTCCCTCCCATTCCCATCCCACTAGGCTGATACAGAGCCCCTGTTTGAATTCCCTGAGATATACAGCTAATTCCCATTGGCTATGTATTTTACTATATGGTAATGTAAGTTTCCATGTTACTCCCGCTACACATCTCACCCTCTCCTCCCCTCTCCCCATGTCCATAAGTCTGTTCTCTATGTCCATTTCTCCACTGCTGCCCTGCAAATAAATTCTTCAGTATCATCTTTCTAGATTCTGTATATATACGTTAGTATATGATATTTATCTTTCTCTTTCTGACTTACTTCACCCTGTATAATAGAATCTAGATTCATCCACCTCATTAGAACTGACTCAAGTGCATTCCTTTTTATGGCTGAGTAATATTTCATTGTGTATATAGATACCACAACTTCTTTATCCATTCATCTGTCAACAAACATCTAGGTTGCTTCCATGTTCTAGCTACTGTAAAAAGTGCTGCAATGAACAATGGGATACATGTGTCTTTTTCAATTTTGGTTTCCTTAGGGTATATGCCTAGGAGTGGGATTGCTGGGTCATATGGTGGTTTTATTCCTAGTTTTTTTTAAGGAATCTCCATACCAGCTTCCATAGTGGCTGTATTAATTACATTCCCACCAACAGTGCAAGAGGATTCCCTTTTCTCCACACCCTCTCCAGAATTTATTGTTTGTAGACTTTTTGATGATGGCCATTCTGACAGGTATGAGATGATATCTCATTGTATTTCTGATTTGCATTTCTCTAATAATGAGTGATACTGAGCATCTTTTCATTTCATGTGTTTGTTAGCCATCTGTTTGAAAGACATTTTTTCAGGCAGATCCTTTACCACTGAGGCACGAGGGAAGCCCCAAATAAATAAATAAATGTACACTACTCAAGCAAGTCTGATAAAAATTTAGAGTGCAGTGAATTTTGGACACTTTAGATGAGGAAACTAATGTAAAATATCACATGTCTAATAGAGCTGATGCCTACGTAATATTTTAGTATATATGGCATAAAATAAGATGCATTCTTCTAAATAAGCTAATTTTTTCATTTTTTTATTGTTGTACTAAAAAAATTTTATTGTGTAATCTATATACTACGTTTATTTTTTTAATTATTACTTTAACTTTATTGGAGTATAGTTGATTTTCAAATTGTGGTGTTGGAGAAGACTCTTGAGGGTCCCTTGGACTGCAAGAAGATCAAACCAGCCACTCCTAAAGGAAATCAACACTGAATATTCATTGGAAGGACTGATGCTGAAGCTGAAGCTCCAATACTTTGGCCACCTGATGTGAAGAGCTGACTCACTGGAAAAGACCCTGATGCTGGGAAAGACTGAGGATAGGAGGAGAAGACGGCGACAGAGGGAGAGATGGTGAAGAGCATTACTGACTCAGTGGACATGAATTTGAGCAAACTCCAGGAGATGGTGGAGGGGAAGAGGAGCCTGGCATGCTGCAGTCCATGGAGTCACAGAGTCAGAGACAGCTTAGCGACTCAACAACAGCAACAGTTGACTTACGAAGCAGTTTCAGTTTCAGATGTTGTACACATACATACAAGAGCTTTCTGAGATGCTCTTCCAGGGTTATAATCCTCAAATTGGGCTTACTTGTTTCAAATCAAACTCCGGGAGCAAATTAGGAAGAGAGAAATGAAAGCCTTGGTTTTCAGGAAACAATTTCTGGTCTGTCCCATTTACAAACACAGAGGGAGCAAAAAGCTGAATCTTACAGAGATCAGACTGGGGGGCGTGGGGTGAGAGGTGGACTGGGGGCCAGGAAAAAGGCAGTCTGAGTATGAGACCCCCTGCAGTTGGTCAGATTCAATTGCTAAGTCTGAGGAAACCCTGAACTATTTCTCCTGGAAATTAAATTGAGATTTGAAACTAATGAGGCACCCAGGTATAGAAGTTGTTGGATAGCATGTGCAGCTAATTATTTCATCCAAAGGAGCCAAAGGGACCTTGAGACATTTCCATTCAGCCTATAAACTAGGGAAATTAATCCTAAAACCTTGAAGGAAAAAAAAATTAGAACACCAACATAAAAGTACATTAAATCTGCTGATAACGTCTCCTCATCTATCTGGGAGGTTGCATTTAGGCCAGGTGGAAATTTTCAGTTCCAATGAAGGTCAGTCTCACTCTTTTGTGAAAATTTGGCCAGAAACAAAAGGCTCGCTTTAACTGGGGCCAGCCCCAGACTGCTCTAAATGGTTTCATGTAAGAATTCAACATGCATAAAAACTAGATAACTACTAAGAACCGACTGTGTAGCACAGGGAACTCTACTCAGTGGTCTGCGGTGACCTAACCGGGAAGAGATTCCCAGGAAGAGGGGATACGTGTCTGTGCGGCTGATCCACTCTGCTGTACACCAGAAAGGAACGCAAGAATGTAGAGCAACCACACTCCAATTTAAAAAAAGTAAGAATTCACTGCTCTGTGGCGGCAATTCTATTTTCACAGGGAAATTCTTTCCTAAGGAGAAGGAAGTCAATACGTGTTATCAGGAACTGTGCTGTCTAGTCAGTCAAGCAACTAGGTTTGGGCATTTCCCTAGGTACAAAGTCCTGTTACCATGACAACAATGGAGATGGGGGACTTTATTGGGGGCGGGGCTCAAAGATAAAAGATTAAATTAGGGAACTTAGTTTCCTTATCGAAGAGTTTCAAGTCAGGTAGTATCTACAATATCCCTTTGAAAAGTATAAAAATAATTATCTTGGCCAGTTGTTCCCAAGTCAGGCTGATTCTTAGCTTCGCCCGTAGAATTTAAAAATGAAAACCAATGTGCAGACGCTCTGGGCTCCATCCCCATTCCCAGACCCTGCTACATTAACCCAGGACACCTTTTAGACTTCCCTGGTAACACTGATGACCGACCAGTTTTGTGACGTGTTTACCTAATTTATAGAACATTGAACATCTGGGGATATAATAAAATCTGAAAGATTTTTAAAAAAATCCTTCCAGGTAATCATTGACATGTAAAAAGTCCAAATTTAGAGGAGTAGACAGAGTCCACGTGGGTGACAATCCCATAAATGCTTAGCAAATATAATTCTAAGTGAAAATTAATACATTACAGGCCACATGCTATTAATAAAAAGGCAGTCAATATGCATATATACCTACTGCAAAGAAGCCATCAACAATCCCTAGTCACTATTATCATCATCATTATAATCAGCATTATCATTGTTTATGAACTTTCTAGGGCAAGGTAAGCCAAGACTTTTCTGTAAAGAGCCAAAGAGTAAATATTTTAGGCTTTGTGAATCTTAATGTCAATGATAACTATTCAGCTCTCCTATTCGATCACAAAAGCAGCCACAGATGGCACATAAATGAATGTGCATTGGTGACTGTGTTCCAATAAAACTTTATCCACAGCAACTGTAATTTTAAGTCTATATATAATTTTCACATGTCATAAAATATCACTTTTATTTTCAACCACATAAAATGTAAAAATCATTCTTAGCTTGTGGGCCTTACCAAAAGAAAAATAAAAAGCCAGCTGTGGAAAATAGGATATGTTACCTAAAGACTCTCTGTCATACAAAAGATCTCTATAACATATTTATCTTTTGTATATCCAAAATTCTGTATCAATTGAACCACTTTGTTTAAATATCTATTAAAAGGACAGAACTCATATTATTTGCTCTTACTGTCAAAATGTAAATACAAAAACAAAACACCAAAAACAGCAACAACACCCCCCTGCAAAAAAAAGGTGGGGGGGGACACAAGGAAATATTTGGAAGGGATTCATGTATCTGTTGCCTTGACAGTGGTGATGGTTTCATGAGACTGTTTGCAAATTCCAAACACTTCTTACTGTACACAAGCAGACCTTGAAGACACTGCAAGTTCGGCTCCAGGACACTGTAGTAAGGAAAATTCCAAACTAATGTGAGTCACAGGCGTTTTTTTTTGTTTCCCAGTGGATATAAAAAAGATGGTAACACTACAGTTTTTGCTGTTTTGTTGTTGTTTAGTAGCTAAGTTGTGTCCAGCCCTTTTGCAATCCCAGGAACAGTAGCCCACTAGGCTCCTCTGTCCATGGGATTCTCCTGGCAAGAATAGTGGAGTAGGGTGCACTCCCTTCTCCAGGGGATCCTCCCAACTGAGGGATCAGACCTGCGTTTCCTGCATTGGCAGGTGGATTCTTTACCATATACTACATAGCCTTATATTAAGTGTGCCATCACATTATATTTATAAAAATAATACATATGCCTTCCTTAAAAGATACTTTATTGTTAAAACATGCTAACCATTATCTGAACCTTCAAGGGAGTTGTCTTTGCTGGTGGTGTGTTTGCAATATCGTAAGAATTAACAAAATGGGATACCCAGAGACACGAAGGAAGCAAATGCTGTTGGAAAAAATGGCACCAACAGACTTGCTTGACTTGGGGTATCCACAGATATTCTTCTTTTTAAAAATAGATAAGGCTTATTTTTTATAAGGTGGCTTTTATTTTTTTCTGGCCACACCATGAGGCATGCAAGATCTTAGTTTGCTGACCAAGGACTGAACCTGCACCCTCTGCACTGGAAGCATGGACTCTTAACCACTAGACCATCAGGGAAGTCAGCTGTAGTTCTACAATTTGTTAAAAAAAAAAAAAAAGTCAGTGAAGAAGTATAAAGCAAAGCTCAGGAAAATGAGCTGAAAAATGTGCTTTTTTTTTTTTTTCTGTATATCAGTTATAAGTGAAAGTTGCTCAGTCATGTCCAACTTTTTGCAACCCCATAGACTACAGCCTGCCAGGTTCCTCTGTCCATGGAAGTTTCCAGGCAAGAACACTGGAGCAGATACATGCTCCCTTCTCCAGAGCATCTTCCCAACCCAGGGATCAAACCCAGGTCTCCCGCACTGCAGGTGGATTCTTTACTGTCTGAGCCACCA
Organism: Capricornis sumatraensis; assembly: GCF_032405125.1. Classification (NCBI taxonomy): domain Eukaryota; kingdom Metazoa; phylum Chordata; class Mammalia; order Artiodactyla; family Bovidae; genus Capricornis; species Capricornis sumatraensis. The sequence goes on along the minus strand of NC_091076.1, from coordinate 108,424,717 downwards.
GGGAAGCCCAGGAATACTGAAGTGGGTAGCCTAGCCCTTTTCCAGGGGATCTTTCCCACCCAGGAATTGAACCAGGGTCTCGTGCATTGCAGGCGGATTCTTTACCAGCTGAGCTACCAGGGAAGCCCATATCAGTTATAGTCCTGCACTACAGCTGTTAAAAGAGACGACGACAGCAGACCCAGTTTGGCCCACAGACTTCAGTGTGCTGGCCACTGGTTTAGAATCTAACTCCTGTTCCATGGAGCAGCCTGCAAAGAAACGATCACACACCGGAATCTGGCATCTGAGAGAGGCTGACCCCCAACGGTGCATGGGGTGTGTGCACTTTAAGGATGCACCTGCCATTCAGAAGGAAAACCTTTCCATCTTTAAAGGTTTTTCCTGATACAAAGAACATCTGATTTTCAGAATGATGTAAATCCCAGCTTTGCTTGCCAGTAAATTCATGTACATCATGTTAACAGCAGGTTTGTATTAAACATTTCATTAAAGATTGGATTGAAAGATGAAATTGTTTACATACGTTGCAGCACAGAGGGAACTGCCCCTCCACTCTGCCTGCCAAGGGCACTGCAGCAGACAGAGACCCTCTGGAAGGTGGGTGAGACACTGAGGTGCGGTCCTTGGGGAAGTTCCACAGACCCTCTCCACTCGGCCTGTGTCCTTAACAACTGCCAGACAAGCTGTGAGCAGTACTGCCAGACTCCACCAGCAGAGGTTTCATTTCTGACAACGAAGATAACGACTTGCTCTAACTCAAAGATGCAGAGCGGGTATCTTTTTCCCAGTACTGGAATGTTCCTACCCACAAAATCACTCACTTTTTTGTCGATTCAAGTCACTTAAACAATAATGCTGTATGTTGTGTGGTTAAGATGAACACTGGATTGTGTAGCTTATATTTTTTGCGAGATTTCTAACTGGGGAGAGACCAACACTGGTTCTGAGTCTGGTTCCTAAGGAACACTGTTGTCTTTTTCGCTCTGAAATTCAGATCCAGAGAGACTGGACACAGGAAGAACTGGGCTTGGCAGCCTCCCCCAGGCCAGTTCTCCCTGCCACGAACCAAGAGCTTCCCAGCAGACTCCAACAAGCAAACGGTCCGCAGAACAAATGTTTCAATGGAGGGTGGGGGGAACAACCACCACGGACGCCAAGAGAAGTGGCTGCAGAGGAGTGGTGCTGGTAAAGTGTGTGATTCATTAAGTCTTGTCTGAGTGGCAGATGCTCAGCATTCGATGCTATTGCCTCCAATTTAAATCATTTTTAAAGAAGTGCTGGAAAAGGTGCTGAAAGGCACCTCACTCTGTTCCCGCACTTGAAACACACTGTCTGCTTGTGCGCTGTGGTAACACTTTGCATTTTGGCTAGACACCCTGTGTGGAGCCGTGCTGGAGCTTGAGTTTTTTGGTGTTTTTTTTTTTTTCCCCCAAGTTTGTACAGTTAACTGAAGGCAGGAAGAGAACATAGTATTTCCACCAGCCAGAGTCCCTCCTGATGCCATCTGTGAACTTAAAGCATGAAAACGGAACTCCCCCTCTGCGAGGAGAAACCCCACCCAGCACATCCAGCCTTCCAGTCCAGGTGAAGGGGCTGCCTCCTTCACCTCGAGTCCGTGGAGGGCATGTGCTCCTCTGCCCGCCATCCTTCACTCCTGGAATTCTCTTCAGAACCGCCGGAAGTCTGCAGCTGCTGATCGTGGTTTATCATCACCAGTTAGGACGGAGGCTAATGTTGCTATCATGCCTGTCAGTACCCAGTGACATCATAGAGATTCCAAACAGGGGGACCTTGGTACCTGCCCCCAAATATCTCTATGGGTCATCACGACCACTCCAGGCTCACGCAAAAAGGGAGGGCACATGCCACACGGCTGAGCCTTGAGGATATGCTTGTTGCTGTTCTTTAGTCACTAAGTTGTGTCTGACTTGTTGAGACCCCATGGACTATAGCCCACCAGGCTCCTCTGTCCATGGAATTTCCCAGGCAAGGATACTGGAGTAGGTTGCCATTTCCTTCTCCAGGGGGAATTCCTGACCCAGGGATGGAACCTGCGTCTCTTAAGTCTCCAGCACTGGCAGGCGGGTTCTTTACCACTGAGCCACCAAGAAGCCATGATGTTAAGCGCAATATGCCAGTCACCAAAGGACGAACATGTACGATTCCACTCACAGGATGTCCCTGACTACGGTCAAATTCAGACAGAAGGGTGATAGAATGGTGCTGCCAGGGGCTTGGGGTGGGGGTGGGGGGTGAATAGTTCTTACTGTTCACTGGGGAAAGGGCTGCAGTTTTGCAAGATGAGAAGAGTTCTAGACTAGGCTGGGGGTGATAGCTGCACATTTAAAAACCACACACTTTAAAATGGCTAAGATGGTAAATTTTTAAAAAATACTTATTTGGCTGCAGCAGGTCCTAGTTGTAGCACACAGGATCTTCAATCTTCACTGTAGAATTCAGGACCTCTCTTTATTCAGTTGCAACACTCAGGATCTTTAGTTGGGGGCATGAAAACTTTAACTTGTGGCATTTGGGATCTAGTTCTCACCCCGGGATTGAGCCCACACTCACCGCGCTTGGAGCTTGAAGTCTTAGCCAGTGGACTACAAGGGAAGTCCCAGGATGATAAATTTTATGTCAAGTGTATGTACTTCACCACGATTTACAAGAAACAATACAGGTCAGAAAGTGGTTAGAAAAGTCCCAGTGAAGATTTCCAGTTCTTCCCCAGATGAGCCTGAGTTAGCATCCATGAATGAAATGTAGTTTTCAGGGATATTCATCTGAGATCTAGGCCTTCGTATTCTCAAGCGTCTTGACAGGCAAGTTGAAACTTTTGTTAGAAATGCGGTTCTTGCTGATACAAACTCCTCCAGCTTTTCACAATATGCCAACACAGGCCTTCAGCCGCAAGCTAGAAAATGTGTGCAACTTTGCTGCAAAGTTCAGAGAACACCGCTGGTAGCTGACTGGAGCTTGAGTCTGGCAGATAAGTAGACAGACACAGGCAAAGGAAAACATCCAGACCATGTGAAATACAACTGCACCAAGAAATAATAATGATGCGTAATCTGTTTACCAATGTATAGATTTCCAGATATTTTCACAAACAGAAATCACATAGTCGTCACAACAAACCCATGACCAATCGCCACCATGAAGGCCTGGAAGGTACCCACTGTCATCTTCGCCTATTCTATTATTTCACCTTCAGCCTAAATAGAGAGAGACCAAGACCAGGAAGCCTAGTAAGAGGAAGAGACGCGATTCTAAGACAGGGTTGTTTATCTGCTTGAGGTTGTTGTTTAGTCGCTAACTTGTGTCTGATTGTTTTGCGACCCCACAGATTGTAGCCTGCCAGGCTCCTCTGTCCATGGGATTTCCCAGGCAAGAATACTGGAGTGGGTTGCCACTCCCTTTTCCAGGGTATCTTCCTGACGCAGGGATCCAACACAAGCCTCCTGCATTGGCAGGTGCATTCTTTACTGCTGAACTACCAGGGAAGCCCTTTCCTTGTGGGAACAGTTGTTTTTTAGCCCCAGATTCTATACTTAGCTTTTTCCCTTAATGTAAGTGTCAAAGAGGAAAGGAAAGAAAGATAACTTCATAGATCTTTTTGGGTGACAGATGGATTCTAGGTCTTCAAATAAGCTGAAATATCATCTCACTGACTCCTATCTCTTCAAGACTCTGGTCAATATCCTTCTGGTAAAAAAAGAAAATAAAAATCACAACCAAAATCGAGGCTCCCAAATAAGTACTCATGGTATTGAAAGTTCTTCTTACTCCCAGTGTATCAACTTTATGTCATATTGAGGAGAAATAAACACAAGTAAAAAAAACTTGAGCCTCCGTTATGCCCACCATCAGATGGCCAATCCCCGTGATGCTTAATTCTTCAGTGCCACCACTGCGTGCCATCATCTGGAAAACGCAAATGCAATGTTCTTCCCCTCTCCTCCTTCCTGTCCGGAATGCAGATGTCCACATAAACTTATCTCTCCTACAGAGTGACCACAGACAGATCTCCCCAAGTCACAGACTCACAAAAAATGCAAGGAGCCTAAAGCAGACCCCTGCAGGACCGTCCTTAATCATTTCCAGACAAACGAGATACAATTTCAAAAGGTCTTCAGGAAATGCACCTCCACTCCCTCCCTGGTGGCCTGTTTTGAAGCTCTACTCCCATCATCAGAACGATCTCTGTGATCACTACTCTCAAGTTCATCTTGCTAGTTTCACCTTCGGAAACACATGGTGTTTCCAACTTCACGACAACCTCTCAAACATAAAAATCAACCAGTAGAAAAGCAGAATGAGATACAGTAGACAACACCCAAACAATACCATCTTCAACAAGAGAACACAGTATAGGGATGTTTAAAATAATGATGCATTCTAATATCTTCAAAATATGATTCAATATAGAAATACTTGTAATACAGAAAACTTCAGGTTAAAGACCTCTGCACAAGTGAATATATTTAGATGATGCTTTCTTGGTGTCAGTTTCTTCCATGCCTATCATATGCCTGTGTAAGCAAATAAAACTTTCTAGGTATGTCCACATTGCCTGGACTTTGCTGGTATGTATGCATTTCCCTCTGTCCCTGAATGAGTCCATTTCAAGCACATGTAAGTGTCTGTGCATGGGCAGAAAGATAAGCTTAGCAATTGTGTGATTTGTTTCTGCTTAGGCAGTAAGTGACTAATCTCCTGATTGGAACCAGATTTGTATGAATTAGGAGTTGAAATTGGAACAGTCACTGCTGTGTGCAGGATGTAAAGTGTATAAAATGAATGGGGTATTAACCTTCAACCACTGAATATTAATCAGCTTTTCATAAGAAAGAAAACATGGAGCTTGCCACACTAAATATTTGCAGCGCTTATTGACAGGATGTGATTTCTTTTCTCCCTTAGTCCTGTTACTTCCAGTCATGGACTGAACACCAGACAATAGTCAGCTTGACCTGGACTAATGTATGATTTGAAAACCCCAGGTACTGTGGGTAGGCCAGGCTCTGTGAATGTGTGGGACCTGATGAAATGATATGCCTTTTATCAAAAGCAAGGCTGTCTTCCAGTCACTCCTGCAAACCAGGCCAAATGTAGCCCAAAGGGAATTCACAGAAAGACTGTGGACAGGAAACCTTGATGACCACAAAAATGAACATGTAAAAGGAATACATTTCCCACTGCCCTGAAAAGGATTTGCAATTGGGGAACAATTTGGTCTGAATATTTGAATGAAATCTATATCAACACCAAGAAGGATTATAAAAAGAAAGAGTCGTGTAATAATGGAAGCTGGGTGAGTACAAAACCTATAATAGTCCTTTTTTCTTATGCAATATCGCAGTTGCTTTTGTTTGAGGATGCAAAGTCTTGGGTCTATCGCTTGTTAACGATAACATAGCATATTTCTATCAATTTCTACATTTAATCTTATCTATATCTGTATCAATCCATACCTCCATATAAAAACAAACAGAAATATGTATGTAGAATGTGTTATGTCACCAAAGGCAATGAATTCTTATCTTTTGAAGATATTTTGAAAAAACATATTATATTTAAACATTATATGCCTATAAAACTATGTTGTTGTTTAGTCACGAAATCTCACATGACTCTGCTACCCCACAGACTGTGGCCCACCAGGCTCCTTTGTCCACGGGGTTTTTCCAGGTAAGAATACTGGAATGGGTTGTCACTTCCTTTTCCAGGAGATCTTTCCAAGCCAGGGCTGAACCCGTGTCTCCTGCACTGGCAGTGGTATTCTTTACCACCGAGCCACCAGGGAAGCTTATAAAACTATACATAGCACTATAAAGAATGTACGTTATGTGCTAGACTTAAGCAGTAATTGGACTCAATTTAAAGATCTAGGGAGAATGAAAAGGAGAAGAATTTCTCCCATACCTGGCTCATGCAAATCTGCAATTTTTTTTAATATATATTCAATTTTTTTTCATTTATTTTCAAAGCAATGCTTCAAATGAAGGCAGTGTATACTTCTATTACACTGTATTTATAAGTCAGTAGATACCTCTCAACCTCAAACACATCAGAACAGCATTAAGTAAATTATTTTCCCCCTAGGTGATCTCTCTCATTTATTTTTCCAACAGGTGACCCTTTTTTTGTCTACACCACTGAGCTGAGATTTCTGCTGCCCTCATATGCTTTCTGCCAAAAAATTCTAATCCTTGATCGCAAATGCACAAGTAATCTGCATAATGTCCATTTAGCACTTAAATAGCATTCTACTCCCTTTCAGCTGGTAGTGAGAAATCCACCCTTCTGACTAATTCCATAAAGCTGTTGTTGACTGATAATAGCTTTGTATCATCCTACAAGACAGTTTTTTCAGACATGTCTGTCTCTTTGCGACCCTATGGACTGTAGCCCACCAGGCTCCTCTGTCCATGGGATTTTCCAGACAAGAAAACTGGAGTGGGTGCTATGACTGATAACAGCTTTATGTCATCCTATGGGACAGTTTCTTGGCTTCCCAAGTGGTGCTTGTGGTGAAGAATCCACCTGCCAATGCAGGAGATATAAGAGAGTCGGGTTCAATCCCTGGGTCAGGAAGATCCCCTGGAGAAGGGCCCTGCAACCCACTCTAGTATTCTTGCCTGGAGAATCCCATGGACAGAGGAACCTGGCAGGCTACAGTCCACGGGGTCGCAAAGGGTCAGACGTGACTAAAGTGACTTAACATACAGGACAGTTTCTTAGGCAGAAATTCTAAAGAAGCTTTCTTCCCACCCACGTAATTGCTATACCTTAGTTATTCAATCAAACCCTAGTTTAGGTACTACCATGAAATGTCTTTGAAGAGAAAAGTAAGGCTGCTATCAGCTGAACGTAATATAGGGAAAAGAGGCTGGATTATTCCGAAGTGCTGTGTGCTCAGTCACTCAATCCTGTACAACTCTTTGTGACCCCATAGACTAGCCTGCCAGGCTCCTCTGTCCATGGAATTTCCCAGGCAAGAATAGTGGAGTGAGTTGCCATTTCCTTTTCCAGGGAATCTTCCGCACCTAGGGACTGAACCCTAGTCCTTGCATCTGCTCTGTTGGCAGGTAGGTACCACTAGTACCACCTGCTGCTGCTGCTAAGTCGCTTCAGTCATGTCCAACTCTGTGTGACCCCACAGACAGCAGCCCACCAGGCTCCCCCATCCCTGGGATTCTCCAGGCAAGAATACTGGAGTGGGTTGCCATTTCCTTCTCCAATGCATGAAAGTGAAAGTGAAAGTGAAAGTGAAGTCACTCAGTCATGTCCAACTCTCAGCACCACCTGAGAAGCCCGTTATTTAGATGGGCCCAGTGTAATCACTCCAGGAGTTGGTGACGGACAGGTAGGCCGGGAGTGCTACTATTCATGGGGTCGCAAAGAGTCAGACACAACTGAGCGACTGGACTGAACTGAACTGAGTGTAATGACGTGAGCCCTGAAAGACGAGGCAGACCAGCCAAACAGAAAAGACGAGGTGGAAGCAGCCAGCCCCACAAAGGAGACGTCAGAACTCGAACGCTGACCTGTCTCACTGCTGCTGGCTTGGAGGAAGGAGGACGGGAGCCAGGGCCCTGTGCTAACCACCAGTGAGGAGACAGAGGGGTCTCTGTCCTGAAACTCCAAGGAGCTGAGTTAGACTGGCCATTTGAACCTGAAAGGGCTTGTTCCCCACAGCCTCAGGGAAGGAACGCAGCCCTACCCACACCTTGGATTTAGCCTGGTGAGACCCATGTTGAATTTTGACCTATAGGAACTATGAGATAAGAAATTTGTGTTGCCTTAAACCACTAAATTTATGGTCTTTTTTTTATGGCAGAAAGTGTGTTGAAAGTATTAATCACTCAGTTGTATCCATCTCTTTGCGATTCAATGGACTATAGCCTGCCAGGCTCCTCTGTCCATGGAATTCTTCAACCAAGAATGCTGAAGGGGGTTGCCATGCCCTTCTCCAGGGGATCTTCTAGACCCAGAGATGGAAACCAGGTTTCCCACATCACAGGCAGATTCTCTACCGTCTGATCCACCAGGGAAGCCCATTTTGGCAGAATTAAGAAACTAATTCAGGCACCTGCCAAAGACTCTTGAGAAAAAACTTCATTAATCCGAATGAAGAAGTCTCGTGTGAGCTCCAGGGAAGCCTGGGAAGGGACTGAGTGTTGGAGGAGAAAAATATGACTCTAGGTAGTGATGGAAAAGGAAATGGCAACCCACTCAGGTATTCCTACCTGGGAAATCTCACAGACAGAGAAGCCTGGCGGGCTACAGTCCACGTGGCTGCAAGAGTCAGACAGGACTGAGCGACTAAACAACAGCAAACACTAGGAAGGGCACTCCTAAATCCCATCTCTGACTTTACATGTTTTTTCAAATTGCTTTTAAGCAACTCTACTGAAGCTAACACAGCACTGGAAACCAACTATACTTCGATTTAAAAAAAAAAAAGAAACTGTTGCTTCTCACCTCATTATCCTGGCTAGAGTGTGATTAACTCTTCTAGAATGCCGAAAAAGCAACCAAGCGTGATATGGAGGTAACAGACGCCGGTGGTGCCCCCCTCATTGATGTTTCTACATATTTGGCCACAGCATCTTCGTCCATTTCTAACTGAAGATCTCTGATGCTCAGAGAAGTTCAACAGCTTTACAGTAAGTCTCCTACATATACACTTTCAAACTTTCAAAGAGGCCAACGTGCGTTTGCACGTCCAGCCGCGCGAGTCGGTTCTCACGTCTAGTGTACATTGTCACGTCGTACATCCTCTACGAGTGGCTGTGCTTTTGTGCACTTCACTGTACAGTATCACACAGAGTACAGTGGGGCTCAGTTTACCTTTACTTCAAGCCCAGGGTGTCTGGAAGCAAGAGGGTAGACAGTACTGAAACCATCCGGGAACCGGAACCTGCGCCGGCAGCAGCAACGCTGCAAGATGTGTGAGTGGCATCGCACCCTGCCCTCTAACTCCCGTTGCTGACGATCCTTCAGCTCTACCCCCTCCCAGCTTCCCTTTCTCCCCCTCTTTCTGGCTGTTCACTTGATGCCAGCCCTGGCACATGCCAGCTGTTCTACTGTACTGTAAGATTAAAAACGTTTACCTTCTGTGTTTGCTATTTTTATATATATTATTTGTGTGAAAAGTATTATAAACCTATTATAGTACAGTCCTATGTACCCAATTGTGTTAGTTGGGTACCTAGGCCAACTTTGTTGGACTTTTAAACAGATTGGACTCACAAATATGCTCTCAGAATGGAACTCAATTGAGTTTAAGGTTTCTAATGTCTTATCCTAAGTTTCCTGTATCATTTCTCTGCTTCCCTACTTTATTATGAAAACTGGCTAAAATTTAAACAAACACATTTACTATTAATAGACCACGAGAAAATATGTTGTGTTCATACATGTAAAGAGAATAAATATAGGCATTTACCTGGATCATTTGCAGTTCAAGTAACATTATCAAAATGCAATTCTGCTCATCTGACTCATGGATAACTGAAACCAAAAAAATAAAAAGCCAAAAAATTAACCAAAGGAATCCAGATACTTGGGAAGAGGAGGACTTGGTTTAGATAGCCTACATCGATGCTTCAGTAATTCTCTACTGCACTTCTCCCAAGAGCTCGTGGCCACTTTCTCAACACTGAATCGCCCTGGCACTAACAAGCCTGAGTTTGCCTTTAGTAGATAATATCGACTTGTTATCCTGGAAGGCCAATTGAAAAGCCCTAGGAAGAAAATGGAATGACTCAGCATGCGTGCTCAGAGTGGAATCTGGAGACTCAGGTTGCAAAGGCCCAGGAGTCTGAAGGGAGCGCTATTTGGAGGGTGGCCCTCCCCCCTCCCCAGCCATCTGAATGCCACTGGCATTGCTCGCATCCTCACTTTGGTCTACCAGATTTCTCCCTTTCTGTCATTTCTAGACCAAGAGCCAAACACCTCAAACCCCAGAATCCTGAGGCAAATAACTCCTGCAGTCTGCTGGGTTTCAGAACTCAGCCACAGACCCATCCCTTTTCCAAGTCACCTCATCAAAACTTCCAGAGCCGGAGGGAGGTTCGGAGACTCGGGTGGTTTCAGCTGGATCAAGCACATGGAGGGAACCCTAAAAAGAGGTGGGCGTAAAGGTTTATGCAATGTCTTGGCTGAGATCGTAAAGTGGAATGCCCCTCCCTGCACTTTTTGGAATGAGATCCCTAAAGAAGCAAAATGATCTGGAAAACATCCTTCAAATAAAATGGATGTGAAACGTCCAACTTGAGCATTTCTGTAAATAATGAAGCTTTAGCTTAAGAATTGCATCTCAGTCTATGAGAGCCTTAAATCTCTAGCTGAGCTTAAGACAAATCCTTAAACTGATGAAGGAAAAAAGTATAGCCTCATTGGAGATTTTTATAGGGAAGAGAAAGAAGAGTCTTGGATAAAGAGGAGTAGATTCAGATACATCTCCAACTTCCCCCTATACTGTCATTTTGAACATCATCCACTCTGTTGGTTAGGAAGAGCTGCTGGCAGTCCAGCAGAAGACTCCATGCTTCTAATGCAGGGGGCATGGGTTCAACTCCTGGCCGGGGAACTAAAATCCCATATGCCAAGTAACAAAAACAAAAGCTCTATGCCAGCAGTAATAGTTACACAATTCTGTAAATACACCCCAAATCACTGAATTGTACAAGTAAAGCAAGTGAATTGTGTGGTTATCACAATTATAACTGATTTTAAAAAAAGGAAAGAAAGAAAGAAAGAGCTGCTAATGGAGGGAGAGGAGGAGAAAAAAAAAGATGTCTTAATATTTATTTTTGTCCAGAGCAGGTAATGGCAGCCCACTCCAGTATCCTTACCTGGGCACAGGAGCCTGGCGGGCTATAGTCCGTGGGTTCACAAAAGAGTTGGACACAACTTAGCGACCAAACAGCAACAAAAGAACGAAAAAAGCAGCGTCAACATCACTGTTACATGCACTGGGAAACAAGAAAAGTGCCTGTGACTCACAGCATTTTGTGTGGCTCTTGTGAAGCTAGTCAACAAGAGGAAATCACACAAGGCTACAGGGATGGTACCATTTATTACCCTCTGGTCCGCTCTGTGGAGAAGGCAATGGCACCCCACCCCAGTACTCTTGCCTGGAAAATCCCATGGACGGGGGAGCCTGGTAGGCTGCAGTCCATACGGTCGCAAACAGTCCAGACACGACTGAGTGACTTCACTTTCACTTTTCACTTTCATGCATTGGAGAAGGAAATGGCAACCCACTCCAGTGTTCTTCCCTGGAGAATCCCAGGGACGGGGGAGCCTGGTGGGCTGCCATCTATGGGGTCACACAGAGTCGGACACGACTGAAGTGACTTAGCAGTCCGCGATGTGTTCTGACCTGATCTTCTTTGGAAAGCAAAAGTAAGAGCAAACCCTCAAGCAATGACACTGGCAGGCTTAGACCTCAGCCCCATTCCCATCGCCCGCCAGCCAGTGACCAGCTCCAGTGCCATTACCACCGCCTTCCCGTGTCAGACTTGACATGCCTAGAAACACAAAGCGAGGCCTCTTGGACCCTGAATGACTTTCTTCCAAGTCACTTTAGGAGTAACATTTTCCAGTGGCTCCACAAGAGTTCAGAAACCTGCCAGTTTTGAGATGTATATTTACTCAAACTGGGAGTCTTCCTCCAAGTCCAGCAAGGTTATCTAGTGCTCTGTCCTTGGGAGCACAGAGGCCTAGCATAGGAGAGGGGGAGGTGAAGGTCAGGACGCCTCTCCAGCTGCCACACACAATCCCATCCCAGAGGAGAGACCTAGGATGATTAAAATACTGTTTTTGCAGCTGTCACACAAACGTTCTTTAAAATTCCTCTTCTGTATCCTAGGATTTAATGCAAATTGTCCACAGAACAGGAGGGTCAAAATGATAATTTAGATGCAATTAGCCAGATGTGTTGGAATGACATTTCTCCCACCCACTCCCCTAAAATTATCTGAATAATTTACACGTACATAATCACCTTACTCCAGTGGGAAAGGCGTGTACCCTTGTTTATGTCCCCTAAATACCTAAACTTTCTAACAGTGTTACACCCAGAGAGTGTCAAGTCCGGAGAAGTATATAAGATAACTTTGTGAGGCCAAGCTGTCTCTCTCTTAAATGCAGACAGAATTAATTTGTTTCCATTAACTCGTTATCAAGTTACTTGACTTTGATTCCCAGCACAAACGTATTAAAAAAAAAAAAAGAGGAGGGGGGAGGGTAGTGGTGGTAGATTTTCAGGAAATAGCAAGTCCTTTTTTCTACTGAGATAGAAATCATTTGGCAAGCCAGGGTGAAATACCTCTAGTTCCCAATAGAAAGAGGGAGAAAAAAAAACTTTTTTAGAAGATGCTAATGAACCACAAAAGAAAAAGAAGGAAGTGTTTTTTTTAAATGAGACCTTACTTTTGAAAGCAGCTCAGTTTGCAACCAATTTTTGAAGAAACGTCAAAGTGACTCCTTTGGGACCCGTGTATCAGAACTGAACCAGGCGTTCGGATGACTGCAATAAAGACGTGAGCAATTCAGGTGACTTTAATTAAACAGCCAGCATCATCAGAACTGACCTTTCGGACACAGCCTTTCATCTCCAAGCAGGAGGAAGCTGCTAAGAGCCAGTGACGTGGAGCGAAGGGACGGAGGGGCCTTAGGTCCCGGGAGCCAGACTGCGCTGTGGGATGACTGCGCTGGCTGGACTGAAGGGGGCGTGGGGGCTGCTCCTCAGGAAGGCAATCTGCTTTTAAAACAATTTATATGGAGGAAGTTCCACAGGCTAGATGACTCCCAGAGACGACTCCCAAGGTTCACCTGCCTTTTTAACTGGATGTGCTTGAACCCCTTGGTCCCCAAGGTGGTCACCTTCGTCTCACGGTTCAGAAATCACTCATGTGAAAGAGATGGCCAACAGGAAGGGCTGGGAAAGAGACTCAATACAGGGAAGCCAAGCCCCAGGGTAATCTCCCTGCAAGCAGCAGGCCTTGCTTGCAGCCATATGTAAGACCGTTTAGCTCCATCCAGACATGGAGACAATTCAGATGTCAAGACAGCTTACGAAACTGCCCAAGACAGCGGCTTGGAGATGATCGCTGGAAGAAGTCATCAGTCCGGCCCCTCCAGAGAGAAGGCAGAGCCTCATCAGCCAGGACTGAGGTGAGGGCAGAAAAGCGGAAGCAGCACAGGGGAGGCTGGGCGTGGCAGATGTAGGCTTTAATATCTGGGCATCCCTGGTGGCTCAGGCGGGAAAGAATCGGCCTACAATGTGGGAGACCCGGGTTTGATCCCTGGGTCGGGACGATCCTCTGGAGAAGGAAATGGCAACCCATGTAAGATATAGAATGGATAAACAACAAGGCCCTACTGTAGGGCACAGGAACTACATTCAATATTCTGTGGTAAGACTGTACAGTATATTTATATATTGTAAATACACAATTTATATTGATAAACTGTAACAGGAAACAATATGGAAAAGAATATCTGTAGTAAAACTTATTCTATAATTGTGGATTCTTGGGCTTCCCTCGCCTCAGGTGGTATAAAGAATCTGTTTGCAAATGTGGGAGACTTGGGTTCGATCCGTGGGTTGGGAAGATCCCCTGGAGAAGGGAAAGGCTACCCATTCCAATATTCTTGCCTGGAGAATCCCCATGGACAGAAGAACCTGGTGGCCTACAGTCCATGGGGTCGCAGAGTCGGAAACGACTAAGAAAAAAAAAAAAAAAGAATAACTGAATCACTTTGCTGTGCAGAAGAAATTAACACTGTATATCATCTATACTTCAACAACAAAAACATTATTTTAAAAAAAGGGCGGGCAGGAATCTCAGAGAAAGAAAAGGAGATTGTGGGATTTTACTATTGTATTCATCCAAACTGAGGAAGGAGCGACCAGCTTTTCCTCCTTCCCTTCTGGGAAGGATTAAGACTTCTGGGGTTCCCAATCCCAGAAAAGATTACGGTCTTCCACATCCCTGCCTGTCTGTCTATAAAACTGTGATTGCCAAGCTACTTGTTTCCCAGTACCCTGGGTTTTCACACATGGTGAAATTGCCAATGTTCACCTCCTTGCAGTCATGAGATTTGCTTTGGCCAATGGCATGTGAGCAAAGGAGAAAGACCTTCAAGCGGAAGATAAATTTTAAGAGCCAATGGACAGTAGCCCTGCTTCCTGCCTTATGCCTATATCCCTGAGTGAAGACAAAGTGGTCCAAAACCCCCCATCTCCACTCCAGGTAACCCTGTTCCTGCTGGCTGACCCATGATGACTGTGTAGTACAAATAAAACATACACCTCTGTTATTTTCAGCCACTGAAATTTTGACATTGTTTTTCGGCTAAAGATACAAAACAAAATGTAAAATAATAGTAAGTCCGAAAGATTTCAGATTGTTTCCCTAATGACTGCTTGGATAATTTGACATTTCCATGAAATAACTGAATTCTTTCCAAACTGCTTCCCTTTCTTCGAGTGTTTGTGGTCATTTGCAATCAACTCTTTGTGACCCCATGGACTGTATAGCCTGCCAGGCTCCTCTGGCCTTGGAATTTTCCAGGCAAGAATACTGGAGTGGGTTGCCATTTCCTTTGTCGGGGTGGAGGGGGGGGGGGCGGGGGGGGGCGGGGGGTTCTTCCCAACCCAGGAATCAAATCCGCATCTCCTGAATCTCCTGCATCAGCAGGCAGTTCTTTGCCTCTACACCACCCGGGAGCCCTTCCTTTTCTTTATGTCTATGCTGTTACAGGGGTTCATGAAGTGTGTGTCTCATCTGTCTATCAGGACATCAAATCCTCCTCATCATAGAAACTGCCCTATGGTAAAGCACAGAAGACCAACCAGACTATTTTAAATGCTGTGCTAAGATCCCTCCACTGTCACTTAACCAGCCAAATGTCCTTGGAAAATTCACTCCAATTCTCTAAATCTCAGCACTCTTAACTATAAAATTAGAATCATAATTTCTTTGAAAAATTTTACTTCTGCATATATTTGTTTCTGGCTGTGCCGGGGCTTCCTCGTTGCGAGAGGGTCTCCTCACTGCGGGGGGCCTATTGTGGAGCATGGGCTCTAGGGCGAGAGGGCTTCAGTAGCTGTGGGGCGCAGACACAGCTGCCCCGGGCCGCAGACACAGCTGCCCCGGGCGTGTGGGATCAAACCCGCGTCCCCTGCACTGGCAGGCAGATTCTTCACCACTGGACCGCCAGGGAAGTCTAGCATCGTGATCTCCATCTTTCCAATCTGCTGTCCCATGAGGGAGGATATACAGACTGTACTGATTCTTCCCCTTCACTTCTTGTCCAGCAGCAGAAATGCTACTCAATTCTCCTGAGAAAGTGTTTCCTTTCCATAAATGAAGATGATAACACCTACCTCCCCCTCTAGGGTCAGGATTAAATCAGTGAAGACAGAGCTATTAGGTATACGCACTAAATTTGTATCAGCAGATGTAATTTGTGTGATCATCATTATAGTAAGAAATTGCACAAGACCTAATACACACTGCATCAGGCGGATCCCCTGGAGGAGGGTATGGCAACCCACTCCAGTATTCTGGCCTGGAAAATCCCATGACAGAGGAGCCTGGCTGGCTATATAGTCCATGGGGTGGCAAAGAGTCAGATACGACTGAGCACTCACACCTACCGAGATTTCTCACTTTTTCTGGTTGGAGAAGGAAATGGCAACCCACTCCAGTACTCTTGCCTGGAGAATCCTATGCACGGAGGAGCTTGGTGGGCTACAGTCCACGGGTCGCAAAGAGTCGGACACGACTGAGCGATGTCACTTTCACTAACACGCACTGTAATTTCTTCCTATAATGACGATCAGAGATTACTTGGACAGCAAGGAGATCAAATCAGTCGATCCTAAAGGAAATCATTGAATATTCATTGGAAGGACTGAGGCTGAAGCTGAAGCTCCAATACCTTGGTCACCCGATGCAAAGAACTGACTCAATGGAAAAGACCATGATGCTGGGAAAGATTGAAGGCAGGAGAAGAGGATAACAGAAGATGACATTGTTGGATGGCATCACCAACCCCAATGGATGAGAGTTTGAGCAAACTCAATATAGTGAAGGACAGGGAAGCCTGGAGTGTTGCAATCCATGGAGTTGGAAAGAGACAGACACAACTTAGCAACTGAAAGATGAAACAGGTCCTCAATGAATCTCGCCTGCTTCCTTGGTCCTTGGAGAAAGGGCCATTCCTATTTTGGAGTGGGGTTATTTGAACAGCATTATCAACTGTTAAACAGCAGGCTGGCCAAAGATCTACCGAGAAAAGGCCTCAAAAAAGTCTGCTTTAGACCCATTTACAGAGAGACGTGTCTAGATCCTGAAGACGCCAGGTTTTTTCTTTCCCATTCTGCAAACACATGGCTTCCATTAGTTGACTGATACTGACACATCTGAAGCTTCCAAAGTACTCTGGGCCTCTGACGAGTGAAAGGCTTGCATGCCCAACAAGGAAAAGGCAGGCTCTGCAGGCATGGCATGCTGCCAGGGGCGGGGCAGCAGAGGTGTTGAGTTTAGGTAGGAGACCGAACCTGGCTCTGTCGTTAATGACCATCCTGTCCACACCTGAACATAAATTAGCCACACCTGGTGAGGCTCCTAACGCTCTGAGCTCCAAAGGTGATGTCACTGTGCATATATACCCTCCATTAATCAGAGCGAGCGTGTGTGTCTGTATGTGCGCTAAACAGGGAAGGGAATCGTGAATAATTTGTACTGTGTGCTCCACACCACCTCTGCTGAGCCTTCTCATCCAAAGCAAACCCCGGCTCAAGCGCTGTGCTTCTTTTAAGGACATCGTTGTTTGTTCAGCTTCTTAGAAACAAGCCCGAATTCTAATTCGCTTGCAGTTAGAGGCTGCAAAATGGTAACTTGATCCTCACCTAAATTTTATCGTCTGTTTCCCATCTTCAAAGAGACTCGCTTTGCTTTTGTCCTGAGAGACAGTGATGCCTGAACCTCATTTTGTCTTGCGTCTCACAGCAACATTGCTATTTGGCGAGGAGGGGTAGAGGCAGACACAGCACTGACCTGAGGAGTCGGGACAGTTCTCTGCTCTACATTTCATCCCCAAGGGGAGGACTCCAGGGAAATAAGGCCTCGTGTCCTTGATTACAGAGGGGACCTACTTAATCAGGGTAGTCCTGTTACCTCTCAGAATGTTTGCAGTTTCCGAGCGTGCAGCACAGGTGAGCAGATAAAAGTGATGAAAGAACAATGAAGGCACATTTATCTAATATTTGGAAGCGGACGCATTTTTTAAAATTATTTTATCATTTTTATTTTTTTGGCCATTCCACTCGCCATGTAGGCTCTTAAGCTCCCCAACCAGAGATCAAACCTACACCACTGCATTGGAAGCACGGGGTCTTAGCCACCGGACCACCAAGGACGTCCTGGAAGCTGATGTGTTTTCAACACGTCCCAACTCTTCAGATTCTGTCCACAGCCCCGCAAGTTAGGTTAGCAGTTACTATCAGCCCGCTTTACAGGTGAGGAGAGAAGGATGGAAGGAGGAGAGTCACTCTGATTGGCATCACAGCTCCACCCAACTTTCAAACTCCGGGTTAGTTTCTCCATTGCTCCACTTCTGTGTGTCTTCACATGTGAACTGGGGGGAAAGGACAGTCGCTACTTTTTCTTTCAGGCAAGGCTTTATTTATCGGGGTCCCTGCAGCAGCAGGGGAAGGGAGAACAAGCAACAGGTTCCCTTGCCTGCTCCCCAAAGCGGGGAGCACTGGTTCCTTTATGGGGTGAGGGTATGGGTGGCTTAGGTTGTTTACCCACCCCCTCAGGTGGTGCTGTGTGCAGGAGGCAAGCATGGTACCCTGTTTTTGCTCCAGGTTTCTCTAAAGTGGCATTTGTGGTTTTTTGGTCTCTTTTATATCTTTTGTCCAGAATTTGTCCCAACTGTGCATGCATGCAGTTATTTTTAGTCCCATACAGTTTCTTTGTATTTTGTTGCTTCAGGAGAGGTGTGTCCAGGTGCTCCTGTTGCTATTTCTTGAGTTGCTGTTAGGTTCAGTGAGTTAATAGATGTAAAAGAGCTTAATGGTCATTCGTGACATGGAAAGTGCTGAGCATCTGCTGGCTGCTGTGATGATAAGGAAAGGTATAAAGTTGAAAATCTGGGGACGCAAGAGGCTTAGGGCTGAAAATGTCCATGGAAACAAGACTTGACTGAGATGAAAACTCCATCATCATAGCATGGAGGAAACCAAACTGCCAAAACGCCCTCATTGAGATCACTGTTCTGCACCCCACATTCCATCCTGCAGTGTCCTCACGGGTTCCTCAAGGGCCCCAGGGAGACCCTGACCAAATTTAACGGTTGGTTATGGAAAGTTGTATTTCCCTCATTTTACAAAAACACATCCAAAAATGTCTGGGAGAAAAACAGTATAAGTTTGATCCCTTCCAGTCCGTTGGTAAAATAAATCTTTCAGGCACCAAGTACCATGTCCTTTATGTTGCACACATTTTCTGATTCGTTTCCCGTGAACAGGGTGACAACTGTACTGGTGTGTGCAGGAGTGAGGCGCTATCTAACGCCCGAGGTTTTCAGAACCAAAACGGGAAGAGGCCTGGGCAAGACAGACAGCTGGCCACCCGACACAAGGCGAGGCTTCTATCCGTCCCATTTTGCAGGTGAGGGAACTAAAGTCTGAGGATTCCCAAGGTCGCTGCTAGACCAGCCAACTAGTCTAGTTGGGATCTTCAAACCGTCATAAGATAGTAGTTAGAATGAGCCTCTTCCTGTGGGACAAAGCTATAGCATGTCAGCAAAGGTGTGAAATAAGCTACTGCTCCCCTTATTAGAGGGCTTCCCTGGTGGCTCAGCGGTAAAGAATCTGCCTGCCAAAGGAGACATGGGTTCGATCCCTGGATCAGGAAGATCCCCTGGAGAAGGAAAGGGCAACCCACTCCAGTAGTCTTGCCTGGAAAATCCCATGGACAGAGGAGCTCGGTGGGCTATGGTCCATGCAGTCACAAAGAGTCGGACGTGACTGAGCACAGCACAAAATTCTCCTAGACTGTGTTTCTCGACTGTTGATGCTGTTATTCTTCTTCTATTATTAGACTTCCAAGATATTTAGGGCACAATCTGAATTGTTAATGAACAGACTTTTATTTCTTAACCAAGTTCATTCTACCTCTGAGGAAAAGGAACAGTGACATTAACATTACCAGCTCCAAGAGAATCAAGACTTGATTTCCTAAGAAAAGATGTGTACTAGAATCCATCTATTTCCCCATCAAGGGAGATCTCAGCCAGCAGTGACTTTCATGGATTATCATTTCAGTGGCCACGAGTAACCCTCCAAAGGCATTATCTTAGCTCCTCCACACTTGCAAAGTGTATTTCAAGGTCACATTACCACCAGCTCTCCTGCCTGTATAAAACAAGCTCACAGAGTAGGATCTGCAGGCTGTGTGAACCAAGAGTCATCATCTCAAGTTAGAAGGAGGCCCAGGAAAAGAGGTTCCACATAGAAAAGGATTTTCCAATTTCCCAAATAATTGTTCATGAATGAATTTACTTAAGTGAGAGCTTAAGTGCATTTCAAAAGAAACCAGTGATCATAGCTGTGAGATGAACACTGCATAAATTTAAAGGCTACTTGGGGACACTCTGAAATCCCAAGGCAAAACTGACTTTCTCGGTTTGATGGAGGAATAGGGCCAACTGAGAGATTAGGCTGATTCTGTTTTTCATGAGTCATTTTGTCTGTGGATATGCCTCGCAAATTAAAACACACATAAAAAAATCCCTAGGTGTGAGGTGATTAAAGTTTCAAATCTGGTCATTTGAAAAAATCACAAAAGTGTTGGATAAAAGCCACAATGTTTGCAGGATTTTATTTTTCTTTTTAAAATCCTAGGAGCTGCTGAGCTTATTAAAAACAAAAAAAATCCTTGGTTCCAATAAAAAGTGAAGGCTTTTGGAGAAAGTCACTTTCTTTGATATCAGATGTATTTTAGTCTGTAATTTTCCACTCTGGCTTATGTGAATGTCTAGGCTTGATTCCATCAACTCATTTAATCTCTGATTTCATAAAAAAGCATGTTTTCTGTTTATCTTTGTCCAAACTGAGTGCAATCTGTGCTTTCTAGTTCTTCTAACAACCTCAACTTTCCAAATTTCGTATCAGAATGCGTGTGTCTCTTGGTACTTCTACGCTTGTCTTGACAGGTTGGAAACTGCATGTTCATAGTGAGAAAATTAAGTTACTACTCCCAAAGACACCCAGTTACAAAACTGTAATTTAAAAGCACATCATCACTTTAATTTACTGCAAGTAGGTGAAGGGTTGGGGGGTAGGGCTGAGAAGAGAAGTTAATACAAATGAGTGCTGAGCTACAAGTTCCAAAATTAACAGAGAAAACTTCCCCAAATGTTTAATTTTCATATACAAGCTAGTTACTGAATTGGAGAAAAGCATTCAATGCAAGCTCATTTGAAACCAACCAAATCCAGAAACTTGAATTCCTTTATTATTACATCTATTCCATGAAGCTGAGAAAACTATTTCAGGGAGAGTACATGGCCATTTGGTTACAGGAGTTGAACATTTCAATACAGCACAACCTCCAACCCTACATACAGATGAAAACACTAAGGACTACCTCTTGTTTCAGCTAATGATACTCATTCTGTTACAATTTGGCCGTGAGTTTATAAAGACATATTTCACTTTATTGTATCCATCATTACTCCAAAGAGAT
Source organism: Capricornis sumatraensis (assembly GCF_032405125.1). Lineage (NCBI taxonomy): Eukaryota > Metazoa > Chordata > Mammalia > Artiodactyla > Bovidae > Capricornis > Capricornis sumatraensis. Next base: position 108,403,931 of record NC_091076.1, on the reverse strand, counting down.
TTCCAATAGCCAATAAATGAACAAAATATTTTTTCTGGATTACAAACACTGGCTTCCCCAAAACACTTGCAAAATTCTGGTTGTCAGTTTCTCAATTTATATTTAGGACCAAATCCTTAACACTCAGAAAATCAAGTCCTGAAAAAAGTATTAATTTGTACCACCTAACCATATACACACAAGCACAGGCACACACATGCACACACATTGCAATAGCTTCCACAAAAGACTACTCTAGTGAAGAAAAAGAGTGAACACACAGTCTACCACATCTCATGAAACAGACTCAAGTTCACTGTTCACGGAGAATAAAAATTTAAAAGGTAAGCCAAAAGGTTCAGATTAAAGGCAATACTTTTCGTTATTCGTTTGTTTTTATTTCCGGTTCCTTGTCAGTTATAAAACTTTGGCCTTTCAAAAACGAGTTTATTTGTAAATGAGAGTAATGAGTTGGCAGCTGAACTCGGGTCTGGCCATTCTACCTGAGCGATGCAAAAACAAATGCTACAGAGGCCTGCAGAACTGTTTTACGCCCCCGTTGGCAATCCTCTTGTCCCCCTGAGATTGTCTTAATTAGAGTAATGCTGGAAGTATTCTTCATTCATAGATTAATTAGTGATGCCTAAGCAGCTATTTGAACATAAAAGCCAACATGTAAATCTATAATTATTCGTCCTCAAGCTAATGATCATTTAATTAGTGTTTTCTGTGGGTTTAATGGTCCACACCGAAAAAGGCAGTATGGGGAAGAGGCTTCTATCACTGCTGTAAGATGTTTAGGGCTATAGATCTAAGTAGAACAACAGGTATTTATTTAACGTTCAAATAAAGCTTTTACAATTAGAGATTAATTAGAAATTGCCTCTCTCCTTTCCTCATGACTAGGAGTATAGGGAATTGAAAATGAAGCATGGCTTTTGGCATTATTTGCATACTTCCAGAATTAGGAATCATAGTTTGCATCAGACTAATCTGATGTTTTATGACAAATCCAAAGATCTATCTGAGGTAAGGTAGACAGAGCAGAAAAGATGTTAATTCCGGGGTGTTTGTACAAGTTAGGAAGGCGCTTCTGTACTCTTCGTAAAGCAGGATACTAGTTTCCTAAACAGGACGTCACGGCCAAGTTGAAAGTCATCAGATAAAGCTAAGTGTTTTGCAAAATACCTGCATTTGACCTTCTGACATGGTTTTCTAACTGTTTCTCTATAATTTCCCCTACTAGATGATACAACCAAAGCCAAGTATTTGGGTGTATAATCTTTCTATTTTTAGCCTTATCCAGCCACTAGTCAGTATTCATTAAATGCGTTGATCAATAAACCCATAATAAAAACTAGAAACAGTCACATATAACTCAGATGAGCAAATATGCTTCTAAGCATTATTCCTAGGAACTTAAAAAAATATTACGTCAAAGAAAATGTCACCAGCTCTGTCACATGTTCTCCATTCAGAGGTCCCTGTTGTGATGCTGGGTCATTAACACAAACATCACCACGAGGAAACTGTCCAGAAAACGTTCTCAAGTAACCTGGCACTGAACCAGTCGTTTTATCTAATCAGTATCAGCATCCTGGGAGTTCCCTCGTGGTCCAGTGGTTAAGACCCTGTGCTTCCACTGCAGGGAACACAGGTTTGATCCCTGGTTGGGGAACTAAGATCCTGTGTGCCACATATGGTGCAGTCAAAAAAAAAAAAAAAAAATCTGTATCAGGTGACTTCCTCAAGACACAATTTTCTCAGTTACAAAATGGGGCAATTGTCACAGTCAAATGGAACAATCATAAACCTAAACAGAAAGAAACTATTCAATACATGCCCACATATTCACATCAGCTGTTTCTACAGAAATTTCAAGAAACAAAAAAAAATTAGAAACTTACTGAAAAGAAGTAGAGCCTTACCCTCCCTGGACAAGAATTTCCTTTGCCAACCGATAATTCAAGTAGCACAGAAGCAATATTGGAGAAAAAAATACCAACATTTTGGGATAGTAAGAGGCACACCCTACACCTATGCTTTGGGAAATGCTGTAAAATTAAACATTCAAAGAGAGTTCTTAAAAAAAAAAGGCAGTTATAAAGATATGTTGTATTAGTGTTTTTATCAAAAGGATAAAAATTAAAATAATACAAAGAATTTAACAGTGGAATGGCTTCCCTGGTGGCTTAGACAGTAAAGAACTCACTTACAATGCAGGAGACCCAGGATGGATCTCTGGCTCGGGAAGATCCCCTGGAGAAGGGAATGGCTACTCACTTCAGTATTCTTGCCTGGAGAATCCCACTGCCAGAGGAGCCTGGCAGGTTGCAGTCCACCGGGTCACAAAGAGTTGGACACGACCAAGCAACTAACATTTTCATTTTCATTTCTCATAATTGGGAACATAATAATAATGCTGTCTTAAATTTTACTCAAATAAAAAAAATTTAAGTAATAAGTGAAAGATGAGTATCTTAAAGTACCCAGAAGTCTACTCTGTTTTTCAGAAGGACGTTTCTCACCTTCCTTTTGGGACTCCTGGTAGGATTTCTAAATTCAGTGCCTCGAAAATCTCTGTACCTACATCAGACACCACAGAAGTGTCAGGCATTCCTTACCAAATAAGCCGGCAGGGCAGCAACATTTGACCAGGTTACAAAAATATGTGTCTCAAGAAACTCTGTTGGAAGGTTCTTGCAAAGGAGGAGCATGCAGCATCCATGCTGGCTTTGGACCCACAGGTGAGGCACAGAAGTCACAAAACACTCCCCCTGAACTCCGTGACAAGAGTCTTGCCCACCTTAGCCTCCAACTTCCCTTACTTCTTGTCCTGCTCTATTTTATATTTTTTTTAGTGTGGACCGTTTTTAAAGTCTTTATTGAATTGGTTACAATATTGCTTCTGTTTTATGTTTTGGTTTTCTGGCCTGGAAGCATGTTGTATCTTAGTTCCCCAAGCAGGGATCAAACCTGCACCCCCTACATTGGAAGATGAAGTCTTAATCACTGGACCCCCAGGGAAGTCCCTTGACCTGATGTATTATCACCAATTTCTACAGTGTATAAAAAAAAACCCTGGTCTCTGAACCTGAAAAGTAAGATAACAATAGAAAATATATTTCAATCTGAGTAAAATATCAGTTTTTAGAAGGAAGGCCTGAATCTGTTTAAAACGAGGCAGGAGAAAATCATAATGCTAATATAAATTACTTGAAACTTACACCAAGGAAAAAGCCTCTGCTTAATAAATAAATCTGAGAACTGCTGTCTAATATTTTTCCTTGGCTCCTTTTCTGAATATTTATGCATTTGCTCAAGACTATGGATTTTTAAAAATCCGAAAACAGAACAAACTTTTTTTTAAATCACTGATGACACATTTATTGCCAAGTTTCCTCCTCTTTTTAGAAATACAAAAACATACAACAAACAAACCTAATCAAGAAATGCTAGATTCTGGGACATCTACTGCTTTGCATATTAATTGGTAAAATGAGATAAAACGTGTGAGTGCCTGTTTACAGAAGTCATAGGCATTCCGAAATGCAGGATAGACTCCTTTTATTAATAACAAGGGAAGCCAGGCGAAAGAGGGCGAAAACCTAAGTAGCTCACACTCCAACAATTAAAGAACAAACATATTTCGTGAAGACTCTGACTCCAGACAGCTTCGCTGTCCTCCTCCCCACTTTTTTATTGGAGTCCCTGAAACCATTTTGCCTGGGGGAGAAAGTAGATTTTAGTAGAGTGGGAAAAATGCCAAACATCCATGGCAACTTAGAATTTTTCCACTTTCTTTACATGTTCAATTGAGACCTTCATAAAATTATAAATGAAAGGATACATTATGAGCACTTTCTTTGAAGGCGGGAAAAAAAGGGTCTTGCCTGGAAGTAAAATTTTGGAGTCTATATCCTGCTTCTCTAGAGAACACTTGGGAGACTTCTCTGCCAACAGCAGGGCCCCTGAAACAGCTTGTCTTTGCCTTCAGATTTCTAAAAGGTAGGCCCACCGATTGTTCCCCGATAGTGGATGAGGCATTGAGCAGCAGGAGGGGGCTGGAAAATACTGGACTCTGTGTTGGTGTCTGGGGGCTGAGGTCAGTGTGTCTTGGCGCCCACTGTCCACCCCCCACCCTCTCCTTCCATCCCTCCCCCACCACCAGGGATTCACTCCTGTTTACTTTGGGGAGACTGCAACTTCTGTTTCTTAACATTTAAAAGAACTTTAAAAGCTTATAAAAAGGCTCTTAAGAGTTCTTGGACACAGAATGCCTCTTACAGAACAATATTTTGATGAGTTAAGTGTAAATGAATCAGAAACCTACGTATTAAATTTCCCTTGACATATACATCAGTTTAAAAAATTAATGGAAAAAGTGCCCAGGGCTCAAAGTGTTCGGGGTTTTCTCAAACCCCAAGTGCTTGAACATGAAGAATGATATTCTGTTTGAATCAGCCTGGTTTGCTGATTCTTCTTTACCACACCACCCCCCCCCCAAAAAAAAACCCTCCTTGTAAGGGAGGGGGTAGCATTTCCTGATGGTGACCTGCTACCCTGGGACATGCCCCTTTCCTGGTCCTTACTCTTGGGTTGAGGCAGAAACCAAAGGCTGGGCTGACACTGGAGATGTTCAGCCTCTGTTCACTGATGGTTGACCCTAAAAGCTTTTTTTTTTTTTCCCCAAGACGTAGGAAACTAAATAAACAATCACAGAAGACCATAAATCACTGACAAAGATATTTAGATTTGAAACAGCCCTTAAAAAGAGAATGTGCCACAATCTGTCCTTTAAAGATTAGCTAGGTCCTGGGTCCCATAACTTTGGATCCCATGAGTTCTGCTGAGAAAGAGCCCAAGGTTCAGAACTTGAGGACGGGTCTAGTTTGGGTGTTTTCTTTTGTTTAATGCTTATTTTGGGTCCAAGAAAACACCCAGCGAAATACCCACAACCCCAAAACCCAAAACCACCCTCTTCTGAATTTTTTTTTTTTTTTTTTACTTTTTTCCTTCTTTAGGTTTTGTTTTGTGAATGGACGACCATACTTGGTGAGCAGCCAACTGTGCAGTTACTTCAGTCTTGTGAAACTCTTCACAACCATATGGACCACAGCCCACCAGGCTCCTCCATCCATGGGATTCTCCAGGCAAGAATACTAGAGTTGATTGCCATCTCCTTCTCCAGGAGTCTTCCTGACCCAGGGACTGAACCTGCGACTCTTCAGTCTCCTGCATCGTCAGGCAGTTTGTCTTTGTTGTTTTTTACCACTAGCGCCTCCTGGGGAACAGCTGACTAGGAAAACTAAGCAGGTGAGCAAGATACCAACGCTGCCTTTATGTGACCTGATCATTTGGGGAGGTAGGGCCCAGATATTACAATTGAGAGCCGCTGTTAACTTTTCAGGGGAAACGATCCATGTGCTGAGCTGTCCACAATCATGGTGTTGCTGCTGAGGAATCAAGGGACCTGGCCTTGAGCATCTGTATCCTCAGAACTAACCTTGGGGGCCAACAGGCAGGGTGATGGCTTTGAGCTCGAAATCCCCAAGTTCCCTCTCATTTGGTTAAAGTACATAACAGTTTTCTGCGAACCGCAATGAGCTCTCTCTAGAAGCTGTTTTTACTGTCAGCTTCAGAATTCACACTCTATCTCCTTTAGGAGAGTTTGCGGCCCCGGGGTTTCAGAGGAGGCCTATACACTCTCCAGCTCAGCAATGTAGATACAAGAGAGAGCTTGCTTACAGCGGATCTACACCTTGCTCGCCCTTTTCCTAAGAAGTGCTCTCTCGAAAGCTGGGTGGGGCCTTGAGGGATGGGGAAGTGATGTTTACAGAAACACACATTTTCAAGACAGTGTGTAGCCTTATTCCGCTCCAAGCATGTGCTGAATACACGTCTGTCGAATGAGTGAGTGGGAAAAGGGTAGGCCTTTCCCAGGAAACTTGTACGGATAATGAAAAGTTAAAAGACATTAAAGACAGCAAAATGCAGACCCCTCCACCTCAACAGCCTCCCCTGGCCAGACCCGTCCTCCGCACAAAGAGGAGCAAAGGGGAACTGTCGCCACAAACAAAGCTCATTAACAATTCCCAGGAAATAAAAATAGTATCTGGGTAATAACAAAACCTTACCTTTTTTTTCTTGTTTTTTCTTGCCTTTTCTTTTGTTCTTAGTCTACTTTCACTGACTTACAGGGAGCGGCATGGAAAAGCCTCAAATCCGGAACTTTCTAGCACCAAGTGGCTGAGGGAAATTCCAAGCCAAGATGGCGGCGGGCCGAGTGCAGAGACGCTGAAACTGGCCACGCGAGAACTCCGGCCCTTCCCGCGAGAATTGCAGCCCTTCCCGTGAGAACTCATGAGAACCCCTTACCCCAGGGTCAGGAGCCCTGTAAACAGCCCCACGCGCAGCCGAGCTGGTGAAAGAAAGCTGAAGTTTCAGCCTCTCTGTTCTTGTTGATAGAGATAAAGCTTTCCATCACTTCTGATCTGAACAGTCTCTACTGGCTCCATGGACACCAGACAGGACGGCCCTCATTGGGGTCTGACTCGAAAAAGCAGATAAGAAACCTACGAAGCAATGAGATGCCCCCACCTCCAAGGCCCCTTTGTCTTTTCTGTACCCCTTCCTGGTGGCCATCAGTTCTTAAAAGCTCCTAACGCTTTTTGCAGAAAAATGTAAAGACAAGGGAAAGCAGCAATAGTAACAGCTTCTTGCAGACCCAGAAAAACCCAGAAAATAGGGAAGGTGCTAGAAGGGTGATAAAAAGCTTGATTTCATCTCCGTGTGAACTGGAGTCTGTATATAAGAGGACAAGACATAGAAATGACCAGTGCCAGCACCTTACCTCACAGTCCCTTCCCAGGCAAGCCTCAAGTACAGACAGAAGCAGACAGGATGTTCCTCACCCAAAGACGTTCCTTTCCTAAGTTACTGAGGGCGAATCGCTTCCCTCAGCCTGGGCTTCTCTTGTTCCACCTGAAAATTCAGAAATCTGGAGCCTTCCCTGCCTTTTAAGATTTACTTAGTTAAAGGGGCTAGAAAGGAAAAGCAGGCAATCACTGCGTTGCCAGGTGCCCCTTATATGCAGATTTGGAGGCCCAGCTGGCTCCTGGAATTTCCTCCCAGGCCTCTCCACATTCTCCCCTTGGGGAGTGAAATTTATTTCATTGCTAGTTAAGACCCACCTTTCAAATTATTTAAGGCAATTAAACATGTAAAATTTCCATATCGGGCTCACAGTGACACTCTGCATGATATGAACAGCTTCAACTGCAAGTAATCGTACAATTCCCAACGTCAATGACATCTCTCATGGGTGAGAGAGGCCAACCTCTGCTTATTTTCTAAAGAAAAACTGGAGAGAAAATAGAAATGAATGCGTTGTGCTAAGTCGCTTCAATCCTGTCTGACTCCCCTTGACCCCACGGACTGTAATCCACCAGGCTCCTCTGTCCATGGGATTCTCCAGGCAGTGCTGGAGTGGGTTGCCATCTCCTACTCCAGGGGATCTTCCTGACCCAGGGATGGATCTCTGCTGTCTCCGGCATTGGCAGGCAAGTTCTTTACCACTAGCACCACCTGGGAAGCCCACGTGAATATGTATAGTCATATATATTATGATTATGTTAATATATATGTACTTACCATAAAACAACTCAAGTTGACAGAGGTCAGCTGACTCTATTAAAACTTTGAAATGATAAAAAGAAAGGAGCTACCTCTCCCCTAGGGGGAATCTATAATAAAGCAAAAGTGAGCTTTCAAGATCTAGAAGATAACCTGGCGGGGGAAGGGCATCCCACCTTCCCATTGCTCTGCCCTGCCCGGTACAGATTGTAGGATTGTAGTTGACAGAGCCAGACTTTATTTGGATTTGCATGTTTGCTCAGAAGAAGAGCCACAGAGAGGTCTAGAAACTCAGCTGGTGTTTGACACAAATCTTGGAGCTTGGACCGAACCCCCAGCCCCAGTCCAGGGCCTGATGTGAATTACACAGACTTGATCCCTTTGCCTTTGATACGGAAGCTGGCCCTTCGCAATGGGCTCTTGGTGCTAAAGAAAACAGTCCTTGCGGAATCATATTTGCCTGCTGCCCTGGCTGCTCGCAAAGCGCCGCTGCATTCAGGGTCGGTGTCGGTGGGGGTGAATGGCAGGGGTCCTTTCTTCTTTGGGTTTGATACATCCTTCCTTCCGCTGCTCCTTGCAATCAACTGCTAGGAGAAGGAGGGGAGCAGGCAGGAGGGAGAACGGGAGGCTTCCGGAAGCCTCTCTCCTTCCACACTGTCGCAGTTTGCCCGATAATGACCCTGGAGACTTCCACCTGCCCCCAGCGAAGGACTTGGTTACCGGCCCAAGCCCTCCCAGGCATCGCCCCGTCCTCACTTCCTCCTCTTCCTGCCCCCAAACTCCGGCCTCCTGCAGCTCCACATCTCAGGAAGCCGAGCTTGGGGCTCTCTAGCTGTGAGGTCTCCAACCTTCACTCTGTGGGTCACCCTCATCCACAAACGCACAGACTCGAGCAGTCGCATTCCTGGATTCATTTTTGCATCTGGAAGCGAGCGGGTGGCTTTAAAGATAGCAGGTCACTTATTCTTTCTGTTGATAAATAATATCCCTGTGCACTGTGAGGAAAGGGCTTCTTCGTGCATATTTTAAAACTAATTTAGAATTGGTTTGTTTTTCGTGTATAGTCTGTCTTGCCCTGGGGTCAGACAGCCTAAACCCCAAATGTGGGGCTTCTGCGGGGATTTTTTTGGCTGTGCTGGGTCGCAGTTGTAGCATACGGGTTCTTTAGTTGCAGCACGTGGGATCTATTCCCTGACTATGGGCATGGAGTGTCTGACACTGGAACACCGGGGGAGTTCCTAGAGCTGTTTAACACCAACTTTTCTAATAATGGCGTTTTTTGTTTAAACTTTCCAGTTTTGCCTGCACTAGGTGCCACAGCTTGTTTCCTCTTTGCAGACGAAAAGCAAAGGGTGGCGATCGTCCTGGAGTCTCAGGTGACCTGCACCCCTCTACCTGCGGCTTATGGCTGGTGGGACACACCCTGGAGCAAAAGCCCTGGTATGCAGAGAAGGTTTGTTGCTTCCCTTTCACTTTTTTATTGGAAGACTTGTTCTGGCGAGGCAGCAGGTACACGCCTTCAGGGGTTGGGGACTTTGACTAGAGCACAAGCTTCCAATGTGTATGATTTTCTGGAATCAGCCCCCGCTTTGCAAGTTAATTTCAGAGTCACACCTCTAATCCTGGCCTGTCATCTCACCGATATGTGTCCTAAGGGATCCGGGGCAAGAGCATATAGATGGTCCAAGATAATCATCTTGGAGAAAAACAACTGCAAGGGCATGTCCCACATAGAGCGGGTATCGCTGCAGTCTGCTCACTGGAGGGACTGATGCAGAGGCTGAAACTCCAGTACTTTGACCACTTGATGTGAAGAGCCGACTCACTGGAAAAGACCCTGATCCTGGGAAAGATTGAAGGCAGGAGGAGAAGGGGACGACAGAGGACCAAATGGTTGGATGGCATCACTGACTCAGTGGACTTGAGTTTGAGCAAACTCCAAGAGATGGTGAAGGACAGGGGAGCCTGGTGTGCTGCAGTCCATGGGGTCGCAGAGAGTCAGACACGACTGGGTGACTGAACAGCAACATAGTTGCAGTCACTATATCAGCATGGGTCCCTGAGCCAGACCTCACGGGGTCCAGGTCATGAGTACGTTACAGTTGCAATCAAAGTGAAAAGAGGGAAATCACCCTTGCTTCCCGAACAGAAATTTATTTATTGATAATGTTATTTATTTACTTATTTATTTATTTTTGGCTGCGCTTGGTCTTCGTTGCTCTTCAGGACCTTTCTCTAGTTTCAGAGCCGGGGCTGCTCTCTCGTTGCGGTGCATGGGCCTCTCACTGCAGCGGCTTCTCTTGGTGCTGGGCACGGGCTCTAAAGCGTGGGCTCAGTAGTTGTGGCACTCAGTTGTTCTGAGACATGTGGGATCTTCCCAGACTAGGGATCAAACCTGTGTCTCCTGCATTGGCAGGTGGATTCTTTACCACTGAGCCACCAGGGAAGCCCTCTGAAACGTTTATTTTTAACATGGCAGATAGTTGATAATAATAGGAGCTACTAAGGCATGTGGAAGAAGCAAGAAAGGTCATTAGGGTTAACCATCTTTGAAAGGTTTAAAGACTCGAAATGCATCTCCAGGGCCAGGCTCTTTGTTGCCGCCCGCTTCCCTCTCTGGCATGGGCCACACTCCTCCCACCTCTTCTGCTGCGTCACGTTGCTACCCAAGGTCTCCAGTCACGCATGTCCCGCTGTGTCCACTGCTTCCTCTGGACCCTGCTGCCAACTGCCTTTGCGTGGTCCACCCAGCCCTCCAGTTCCACCTGCCAACTGCCTTTGCGTGGTCCACCCAGCCCTCCAGTTCCACCTGCCAACTGCCTTTGCGTGGTCCACCCAGCCCTCCAGTTCCACCTGACAGGCCATAGTCCTGGAACCTTCTGAGTTTGGTCTCTTTTCGAAGCCCAGAAGCAGCTTCCTCGGTGGCACTAGTGGTAAAGAACCCACCTGCCAACGCAGGAGACATAAGAGACGCAGGTTCGATCCCTTGGTCCGCAGGATTCCCTGGAGGAGGGCATGGCAACCCGCTCCAGTATTCTTGCCTGGAGAATCCCCATGGACTAGAAGAGCCTGGTGGGCTGCAGTCCATGGGGTCACGAAGAGTCAGACAAGACTGAAGCAGCTGAGCATGCACAGTGCCCGTAAAGCCCCGTGACTCTAGACCAGCAGTCCTCAGCCTTTAGGCCACCAGGGATCGGATTCATGGAAGACAGTTTTTCCATGGGCAGGGTAGGGTGGGGGATGGCTTGGAATGAGTCAAGTACATTGCATTTATTGTGCGCTTTGTGTCTACTGCTGCACCCGCTCCACCTCAGATCACCAGGCATTAGATCCCGGAGTCTGGGCCCCGCTGTGCTGAGACTACACCGTGGCGTCCACTCTTTCCAGCTCAGTTCTGCCTGAAGACAGAAATCAAGTCTAGGAATCCACAACACACACGCATTTCCATCCAGTGGTAGAGCTGAGTGATCTCTCCCCCCAACAGTGAGCACACATTAATTTTGCATTCCAAAATCTTAGCTGTTATTTTGGTTTCCTGTCAAAATCCAGTATCCGAGTACACCAAAGTGCTTCTCTTGAGTTTTTTCTTTTTTCTCTTTTTTTTTCTTCTTCTTTTCTTTTTTATACTTCTTTTTATCTCGACTTTGCAAACTCTTTTCCCCATTCCACACCCCTGGATTCACTAGGGCAATTTGTCTTTGAATTTGCCACTTGGGTTTTGTTTTTTTTTTTTAATCAAAATGGATATGACAGACTGATTGTGTCTCTACAGGTCAAACCACAGGACAGTGTGGCCAAGAATTCACTTCTGTGGGTGAATGGAAGGCCCATTTTTCATTTTCTTTGTGTTGGGGACTACTAACTTGATTAAATTTAGACCTTTTCCTGGCTAGGACCTAGTAACCCTGCAGCCATATTACAGTGAATTTTAAGAAACTTGGCCAAACACTGGGCTCTACCAGAATTTTACCTTTTTGGATTTCAGAATAAATAGGCCATCAGCAGAGCTGTGGATAACTTTTGATCACACAGGGAAGCACATTGTCATGGAATTTTTTTTCATATGTTAATATAATGATTTAATAAAGACATTTGGCACAGAAATAAGACTCTCAGAGACCAAGCATTCTGAACAATGAGAGGATTAAGATCAGCCTACAGGGGATATTAGCCAAAGTGTCTTTTCTGGCTTTGGTAAAACTCTTCCATCTGTTTAGAGATAAATTCATTATCCTTAACTAAAAATCCTCCTGAAATAGATGTGGTGAAAAATAAAAAAGTTCAGCCTCTGTTATAAGACTTTCCAAGCAAGCTTAAAATCGCTTAGAGACAAAAAGGCAGGAGGGAAAAGAAAGGGCAGAATCTGCGGATAACGAGGGCCCACCTTGGTGTTTTATCTGCAAAACAGCGCAGTTCGCAAAGTCTGGATCCCATTTCATCGGAACTAAACATAAATGTAGTGCCTGGAATTCTCCCAAATGAATAAATTCTTCGCTGATAATTTTTAAGTGAAGAAAGATCAACAGGATAGGAGCATGAGGGGGAGCTGCGGGCTGCAGAGTGTTGTGTGTGCATGTATGTGCATGTGTGCGTGCGGGTACACGCATGTGCCTGCGGATGGATTGGGGAAAGTAGAGTGTAAGTGAAAGTACTCAGATTCTCATCGGATGTGCCCGTCGGAGTGGGAATCCCCAAGACAAGAAAGGTGTGCATTTCTTTGCGTTTAGCTGGACAACTGGGAGACTGGTGGACACATTGTTTTTTCTTTTTCTTTTGGACACGCCATGCTGAATTTTGTCTTTCTTGGAAAATGCCAGTAGATTGATTTCCTCTAAAAAAGAGCTCATGCTAACTACTTGCTCTCGTCTGTTCCTGGTCAGTTTTCCTGTCTTATCCTGAGGACAGCAGCCCGACAGACCCAGACCTCTCTTCCTTAAATCCGCTTCAGATCTTCTTTCTCTCTTTCTATAGGCTGGTGTTCCTCCCTGGATGGTGGACAAAATGATGCCAGTTTAGGGCAGGTAAGAGAATACCCTGTAGATCGTTCCTCTCCTTAATTTTCTTGCATTTCGTAAGGTCTGTTTTTAAGATTAGTTTGTATTGTTGTAATAGTTGATTTGCAATGTTCTGTTACTTTCTAGGGCTTTCCCTGGTGGCTCAGGTGGTAAAGAATCTGCCTGCGATGCAGGTACAGCACAGTGAATCAGCTGTACATATATATACATCTATCCCCTCTCTTTTGGATTTCCTTTCCATTCAGGTCAACACAGGGCACTGCGTGGTGCCCCATGTGCTGCAGGAGGTTCCTATTGACTCTCTCTTTCACATATACTAGTGTGTACACGTCAGCCCCAGTCTCCCAGCGTATCCTTCCCTCTCCCTTTCCCTTTGGTAATCATAAGCTTGTTTTCTATCTCTGACTCTCCATTTTGTAGACAAGTTGTTTGCACCACTTTTTGAGAGTCCGCATACAAGAGATCTCATACAGCATTTGTCTTTCTCCACCTGACTCACTTCATTCAATACGACAATCTCTAGGCCCATCCCTGTCGCTGCAAGTGGCATGATTTCATTCTTTTTATGGCTGAGTAATTTTGTGATGTCTTGCTGAGCACAGTCTGAAACTTCTACAGTGATGGAAAGAACAAAAATCTATGAGAGACCCATGTTCACTCTCAGGATCGAGGTTACCAGAGGAACTGAGTGATTTGTTTACATAAATCTGTCCACCAAGTCTTGAAAAGTCCTGCAAGGAACGCGATTCTTTTGGGGGCCTGAGGTTCTCCTTTAGCGTCTTTGTTTGAAAAATGAAGGAAAAAGAAACGGCCGTGGAATCTGCTCTTCCTTCAACCACTGGAAGAAAAGAGTAGAAGAAAAAAGTTAGCAGAGACGACACATGTCCCTCCTCTTTCCTTCCCGTCTCCCGATCCACGGGCAAAATCTAATAAAGATGATTAAATTACATGTCTTTTCCTCCCATTGAAATCCACTGCATACTATTCAAATATTAGAACTCAGGAAATAAGGTCCCTCATGAAACCTTAGACGGCAACACAGGGGTCTGAGCTGGAGGTCTGCCTGACTGGGCAGCTCTAATTAAGAAATCACCCTGCTGAGCAGAACTTAATCTAAATAAAATATAAAAAGGAATTCAGTGAAAACCATTACCTCCTCCCCATACACCTCAGGAGAGCTTCCACTCCCCTCAGTCCTAACAACTTTCTCTCCCGGCACTGGGGAGCTCTGTGTTGCTCCATGTGCTCGTGATACAATCAAGAATAAAAACCCAGCTCTTAAAGAGGAAGCTGGGTCTTGTGCCTGACTCTTGCTGTTTGGCCAGACCTCCTAGGGGCCACATGCAGATGTAGTTGGTGTTATTTTGGTTTGGAGGCAGGATAGGGGATAGGGAAGTGGGTAAAAAAGTCCACCTGCAATGCAGGAGACACACAGGAGATGCAGGTCGACCCCTGGGTCAGAAATAGCCCCTGAAGGAGAAAAATGGCAACCCTCTCCAGTATTCTTGCCTGGAGAAAAATCCCATGGGAGAGGAGCCTGGCAGGCTACACTCCAAAGTGTGTCAAAGTGTAGGACACAACTGAGTGGCTAAGCACACACAAAAAAAGGGGATGAGATTTGATCAAGGATTGATGAGTTGGACATCTAACCCACTCCTCCAGCTTTAACAGTGAACTGGAAATTCACAGACTCTCTGTAGGGCAGCTGGATTTTGCTGGCTGATCCATTATCTGCTTTTGATGGTGTGGTCACTTGAGAGAAACTTGGGTTTTTTCAGCATCCTTCCCTGTTCAGATTAGTCCTTTAAGCTGTGCAGAGTCTGCCTCAAAGTACTGCATCCAAGTCCTAGGTCATTCTGGTAGCAGGTGACAATGTTTAGCCTTGTTCCTGCCTACAGTCTGTAGAAACCTATGTTGTATTCTGGCTGTTGACTCCCATAAGCATTTTTGTTCTCTTTTACACGACTATGGCTTCACATGGGCTGCCAGGCCTGCCCATGGTAGTGATTCTTCTCACATGGGCTGCCTGCCTGCCCACAGCAGTGATTCTTCAACTGTTAAGAACCTGTTGAAAGAGATGGACCCTCTTCCTAGCAGACAGAAAAAGCACAGATGCATATACACTTTCCCAGTGGATGGTCAGTCTGATTGTTTAGGCAGTTCTCCTCCCTTCTCTTGTTTCATACAGTATTGGGTTGGCCAGAAAGTTTGAGTTTTTCTGTAAGATGCTATGGAAAACCCAAATGAACTTTCTGACCAACACAAAAGACTATCCTCATAGTATTGAAGTGAGTGAGTGAGTGAAAATTGCTCAGTCGTGTCCAGCTCTTTGCGACCCCATGGACTGGAATTCTCCAGGCCAGAATATTGGAGTGGGTAGCCTTTCCCTTCTCCAGGGGATCTTCCCAACCAAGTGGTGGAGGGCATGGCAACCCACTCCAGTATTCTTACCTGGAGAATCCCCGTGGACAGAGGATCCTGGCGGGGCGCAGACCATGGGGCCACCAAGAGTCGGACACGACTAAATGGCTAAGCACAGCACAAGCTGCTTATCAAAATACTTACGGCTCAAGATGGGAAAATTGGACTTCTTTTTCAAAGGTTGATTGAATGGAAAAGAGGAAAGGAGCAGAGGAAAGAGAAAATGGTCTGGACACCCAAGCTAGGTAGAGAGAAGTGATTGAGAAGAAACGTCCGATTTTCCCCTCTCTCAGCATGGCTGTGGGACCTCTGTTTTCTCCACATCCCCTGCCAACCCACTGTCAGGTTCAGGAATAAAGAACAGAGGATGTAAGGGGAAGTCTGGATGTGATGCTTAGAAAACACCTTCTTAAATCGCTGTAGATTCTCATTCTCTATCTTACCATTGCTTACCTTAGCACCTGCGTCAACTTTCCATTACTTTTGTAGGCATTCTATAACATCTTCTTCCCCGCCTCAGTCACCAGCTGTGACTCATCCCAGAATGGGGGTGGGACCAGCTTCAGCCGAAGAACTTTCATGCTGACATTTGAAAGAACAAATTTCCAGGTATTGAACAAATTTAAATTTTCTACAGTTATTATAGAATCATATCGATCTCGAGAAATCTGTATCTCATTCTCTGTGAGACACAACCGTGATTCACAGGAATGTAAGCTGGTACAAACTTTCTGTGGGATCATGTCTCTAGTTTGTAGCATTCATTGTAGTAAACAAGGCAGAGTGTTTTGTGGCAGTGACTGTTAACCACCAAAGTGATCTCATTTACTCTGGTTCTAGAAATATCTTAATGTTTATTAATACTTAAGAGTTAAATATGCCTCCAACAGCATCAGAACTCAGTAAGTGGTGTTCAGATCTTAATATAAGATGATGTGCTTGGTTGCAAAAAAAAAAAAGATGGATAGAACTATATTTGCCCTAAAAAAAGGAAAAATCTGAGTTCAAAGGTGACGACAATTTGCTAGTTACATTAAGCTTAAACATTCTGATCTGGAAAATGGGGACAATAATAGTATGTGTCTCATAAGGCTATTCTGAAGGTGGGCTGGAGCCTGGTGGGCTGCAAAGAGTCGGACATGGCTGAAGCAACTGAGCACACACACGTGCAGGCAAGTTGCTTGTGACATCCTGAAGTCCAATGTGAGTCGATCAGAGCCTCATTTAACAGCCTGTCTTCTGACCAGTTAAAGACACAAGTGGTCCTCCAGTCCACAGAGCCCATCCAGGTAGGGCTGCACCAGATCTGGGGTGCAGCCTCCGTGATTGTATTTGATTAGAGCAGTGAGAATACATCACTCTTATCTGAACAGAACTCAGTTACAAATACGTGATAAATGACTGAAGAGTCTTCTAGCGGACCGCTCAACTTCAAGTGTGACCAGGTTTTCCAGGAAGAGTGAAATAAACCTGCGAGTGGGTGGACAAGTACTGGAGAGAAAAGTTCTCTTCCTGAGATGGAGACGTAGTGTAAGGAAAGCTGCAGCCCAGGGGGTATTCTAGGCCGATCCTGTCAAGCTGGCCCTTGGCCTGGCATCTGTAAATCTGGTGCAGTGATACCCAGCACACAGCGTCCCTATCACAGTCGAAAGTCATGATGTGCACAGTGTGATGGCTCCCGGGGCTGGTGCAGACAGCATTGCCAAACACGTGACCCGACCACACACCAGCTTCAGACCTGCACTCAGACTCGACCTCCACTATTGGCTCTATTGAAACAGCGCTAACCAAGAGGGCCAAACCTGCAGAAGGACAAGAGGAACGTTCTTGCAAAGCCCGTCTCCAGCTCATAGAAGGTGATGAACTAAAACGCCACCATTTACGTCTAAGTGATGGAGGGGAATGCTCCCTGTGGGGCTCTTAAATAACTGTGCTTTGCCCATGGCAGAATTCCCGGTCCTGAAGTTGCTTCCTTTCCTTATAATAACTGTCCACTAGGTAGCTTGTGGCCAGTGGGCTAAGAAACAGGAGGTTGGTGTCAGCCTCTCGAGATGCCAAGTGGAGAAGTTTCTCTCAGGTTTCTGGGTGGGTTTTTCAGCCAACACCCTTGAAAGGAAGCAGAGCCTGCATGCCACAGGCATTTGGGACACAAGGACCTACACAGTATTTTTGAAAAGTTCAGTATCGCTCACCGATAAAGGGGCATTCAGTGCGGGCAAAGGCACTCCACGGAGAGGGTGGAGACTGGGCTGCCAGGCGGTCCTCGGACAGCGTTTGCAGCCAGTTTTCTTTTTCCACCATCTCTAGAGTTGAGTAGGTGCCAAGACAGCTGAAAGCTTTCGGGGACACCCATAGACACAGATAGGGTGCCCCCCGCTCCCCCAACCCCTGTCTTTTCCATGGAACTTAGCAGCAGCGACCAGGGGCGTCATCACAGAGCGTTAATTTTTTCCCTTGCCTGGTTTCCCACATTCTGTGACCACTGCGGAGCATGCCAGGGAAAATACTGAGAGCCTAGGTAAACGAAGGGGAACCCAACATTCACCAGTCTGGCCTTAAAATAGCCGGTGGAACGCCCCCATCCTGGAGAATACACAGGCGGTGACTGTTAACCAGTGGGCCCAGAGCACCCGCCCACCCCACCCCACCAGCTCGCCCCGATGCCCGTGAAAGCCTATCTCAGAGTACAGGACAAAGAAGGAGCCTTTGCTGCTGGGTTGCCTTTGCCCCCAGCCCACACCTTTGGTGAATATTAATGAACATGCAGTGACCTGACTGATGGAAAGCTGTGCATGCCACTGGGCGGGATGGGGACCTTGGGATGGGGTAGGGGGTTGGACGGAGCAGTCAGGCAGAGCCAAGGTGTTCCTGGAGGAGAGCGGAGGCTTGAGGAGCTGCGGAGGCTTGAGGAGCTGCAGAACGCTCCCCAGGGCTGGGCACCCCAGGCAGAAAGAAAAATGCCTCCATATTGACTATTGGATACGCCGGGCCATAGCTCTAGAACTTGACTGTTGTGTCATAAGGCTGTGGATCCTGGATGGAGCTTGTGAGGTGGAGAGGAGCTCTAACAGGAAAAATGTAGATAAAGAGCACAAAGATGGGGAGAAGGGAATCTGGGGGTGAGGATAAGGAAGAGTGCAGAGTATACACTGCGTCACATAATATTTTCTAAGTGCTTCACATATAAAGTTGCCAGATTTAGCAAATAAAAAATGCAAGATATCCAGTTAAATTTGAATTTCGGATCAGTAACATACATTTTTTAGGATAATTTCCCCTGATATGTTTGCACAGAATTATATTTTTAAAAAATCATTTTTATTGGAAATAGAACATCCAGCTAAATTTGAGTTTTAGATAAACAAAGGATAGGTTTTGTTATAAATATGTCTCATGTAACCTTTGAGAGATGATTATACTTAAAAAGACTGGTGTTTATCTGGAACTCAAATGTAACTGGTTGTCCTGTATTCTATCAGCAACCCTACGGCCATCCAGGTGTTGCTGCTTCAACCAGAATAAAAACCCTCGAGGGCAGAGACAGTTTCTGCCAGGTTCTTTCTGCAAAACCTAATGTTGCCCATTCCACGTACTATGCTGCCAGGGTACGTGTGCATGGCTTATTATGAGCCATGCGATCTCAGGCAAGTAACTTAACCACTGTTTCCTCGATTTTCTTGCCTTCTAAACGGGAAAAACGATAGCTGCCTGCCTTAGAGAGTTGTTACAAGGAAACAGTACGGGTAAAGTACTAACTGTATTCTAGGCTCACGGAAAGTACTCGATAAATGTTAGCTATTATTGTCACTAGTAGTATTATTGTGTGCTTGTGTGTGCTCAGTCGCTTCAGTCGTGTCTGACTCTTTGTGACCTTATGGACTGTAGCCCGCCAGGCTCCTCTGTCAGTGCGATTTTCTTCCAGGGAATCTTCCCAGCCCAGGAACTGAACATGCATCTCCTGCATTGCAGGCAGATTCTTTACTGCTGACCAGGGAGGAAGCCCCAGGCTGAGCTCTAGACTCATTAAATTACTCGCAGACCAGGTTGCATTGAAATAATGGGATTTCTAAACATTTTTTCCCTGTTTTGCTATGATTTAAGGAGATTTGCAGAAATATCGAATGCTCCACCAACTTAAAAATATTTCCTCCACCAACTTGAAATTCCCTCCAGTGAATCATTTTGATTATATCTTCCTGCTGCTGCTGCTGCTGCTGCTAAGTCACTTCAGTCCTGTCCGACTCAGTGCGACCCCATAGACAGCAGCCCACCAGGCTCCCCACTAGAAGAGCATAAGTTGGTTCACTGTCTTTGGAAGGTAATTTGGCAACAGCATGAAAAATTACAAATCACGTTCTTTTTAAGTAGCAAATCAATTTTCAGGATTTTACCCTACAGGAATATTTGAACATGAACCAGGTTATTTATTCCAGCATTGTTGAGACCAAGATATTAAAGTGACCTAAATGCCCATCACAAGGGCATTGGTTAAATCTGTTATGCTGTTAATGTGTGTGGGTGTTCTGTCTTTGTGTCTGACTCTTTGTGACCGCATGGATTGTAGCCTGCCAGGCTCCTCTGTCCATGTGATTTTCCAAGCAAGAACACTGGAGTTGCCAGAGTTTCCTACTCCAGAGGATCTTCCTGACTCAGGGGTCGTACACGAGTCTCGTGGATATCCTGTACTGCAGGCGAATTCTTTACCCCTGAGCCACCTGATGTGTTATTAATACACTGATAGAATAAATGCAAATTATTAATGAATGTGGATGCTCTTTCAATACCGATATGGAACTCTCTAAAATATGTTTTTATAAAAGGACAAGGCACAAGAAAGCCTGTAAAATATCATGCCATAGTGTTAAAAATTAGAGGGACTTCAAGGAGGTACCCATGGAGTATGGGTTGAATTCAGTGCCATTCTTCCAAAGAGTCATAGTACAGAAGGGAGAGGAGCCACTTTACAGGGTCAAGACCTGGAGAGCACTGCAAGTTCACACCGTCAGTGGTCAGTCTTGGGGACAGTATGTCCCTGTGTTACGATGATGAGGACAGACTTCATCTCTTTGGTCATCCTCCCGAAAACCCATAACCCGGACAAGCCATGACAAAAATATTAACCCAACTCAAATTGAGGGGCATTCTACAAAATATTTGACCTCTTCCAAGCTGTCATCAAAAGAAGGTAAGTCTGAGAAACGATCACAGACGAGAGGAAGCTGAGGAGATACAACAGTTAAAGACGAGGTGGTATCCCGGGTGAGATCCAGGAACAGAGAGGACAGTGGGGTGAAACCAGTAAAATCTGATAGGCTATGGGTTTTGGTTATTAACCATGTGCTGATGTTGCTTCCTTAGCAGTGACAAACGGACCCCAGGAATATGAGGTTAACAAAAGAGAAAATGCGTGGTGGCATATGGAGGGGCCCTGCGATAGCTTCGCAAAGCCCGTTTAAAGTTTCTATAATAAAACACATAAAAATGTAAAGGGGGTAGAGAGCACATTGGACTGACCTAAAAGTTCATTTGGGTTTCTCCATCCGATGCAAAGGAAAAATCCAAACAAACTTTTTGGCCAGCGTAATATAATGGTGTACATGCCCATGAAACATTTGTGGAAGAATAGGCCCCAAACTGATAGTTTCCACTACCTCTGTAACTAAGAAGGATCTGAGTTGTTGGAGGGGAAGATTTCACTGTATGTACTTTTTAAAAAAATCTTTTTATTCTATGTTGGAATATGGTTGATAACAATGTTGTAAGAGGTTCAGGTGTACAGCAAAGTGATTCAATTATACATGTACTATTCTTTTCCAGATCTTTTCCCATTTAGCTTGTTACATGATATTTATATACAGTTTAATATTTTAAATTAAAGTTTGTAAATTTACTACCATTTAAAAATGCTACAATTGACATTTTACAAAAATAGAATTTTTAATCCAGGTTGTTTCTAAAAGATGCATTAGTTTTGAGTTGCTTTTTTTTTTTTTTTAGTAACCCATCAAATCAGATTCCATAATGCACCAGATCAGCTCCCAAAGAAGTAATTAACTTGGATTAATTTTTCATATGAAGAAGTGGATGGTCCCAAAGTACAAAGCTTCAAGGACAATGGTACTGGGACTATGCAAAGGGAAAGAAAGCCTTTGATAACAGTCTGAATGCATGGTTCTGCCCGAGGAGACTCTGAGCACCCAGGTGACGTGATGAAGGTACATGGTGTCCAAGGAGGGACGGGAAACAGAGAAAATGCCCAAAGAGGGGGCTGGATGCCCCAGAGACTGACTCTGCTGATGTGACGCGCTCACGAGAGTCTCTCTCCCCCTGCTGCCCAGCAGCCTCGACCTTGTATCACCCCAGTTCCACAACAAGCCTTTCTGTGCTTTGACCCTTAAGCCAGAGAAATGTACTAAACCATCAGACTTCTGCAGGGCACTCCGGACCACAGGAGAGCTGACTCTGGGGTCCTCCCTTCCTGCCCTGACCCATCACCCCTCTGTTTCAGCCACTGCTTAGCGAAAAAATCAACTGGGAGGTGACAATGAAGTGAATTCAAACCTGACTCCAGGAAGA
Organism: Capricornis sumatraensis; assembly: GCF_032405125.1. NCBI lineage: Eukaryota > Metazoa > Chordata > Mammalia > Artiodactyla > Bovidae > Capricornis > Capricornis sumatraensis. The sequence continues at coordinate 108,382,305 of NC_091076.1, read as the reverse complement.
GAAACCGATCCCTTCAGGCAGAGTCGCAAGCTGGAGAGAAGGGACACAAGATTAACCGGTCACTGAGCGGCTGGGGGCCAGGAGCCAGGACACCCGGCAGGAGAGGCAGAGAGACGGCTAATAATTCACGGCGACACATTAAGCCAGCTCCTCGGGGGCTCCAGCTTGGCTGATTGCAAAGTCAAAACAGAACCGTCGGAAACTGGGAAGGCGCTGTCACTTTTACTGTATTTTTCCACACGTATTTTTAATTTTTTTTTTTTCAATTTGGAAATGTTCGTGGGGAGCCGGAAAAGGTAGGCTGGAGAACTCCCGGGGTCTGCGAGAGGAGAAACTCTGTCCTTGCCCAGTTCTCAGTCTGATTCAAATCAGCTGCTCCCCAAGGGCATCCCGCAACGAAGCCACCAGCTAGGTGGCTTCCTGCTGCCACCGTGGAAACATCCCCAATGCCTCTCGTTTACACTGCCCTTCAACGCCAGCAGTGTGCAGCCCTGCCAGGTTACACTAGCAACGTCCTCTGCCCACCAGCCACACCAGCTTCCTCGGTCCTAAACCCAGCAGCTGCCCAACAGGGAGCAGACGGGGAGAGATGAAAAACACCCCCGAAAGTGAGTAACTGGGAAACCCAGGGCAGAGAGGCAGAGGAGTATTAAAATACTCTGCACTTGGGATTGACCCATGCACACTGTTGACACTGTGTATAAGACAGACAGCTAAGGAGGACATCCTGTACAGGGCAGGAAACTCAACCCAATCTTCTGTGGTGACCTGAGCGGGAAGATAGCCCAAAAGTAGCCCGCCAGGCTCCTCTGTCCATGGGATTCTCTAGGCAAGAGTCCTGGAATGGGCTGCTATTTCCTTCTCCAGGGGCTCATCCCAAGCCAGGGATGGAACCCAGGTCTCCTGCAATGCAGGCAGATTCTTCACCGTCTGAGCCACCGGGGCAGTCCATGTCATGCGTACTTGTATGGTTGTGAAGGACAGGGAAGCCTGGCGCTCTGCAGTCCATGGAGTCACAAACAGATAGGACTTAGCAACTAGACAGTGACAACAACGAATGGTTGATTCATGTTCCTGTACAGCAGAAAGTAACCCAACGTTGTAAAGCAGCTACACTCCAGTGCAGATTAAAGCAAACCTCCATGCTTCTCCCAGCTGATACATGGGGAGCCTGCTTCCACAATGCCCAGCCATCCTGTGGAAATTCACAAAAAAGCAAACGGCAAGTGCCAGATGTTTGACGGGACGGGACCGTGTGCCGGGTTTCGGGGAGAAGACGGGACATTCCTGCACACTGTGAAAGATGTTCTGGGAGATTTACCTGCCCTTGGGTCTCATAACCCTTGGCTTGTTGTTCTGAACTCTAGGCATGAATATTTACTTAGCACTTACTTTCTAAATTATTAGGAGTACTCTCATCACAATGGAACATTTAAATAACATTTGCTACATCAGAGGGCATGTCCTCGTTGAAGAATAGCCTTGTAGATTATTTTAACTCATAGAGCTGACAACTTGACTTTAAGGGTAAGCATGTTTGCCATCCCCCCTTACACACTCACACACACACACACACACTCTCCTCTCTTCCAGCAAGCCTTGCACTTGCTTCTGAGGTCTCCCCAACGGGCATGGGATCGGCTAACCCCCAAAACAGCTGCTATTCAAAAGGCTCAGCTGCTGAACTCTTTCCCTTTGGTTTGGCCAAAGCCTATTGCCTGGGTCTCAGGTTCCTTCGAGATGGCTCCGGTTGAATGCCCGGTGGGTCTTCCACCGCAGACCTTCTGCACCCTGTCCCCTGACCTATCTCATGGAATAGTGCAGAAACACAGTTCCTCTATTGTTCTCTGACTCGGGGATTGAGGAAAGGGGGAACGTGCATGCACACAAAAGCTCCCTCGAAAAGATTAGCGCAATTATTAGCCAAGAGCGATGGTTATAAGCCATTCTGCTCTCAAATTCTCCCCAGCGCCAGGTCACCTCAGAGGCTCTTAAAGCCCCAAACACAAGACAGTGTGTTCTCCTGCATTTTGCCACGTCGTCCTAGAAGGCGACGGGGCCAGTGCTTAATGCCGCCCTCACCCACAAGGCTAATAAGCAGAGGAAGTAAACAGTGAATAAAGCATGTGTCTGAGCCCTGGGTCCCCACGCCCCCGTAAGTCTGTAAGAGGCAGATGTCTGGGGCCAGGCGTCACTGGCAATTGATTTGCCCAATTTGGGCAAAATGCTTACTACAACACTGCTGTAGATTACAACTCAGCTCGTGGTTGGTGTTCAATATTGTGCTATCTCCCCCTGCAACTTTTTCTTGGCCGCTCGCTACAGCACGTGGGATCTTAGTTCCCTGACCAGGGATCAAACCCACGGCCCCTGCAGTGGAAGTGTGAAGTCTTAGCCACTGGCCCACCGGGACCCCCACTCCCCCTCACACCTTCTGTGAACAACAGCCATTGGCCATTGTGCTATCACTCTGCTGGCCCATCCAGTCTCCTTTCAAGAGTTAGGGATATGTTTCAGGAGGGAAATTTAATCGTTCCCAAACTTGGTACCCACATCCTTATACTGCAGACATATTTCAGACCTGTAATCACAGAGGAAACGAAGTCTTTAATTTTATCCCCCTCAATATATATTGATTACATAGATGGTTATGGGAGACATACAAAGAAGAAAGGCTGGAGGATAGAAAGGTTTGTGATACGTATGTGGCGGTGGCTTAATTGCTCAGTCATGTCCAGCTAGCGTGACCCCATGGACTGTAGCTGGAGAAGGCAATGGCAACCCACTCCAGTGTTCTTGCCTGGAGAATCCCAGGGACAGAGGAGCCTGGTGGGCTGCTGTCTATGGGGTTGCACAGAGTCGGACACGACTGAAGCGCCTTAGCAGCAGCAGCATGGACTGTAGCCCATCAGGCTTCTCTGTCCATGGGATTTTCCAGACAGGAATACTGGAGTGGGTTGCCATACCCTGCTCCAGGGGATCTTCCCGACCCAGTGATCGAACCTGAATCTCCTGCATTGCAGGTGGTCTCCTGCATTGCAGGTGGTCTCATGCATTACCTAATACCAACTGACTGATTAACTACATTTAAGTTACTGATAAATTAAATGAGACATTGAAAGAATTTGCCAGTTGAGTCCAGACTGCTAATCCAATAACTCTGTGAATATTCTACCCAAAAGAGTACCTCCGTGTGTAAATAAATATAGAGGTGACCATTACCTACAGTTCAGGAAACAATTCAATCATTCCTTTGTTCTTCAAATGTTACTGATTCCCTACCATATTAGGCACGTTTCTCTTAGAGCAGCCATGTTAAAAATCCTATTGTTTCCAGAGGAATCAGTACTGTCTGGAAAACACAGGCCTGGGAAAGAAACTCTCAATGTGGAGCAAAAAAAGAGGACATTTTCTATGTGATGGCAAATTGAGAAAGCCTTCAAGCATCTATGGTTCATTGCTGAGAAAACCTGCAGGTGTTAAACTTTGCACATGTCTATGAATTACATTTACAAAGTATTAACTATAACCCCGTTCCTACGAATCCACGTCTTTACAGGCTTCCACCACATTTCTCATGCAGCAGGCTATCAGACAAGCTTCTGCTGAAGGAAATAGTCTGGATGTAAATGACCAAGTCACAATAATTATTTTATATTGCATGTTATCTATATCCACACATCTGGACAGAACAAGCAGTATACCACTGTTCGCATGTAACTTTGATAGTGTGTGCTAACAGGCACACACACACACACACACACACACACACACACGCAGTCTTTCCCATATGGGAAGTCTAATGTTTTAGTTAAACTCTAGAAAGCCTTTTTTTGTAAAATTGGAACGCAACTGAAATTCTATCTGAATTGGCTTCGCAAAATGGAGGTTAAAAATAATTAATAATAATAAACAGGTCATTTGGAAAGTACCTAAAAGCCTGGGGCTAAAGGCATAAACATAAAAGAGCCTAACCGTATAGACTGGATACACATCACTCTTGAGAAGTATTCACTAACGACAAGACAGATGGGAAGATGCAGCTGCTAAAACAATTTTCTCCTTAGGTTGCCTAGAACTAAGCACCTCACGTTATTACACTGACCATAAGCAGGATGGGCATTTTCGAGGCTTCGTAAAGGAAGTATCTGAAGCATGTCCATCACATTCAGTGGGGCCTGTCCACCCACAAACACAGGCACAAACTCATTCAAACCTGATAGTCTGCTCTGCAGAACTGCGTAATTACTAGATCAAGTTCCCAGGAATGGTGATGATGACCCACAAGAAGGAGGACAAAGAGCAGAGCAAAGAACAGCTCGGCTCCGAGAAGGCACAGAGCTGTTTGTCCACCGAGAGGTCCAGTCTGTAGGGGCCCAGGTCACCAGTATCTGCGTGTGGATGGACTTCCCAGAAAGGATGCTCCCCAAGTACCACTCATGGGCAGAACCCAGATTCACAGCTGGTGCCTGCTGCTCATGCCTGCCTGAGCTACGTCTCTTTGAAACCAGACAGGGCCAAGGGCTCCCTTGTCCACTTCTGGTGAATCTTGCAAATTCAAAGCAAGGGAGGGTTACCGATGAGGTGATGGTAGGAGGCAGAGGCCCAGCAGGGACCCAAGGCAAGAAAGCTTCCTTGCCAAGAGGAGAACCCTGTTACGTGCACACAGCCATTGCTCATTATCTCCCTAAATCCAACGAGCCCACCCCGCTCGTCCATTCACATCAAGGCCATTCCTTCGCAGGGTTTGGTCTACCTCTCCCATAGCAGCCAGCCAGACAGGGCGCTGCTGTGAGGCTGCGGTCACCACCAGTACCTAGACCGCGGCCAAAGGAATAGAAAAAGAATCACCACCTAATGGTCTGTCTGAGTAGGGGGAAAACAAGACCCGTGCGACTGACACACAGCTCTTCAACCCAGGCAGCTACTCACCTAGATCTGGCAAGAGGAATGACCAAAAACATTAGGTTCAACATCCAGACTCAAAAGGAGCAAAATCCAAGGGGATCTAACTCGGCCATGCTCTGCCCTGTCCCTCGGTCTAGCCGACCCAGGACACGACCCCGATGAACGCAGCCCTGTCGTGGAGAGGGAGCCGGGGGTCCCGCCCAGGCCTGTTTCTCCTCCTCAGGTCCGAGCCGCAAGCCCCAGCGTCGGTGTGCCGAACACCCGCTCCTGACATTGAATGAGCCCACAGAATACCTCGATCTGATCTTTTATAGTGCTTTGTTTATTACCTGTGTGCCCTTATTTCATAAGGGAACTGAGAAAGAGAGAGAGAGAGCTCGCAGCAATGATGAAGATGACTATTCGCGGCGATCCAAAGACAGCGTTTCTTAAGCTCCATTCATACAGCAAATGTGCCCGAACAACCTAGCAATTGTTCTCTCAAATGTCACCTTTCTGTAAGGGCCACTGTGCCGATAAACCTCGGCTCTCTCAGGGGGTGTTTTGTTTTTTTTTTTTTTTTGCTCCCCTGATGTGTCCCCCTCCCCCAAATAGCTGTGTTATCCTCCAATATCTCCGCAGAAATTGAACCAACAAGAAAAGCTTTTCTTCTTCTTCCAGCCAACAACCCCCCGCCCCCGCCCCATCCGTGTTCCTTTCTTCTGCATATGCCGCTTGAACAATTTGGCCCTGTTCCGGGTGCATTCCTGTGGCCCAGTCTCTTCCAGTCCCCCGTGGGGGACCCGGGACGGTGTACCCAGAGAACAGAGGCTCACATTCAGCCCTGGCACGGGGTTGCTGGGGGGGTGGCGGGGGGAGGCAGAAAAACGAACCGAATATACCTAGGACGGTTGCGCCACCAACTTAATACCTGGGCCGAGAGACAAAGGCTCTTCAGAAAAAGTCCCGGGCGGCAGGGTGACCCCCGCCCCCTCCCTCCAGGACTTCAAAAGATAACAGGGGCTGAAAATAAAGCCCTGGCGTAATGAAAGTTTTCCAAGCCATTTCAGAAGTTATTAACCATGATGACAGAGGACTCACTGCCCCCTCTTTTGGGTGAAGCGACTCTTCTCCTGTGTGATGAGAGCCTTTCTCTTGGCGTGTGTGAGTGTGCACGTGAGTGTATACACACACGTGCGCGCCTTCATCCCTGAGCAAAATGACCAGAGCGCTCGGCTCCTTACATAAGCAGAGGTGCCACTGGGTCTTGGAAAGTCCCTGATTCGAAGGGAATCCACAAAATGAGGAAGTCCTCTCAACAGGATCCCTGTTTCATTCTAAATGAAGGGTAAGTGGGCACTTTGTAACTTTTCTCCTTGTGTTTACTTGCGCTTGGGATCCAGAATTTGCACTTGCCCATGGAAGAGGGTGGAAGTCTTCTGAAGATAAAAAGGAAGGGGGTTAGTGCCATTTTAACAAATCACAAGATGTTCAGAGGACCCCTCCTCTACATGGGACGGTGCCCTGCTTAGAATAGTCAGACTTCAAAGGCCAGCTTGGAGACAATGCCTCATGGTTGTTAGCTCCAGGGCCTTACCCAAAGTTCTTCTTTGAGAGAATAAATTTTTAGCCAGAAGCCTGGAGACCAAAGAGAAAAAGCCAAGCCTACAACGTAACTGGAAAATAGTGGGATAAACACGCACATCAAACAGGGTTTTCCTATCTGTAATTCAAAAAAATTACTTGCCCATAAAAAAGAACGCAATCATGTCATTTTCAGTACCATGGGCGGAACCTAGAGATGATCGCACCAGGTGAAGCAAATCAGACACAGAAGGACAAACACCACATGATACCATTCACATGCTGAATCTAAAAAGAAGATACAAATGGACTTCTCTACAAAACAGAAACAGACTCACAAAGACAACAAATGTGTGGTCACCAAAGGGGAAAGGGAGTTTGGAATCGACAGATACACATGAAACAGAGAATCAACAGGGCCTGCTGTAGAGCCCAGGCGCCTCCACTCAGCACTCTGTAATAACCTACCCGGAAAAAGAATTTTCTTGTTCGCTTGCTCAGTCATGTCTGACTCTGAGACCCCATGGACTCCTGCACTCCAGGCTTCCCTGTCTTTCACTATCTCCCTGAGTTTGGTCAAACTCATGTCCATTGAGTCAGTGATGCCATCCAACCATCTCATCCTCTGTCGTCCCCTTCTCCTCCTGCCTTCAATCTTTCCCAGCATCAGGGTCTTTTCCAATGAGTCACTTCTTACAGGTGGCCAAAGTATTGGAGCTTCAGCTTCAGCATCAGCCCTTCCATTGAATATCCAGGGTTGATTTCCTTTGGGATTGACTGGTTCAATCTCCTTGTAGTCATGTATATAAATATCTGAACCTCTTTGCTCTACATCTAACACGACATTGTAAATTAACTATTCCCCAATATAAATAAAAAATAATACACACTTGGAAAATGGCTCTAAATCACTCCTCTGTGTATTTGCTTTTTCAAGAAGACTGTAAACTCTATGAGAACAGGACCGTACATCTGAATCCCTAGCATCTAGTACATTTAAGTAATGCTTTTGAAATGTTGAGAAATTCCAGATTCACAAGGAAGAGAAAAACATGTAGTCATGGGCAGGAGCCAGCCAATACCCACTCATGGGGACCAACTGTTCAATCTGTGTGAGTCCTGTAAGTCGGTTGTTGAACGTGAAAGTGAAAGTGAAAGTCACTCAGTCGTGTCCAGCTCTTTGCGACCCCATTAACAATACAGTCCATGGAATTCTCCAGGCCATGGGATTTTCCAGGGAATACTGGAGTGGGTTGTCATTTCCTTTCTCCAGGGGATCTTCCCAACCCAGGTCTCCCACATTACAGGTAGATTCTTTAACAACTGAGCCACAAGGGAAGCCCAAGAATACTAGAGTGGGTAGCCTATCCCTTCTCCAGGGGATCTTCCTGACCCAGGAACGGAACCAGGGTCTCCTGCATTGCAGGCAGCTTCTTTACCAATGGAGCTATCAGGGAAGCCCTTGTTAAACATAGCTGCTATTAAAAGTCAAATTCTACAAACTTACAATTAAAGAAGTTATATCAAAAACAAAAGTGGATAAGCTCACCACTTCCTTACTATTTGGCAATGTTTCACCTTTGTCTATATCCTTGAGGTTATCTATATCTCTCATGTCCATATTGGAGTTTCCCTGGTGGCTCAGTGGTAAAGAATCCATCCGCCAAAGCAGGAGACACAGGTTCGATCCCTGGGTTGGGAAGATCCCCTGGAGAAGGAAATGACAACTCTCTCCAGTATTCCCTGGAAAATGCCAGGGACAGAGGAGTCTGGTGGGCTACAGTCCATGGGGCCGCAAACCATCAGACATGAGTTAGCCACTGAACAACAACAGCAGCATGTTCATATGGTGGAAATACTGTCCAGTGGCTGATTGCTACCCATCTCTCCCCGACTGTGTTCAGTAATATCACATTTTTAGCTGAGTGAGCCATGGTAGCAACTTGAACACCATGGAAATCTAAAAACACTACAAATCAGTTTTGTGATTGAATAGACTTAAAAGTAATGAAGGAAAGGTTAATAATGCATATCGAATGTAAAATTATATCACATCTTTAGTTATTCCTTTGTGAGTAGCCAACAAATATGTACCAAGGATATGTTCTCAAAAACCATCTTCTGATCGCATGAAGTAATCACATTATCGACTAAGAAGTGAGCTTCCAACGTATATCTTCTTTCAACTTATTCCTTAATAAAAATTAAAATATCGACCAGTGTTCCTATTGGAGTTATACTCCTTTGCCAACTGCAAAAGAGAACTTAGTGAAATGTTTTTCAAGAGTCAATTAGTTATGCGGAATTTACGATGAAGGGTATTTCATGTTTTATAAGTATTTGCAAATTGTATGCTATACCTCCTTTATATGAATAAGAATTATAATTAACATATGTATTTATAAACATGAATATATTTTCTTCAGAGAGCTGGTGCTTAAATATTTACCAGTACATTATTATCCAATAGCATAACTACATGTAAGGGGGTAATTTAAATGATGTGTGTTCATGTATGACTCTCTGTGGCCCTACAGGCTATAGCCCACAAGGATCCTCTGTCCATAGGACAGGGCAGAATACTGGAGAGAGTTGCCACTTCCTACTCCAGGGGATCTTCCAGACCCAGGGATCAAACCCATGTCTCCTGCATTGCAGGCTGATTCCCTACCTCTGACCCATTAGGGAAGCTTTTATGTCATATAGGGTGATAATGAATCAATTTAAGTGAACATGTGTATGTCTGCATACATGTCTCTTAACTTTGGTTTAATGGAGGCAGATGGAAAAAAAGTGAAAGAAAACTATAGCTAGAAAAATGACGCAGTACGAGGTTTTGCTAGCTACCCTACTCTTTCATCGGGACTACCAAGAGCAAGGCTCGTTGAGGAGAGACAAAGGGCGCAAGAGCCCACTCTTAACACGGTCAGACCTCTGGGGAATGTTTTATGGTTTCCACAAGGACTTTGGCACAGACGGGTCATGGAAGCCTCATAAGGACTTTGTGAAAAAGGCGAGACAGAGAGGGCGCCCACCTAACGGAGGAGCATGTCGAGGCTCGGAAGGCATATGTAGTTAGCATACGTCACGCAACCGCGGGTGGCTAAGATGTGACCCTAAGAACACAGGTCTTCTGATGCCCAGCTCAGAGTTCCTCAGCCACTTTGGAGCAGCTCCGCTGCAAAGCTACCTCCCTCTTGAAGGAGAGTGTCAGCAACCAGGCAGTGCAGCAGGAAAGGAGGGCACTTAGGATTCTGGAAACCCTGCTTCGACTCAGCCACACCTCCTTTCTGCATCTCCTCAGACAAGAAACTGAGATCTCAGAGTCCAGCTTTGGATCTGCCCGCCAGCCCACGTAGAGCGGCCACCACTCCCCGGGGTCAGCAGCCTCCTGACTGGAGAATCTATCCAGCCCGGCAGGTAAGTGGCTGCAGAGGCCAGGTCCTACAGCACCACGCATCAGAGCTCTGGTTTTCACTTTTTTTTTTAAATTGCAGAACCCTTTTTTTTTTTTCAAGCAAAAACCTATCTGAAATAGAAAAATATAATTCGAACCCAAAGGCAAGCTTCTATAGGGATAGCATGCTACTTATGGTTAGAACAGCTGTCTGCTCACGGGGACTCTGAAAGGATCATCCTAGTCTTCTCGAAGAGCTTTTTGAAAAACTCCACCCTAACAATTAATGTTACTGAGGGTGGTGTGTGTACTTGTGTGTGTCTGTTATTCTCTGTCCACGTGTGAGTGCTGTGTGTATGTGTGTATATATCAGAGAGTGTGGGGTCAGGGGCAGAGGGTTCCGTCATCTTCCCTGTAGGTCTCCTGAAAGTGAAGTGCAACTCAGTCATGTCCAACTCTGTGTGACCGCATGGACTGTAGCCCACCAGGCTCCTCTAGCCATGGGATTTTCCAGACAAACATACTGGGTGGGTAGCCGTTTTCTTCTCCAGGGGATCTTCCTGACCCAGCGATCAAACCCAGGTCTCCTGCATTGCAGGCAGATTCTTTACCATTGAGCCACCAGGGAAGCCCGAAGGTCTCCTGAAGCTTAGCTAAATACCTTGAAATCAAATACCATGAAATCTTGTTGCCATTGGCAACAAAAGCACAAATGAAAGACTAAGGACCTTTCAGTAGAACTGTTAATAGCTGGAAAAAAACAAAACGGCAAGCACATATCGTACTATAGGAGAGCAGGCAGGTGGATCTGTAATCGTAATAATGGCGAAGAGTGCTTGTTACGTGCCACACACTGCTGAGTCCTTCAAATGTATTATCATTTTAATGTTTCACAACCTCCCTTTGAGACATGGCTTCGGTGATGAAGAGATTCTTGCTTCAAGAGGCCAAGTAACATTCTCAAGCTTTTACTGCGTGGAAGTGATAGAGCGAAAAATCAGGGCTGGCTTCCCAGGCATGCAACCCGCTCAGTCGCCTAAGGGGACCCCAAGGGCCGCTGCTTGGGGTTTAGTGCTCTGCAGAGGCTGTCTTAAAACGCTTGGTAATTCTGCCTTTGAATGCATGTTTTATAAGTTAGGTTGGATGGAGCATTTCGCAGGGGCCTGGGGCCACTTCTCTGTGTGGTCCAGCCTCTTCCTGCCTCCTGCCCCTGCCCCCCCAGGATGGGTCCACCGCTGTTGCTCCAGACCTGATTGTCCTCCCATTTGCCAGCCCTGCCCCTGACCACTGCCCATCCCTGGGGCAGCCCTTTGGTCCTGCAGATATACATGGCAGAAGCACACAGAGGAGCAGGGTCAGGTGAACACCCTGGGTTCCTCCAGACAAGAGAGCCGTAGACATTCCCATCTAGGGGGAAGGAGGGGCCCCTCCTGCACACCGATCCAGACGTGACTCATATCCTAGAACGAAGGTTTTGTGTCCCCTGTGGCTCTGGGCCTCCCATTTTCATCTTGCAGTTGGTCTGATGCTCCACCCAGCTGGCCCTGCTGAGACTCAAATCCAGTCACTTCAAGTCAAGAGACTGATCACTGTGTGGACACCTTCTTCTGCTATCCCTGAGAGTCAGCATCTGTTTACTACCCTCTGGACCAGTCAGCCGGCATTAACGGGCTCCTCCTTTGCCAGCACCCTCAAAACGAGAAGGGGGATTGTAATAATAACACCTGCATGGTTGGGAGTGATTAACATATTTGGAAGAAGAATATAACATACATGACAAACCTCTACCTATAAATTTGAAAGAAACCCTGACCCTCCATTGTAGAAAATGTCCTAATACTTTATTTACTCAACAAAAAATTCAGTGATTCTTAAAAGAATTCAGTTTAGTTCAGTCGCTCAGTCGCGTCCGACTCTTTGCCACCCCATGAATCGCAGCATGCCAGGCCTCCCTGTCCATCACCAACTCCCAGAGTTCATTCAAACTCATGTCCGTCGAGTCGGTGATGCCATCCATCCATCTCATCCTCTGTCATCCCCTTCTCCTCCTGCCCCCAATCCCTCCCAGCATCAGAGTCTTTTCCAGTAAGTCAACTCTTCACATCAGGTGGCCAAAGTATTGGAGTTTCAGCTTCAGCATCAGTCTTTCCAATGAACACCCAGGACTGACCTCCTTCAGAATGGACTGGTTGGATCTTCTTGCAGTCCAAGGGACTCTCAAGAGTCTTCTCCAACAACACAGCTCAAAAGCATCAATTCTTCAGCGCTCAGCTTTCTTCACAGTCCAACTCTCACATCCATACATGACCACTGGAAAAACCATAGCCTTGACTAGATGGACCTTTGTTGGCAAAGTAATGTCTCTGCTTCTCAATATGCTATCTAGGTTGGTCATAGCTTTCCTTCCAAGGAGTAAATGTCTTTTAATTTCACGGCTGCAATCACCATCTGCAGTGATTTTGGAGCCCAAAAAAATAAAGTCTGACACTGTTTCCACTGTTTCCCCATCTATTTCCCATGAAGTGATGGGACCAGATGCCATGATCTTCGTTTTCTGAATGTTGAATTTTAAGCCAACTTTTTCACTCTCCTCTTTCACTTTCATCAAGAGGCTTTTTAGTTCCTCTTCACTTTCTGCCATAAGGGTGGTGTCATCTGCATATCTGAGGTTATTGATATTTCTCCCGGCAATCTTGATTCCAGCCTGTGCTTCTTCCAGCCCAGCGTTTCTCATGATGTACTCTGCATGTAAGTTAAATAAGCAGGGTGACAATATACAGCCTTGACGTACTCCTTTTCCTATTTGGAACCAGTCTGTTGTTCCATGTCCAGTTCTAACTGTTGCCTCCTGACCTGCACATAGGTTTCTCAAGAGGCAAGTCAGGAATTAGTGATTATCAATTATCGTTTTTATTTATATGACCCTATTTGCAAGTAAGAGCTTATAAACCATTTTTATGGCAAAAAAAAAAAAAAAGGCAAAGGGGGAATGTGTGTGTATGCGCTGTCACTCAGTCATGTCTGACCCTGTGACCCCATGGACTGTAGCCCGCCAGGCTCCTCCATCCATGGGATTCTCTAGGCAAGAATACTGGAGTGGGTTGCCATGCCCTCCTCTAGGGGAATCTTCCCAACCCATGGATGGAACCAGCATCTCCTGTGTCTCCTGCATTGGCAGGTGGATTCTTTACTTCTAAGCCAGCAGGGAAGACCAGAACGTGTGTGACGGGCAACCAAAAGTCCCCGGGTTTGCCCTCTGTTCATCCCGTTCCTTTGGCCAGTCCCAAAGTGAAGGACTTGCCATTCTCCTGCAGGAATCTATGCCCACATGTGTCCTCTGAAGAATTCCTAAAGGTCCTGTTGACCATTATTTTAGGACCACTAGCAAGGCTAAAGATGCCCCCCAAGGATAAAGGTCTAGGGACTCCAGGCTTATGAAATAGCCTCTGATGTTAGAAGTTCCTCCAGTGAAAGAAAAACACAGGCAGGAAGTCAGCAGAAATGCTCAGAGGCACCCCTTCTCCCTCTCAGTGCCTTTTCCAGAACCATAAGAGCTGTGCCAGTTTTTTTCTGGGAGATGGTGGTTGTTTAGTCGCTCAGTCAAGTCCTACTCTTGCGACTCGATGGACTGTAGCCCACCAGGCTCCTCTGTCCATGGGATTCTCCAGGCAAGAATACTGGCGTGGGTATCCATTCCCTTCTCCAGGGCATCTTCCCGACCCAGGGATCAAACCGGCATCTTCTGTATTGCAGGCAAGTTCTTTACCATCTGAGCCACCAGGGAGCCTTTCTTGGGAGGCTGCTTCTTGGGCTCAGTCACGTCCGACTCTCTGCAACCCCATGGACTGTAGCCTGCCAGGCTCATGCGATGACCCGCATGTAAATTCTCAAAGGGCAGGCGCTCTGCCTGCCTGTCTGACTGCTAGCACAGGACAGAGCCTTGCACATTGTGTAGGTGCTTAGTAAGTATTTAGGGAAAGGACCCTGCTGGGTGGATCTAATCCAAATGCAGACATCCCGCCTGTTATCTCTGTGGCTGGCATATGTACCCTCTTTAGCACTAGACTGCTAGAATTAGGACTGAGGAGGGAAATCCCTATCCTTGCGCCCCTCCATTCCTTCCCTCCTATCTCCGCGGTAACCAACAGCTAGCAGGCCAGGGCCCCTTGGAGCCTCAACAAGGCCAAACAGGTGTGAGAGATTAGCTCCCTGGACGAGCCTCTGTCCAACAAAACAATGTCAAATTCCCCCGCTAATAAAGTCCAGAGCTGTGCGCGATTCTCCTTGTTGTTATTAAGCAGGAAAGAAAACACAGCCTGGCTTTCCCCCACCCCCAATTAGCTCGGAGGACCCTCCGATGAGCCGAATCTAAATCAGAGACCTGCCGTGATCTGGCTTCCAGGGCAGACGGGGCCTGCCTTCCCCAGCGAGTGGAAACTCACTGGCGCAGGTTCCCAGCCATCTTGGCATGAGGGTGCAGACAGCCCCCCGCCCCGAGCCCCCACCCCAATATCCACGGGCTGTCTCTGCCTCTGATTCAAACCACCTTTGCGACTCCCTGCCAGATAACTCACTTTGATTTTCCATATGGAGGCTTGGTCTGCCCTGCCAGTTCAGTGTTTACAGGGATGGGCTTTTTGACAGTTTCACCGTCAGTGAAGGCGGGGATGGGCCCCCTCCCCTGAACATGAATCACTTGCTTGTCATCAAAAAAAGAAAGAAAAAAAAAAAGAGTGGGGGGAAAGATCAACATCCTGAAGCAATAACAACAAAAGAGAAACCCCAGAGGAACCCAGAGACGAAGGCGCCTCGTCTCTCCATTCTGCCTCTGCCTCCATCCCCGCCTCAAGCGGGTCACGAAGTGGAAGACGGACAGACTCCAAGGAGCTTCCAGAGCCACTCCGTGGCTGTGTCCCTCCGTGTTCACACACGGGGTTAGGGAAACCTGAGCCGCCAAGGTCCTCCAGTCCTTTCCCCCGCCCCGCTTCAGACAGAGCCTGGAGGGAGCCTTTCTCAGTCTTGCACGTCTTAACTGAACTGCCGTTTAGTCGCTAAGTCACGTCCGACGCTTTTGCGACCCCATGGACGGCAGCCCGCCAGGCTCCTCTGTCCATGGGATGTTTAAACAGGTTTCATATTAAGCTCCTGAGTTAAGCTTATGTTCGCCAGGCACTGTCTTAAGACTTCAAAGCATTACTTCATTTCATCCTCACAAGAACCTTACAAATGTCCCTCATTTGATAAATGAGCAACAATTTTAAAAGCTGCTCCCCCGAAACACATGGCTAGCCCCTGGTAGAACTAGCAAATGACCCTGAGTCCAGTGTCATTTGCCAAATAGTCCTGCTCCCTCCCCAGCGTCCCCTTGTGGGCACAAGGTGGGATTACATTTCCTGGGCTCAGGTTGGATAGGGCCTCCTACTGGCGCTGGTCAGTGAGTTATGGAAAAAGCGGGGCTGAGCCCAAGTGCCTCTCCCATGAACGCACTGTATCCTCATGGTAACTTCCAGAAAGTTCTGTCAGTCTGGGTCCCAGAATAAACATACAAAGACAAGGGAGCAGCTTCTAGTGACAGTGATAGACATCACCTAGCTGATAAAGGCCTGTGTAGTCAAAGCTATGGATTTCCAGTAGTCACGTATGGATGTGAGAGTTGGACCATATAGCTGAGTGCCGAAGAATTGATGCTTTTGAATTACGGTGTTGGAGAAGACTCCTGAGAGTCCCTTGGACTGCAAGGCGATCAAACCAATAATTGCTAAAGGAAGTCAACCTTGAACATTCATTGGAAGGACTGATGCTGAAGCTGAAGCTACAATACTTTGGCCACCTGATGCAAAGAACTGACTCATCAGAAAAGATCCTGATGCTGGGAAAGATTGAAGGTGGGAGGAGAAGGGGATGACAGAGGATGAGATGGCTGAATGGCATCACCAACTCTATGGACATAAGTTTGAGTAAACTCCGGGAGTTGGTGACGGGCAGGGAAGTCTGGCGTGCTGCAGTTCATGGGGTCGCAAAGAGTCAGACGTGACTGAGCGACTGAACTGAACTGACTGAATAACTAATGAATAAGAAATAAATGTTCATTATGTTAATTCATTAAAGTTTGGGGTTTATTCCTATGAAAGCAAAGAAGATGAATAGTTTGCGGAGAGAAGGAGGTCAGGACGTAGGAAGGGACTTCCGGGATGTCTGTCTGAGCTCCATTTCCTAACTTGAGTGCTGGTTAGAAGGATGTTAGCTTTATAATAATATGATAAATATTTGTTTCTTGGGAGTTTCTGTATCAGTGTTTTTTGATTTCCTGAAACTCAGCTTATTCTTTTTTCCTATTAGAGTATAATTGCTTGACAATGTTAGTTTCTGCTGTACAATGAAGTGAATCTGCTAGTGCTTCTGTTTTACACTAAAAGATTAAAACACTCCCGAGGGCTGTTTGTCACCATATCCCGACAGCCCTGACTGATACCATGCAGCCAGCAAGACATTGTGACCCCTGTTACAAAGTGCTTCCTTATCTCTGTGGTCCCTCTTCTGCTTAGAGGCCAAGAAATGTCTGTCTTCTGAAATGAGAACTAAAACCTTTGGGGTTTTGTTGTTGTTGTTGTTAAGACAATGTGTTTTTAACCCAAAGGACAAAGTTAGAAACATGAAGCGAAACATAGAATGGAGGCACCGGGGCAGAAAGTCTTCGCAGTTCTCAGCCCTAATTTCCTTAGGGATGGCGGCTGCATCCCAAAAGGCCAGGCACGATTGGCTCTGAAGCAGAGAAAGCAAGAAACGGACATCACCCGCAGCTTCTCTCCAACGCCGCTTTTCTCTGCCTCAGCACCCTCGGCCCAGACTCACGTGGTTACTGTAGTCTCTAGAGCATAGTATGCTTATTAACTGCGCACATCCGGGGAGGCAGGTGAAACAGCTTCACAGGACACGCAGGCAGGAGGCTTCACCCAAAGGAGAGGAGGTTCCCGATGGTCTGTCCCCACTGGCAAATTGTTGTTGTTCAGTCGCTAAGTCATTTCAGACTCTCTGTGATCCCATGGACTGTAGCCCACCAGGCTTCACGGTTGTCCAGGCAACAACACTGGAGTGGGTTGCCATTCCCTTCTCCACGGGATCTTCCTGGACCAGGGATCGAATGCGCGTCTCCTGCGTCGGCAGGTGGATTCTTTACCACCAAGCCACCAGGGAAGCCCAGTGCCTGAGAGATATCCAGAGGGATCCTCTCAGTCAGAGTTAAACCAGGGTACAAGGGCAGAGGGAACTTTCAGTGCTGTCCCCTGGCCGTGAACTCAGCTCAAGCAATGCAGCAGGCGCTCGCGGAATCTGAGTGCAGAAGGCAGGGAGTCAGTACACACTGTGACGGAGCAACTCCCCACACCCCAACCCGTGTCAGTCAGAAGGCAGCAAGATGCTTTCTTCGGGAAGGTCACGATGGTGTTCGGTCATCGACTCCCTTCTATGCATTGCTGCCCACCCCCTTCTCCTAAAATTTAAAGCCCAACACTGCGTGGGGAAATGACAGGGACCGCCAGCTTTAAAAGACGCTTTTGAAAATTGTGTTTCTGTTTTGTTTCATTTATTTTGCCCTGCCCACTAAGGTGCAGAGGCTCTCTGCAAGTTCAGCTGCATTTTAAAACTCTGGCCCGCTTTTTCTCTGGCCATGCTGTGTGGCCTGTGGGATCTTAGTTCACCGACCAGGGATCAAACCCTCACTCCCTGCATTGAAAGCATGGCGTCTTAACCACTGGACTTCCCAGGAAGTCTCTGAGAGCTCTTGCCCTCTTGAAAGCCAGTTGCCAAACCCTCTTGAAAGCCGGTTCCCAAACCAAACCTCGGGTTCTTCCCACACACCTTCAGGCAAAGTGCTGAGTTTTCACTCCGAGTTCAACCCTTCGAGAGCCTCTGTCAGCCCTCGGAAGCTGTTGACCAACAACTGTTTCCCAACCTCAGTGTTTGCTGATCTAACCTCACTCATTAAGCCAACAAAAGGAGTCAATGAAATTGATTTTCCCTTATTATAAAACCAGGCTATTAATCACTGTGGCAACCTGGCACGTGATCTGGTCCCTTCCATAAGAGGCACTAAACCAGCAACATGATAAACCACCGTGCTGTTTGGGGAGAGATACACTGTTAACCTGTGGTCGTCATACCTTAAAAGAATTTTCATTACAGTCTGGGCAGTGCTCAACATCAAGGTCCTATAATAATAATCCATCGATTTTTATTTTTTATTGTCACATGCTAAAAGCAAAATGCCTAGAGCATGATTACTTTCACACCAAGGTCCAGTTGGGTGTGAGCTCTTCCACTGTAAGTTAAGGCAGCTGTGCCCGCCTCCCTCCCCTGCACCCAGAAGTGTGCCCGAGAGAAACCCACACCAGGGATGACTCATTCACAAAGGGATCCAGACAGGCCACCTTTGCCAGGCATAGGACTCTGGACTTTCTCTCTCACCACATTTCTCTCTCTCTGCCTGCCTTTTATTTTAGTAATTTGCAAGATATCACAACACAAGTTTGTATAGTCAAAGCTATGGTTTTTCCTGTAGTCACGTACAGATGTGAGAGTTGGACCATAAAGAAGGCTGAGCACCGAAGAACTGATGCTCTCAAACTGGGGTGCTGGAGAAGACTCTTGAGAGTTCCTTGGACTGCAAGGAGATCCAACCAGTCTATCCTAAAGGAAATCAGTCCTGAATATTCATTGGAAGGACAGACACTGAAGCTGAAGCTCCAATGCTTTGGCCACCTGATGCAAAGAACCAACTCATTGGAGAAAGACCCTGATGCTGGGAAAGATTGAGGGCAGGAGGAGAAGGGGGAAGCAGAGGATGAGATGGTTGGATGGTGTCACTGGCTCAGTGGACATGAAATCGAGCAAATTCTGGGAAATAGTGGAGGACAGTGGAGCCTGGCATGCTACAGTCCATGAGGTTGAAAAGAGCTGGACACGACTAGTGACTGAACAACCACCGCAACACGTGGGTCAAGGGTGCAGACCCGGGAGACAAAATTCTTGTGTTTGAATGCTGCTGCTTCTGCTAAGTCGCTTCAGTCGTGTCCGACTCTCTGCGAACCAAGAGACGGCAGCCCACCAGGCTCCCCCATCCCTGGGATTCTCCAGGCAAGAACACTGGAGTGGGTTGCCATTTCCTTCTCCAATGCATGAAAGTGAAAAGTGAGAGTGAAGTCACTCAGTTGTGTCCGACTCTTCATGACCCCATGGACTGCAGCCCACCAGGCTCCTCCGTCCATGGGATTTTCCAGGCAAGAGTGCTGGAGTGGGCTGCCATTGCCTTCTCCAGTGTTTGAATGCTAGCTCCCTCTTATTCTTAGTTGTGTGACCTTCAGCCGCTGTGCCTCAGTCTCCACCTCACAGTGTGATTATGAGGACAAAGTGAGTTAATTTGTGTCAAGCGCTTAGAAGGGTACCTGCACAGAGACATTATCCAGTCGATGCAGGTCACGTGTTACCATGGCAACACAGATGAAAGGGTGGCTGCCATTCTTTGCCTTCTAAGCTATAAGTTCTGTGTTAGTGAACACTTGCTCTAGACATCTTTTATATATTTTGAAATATTTTTACATATTTAGATAGGGACTTCCCGGGTGGCACAGTGGTAAAGAATCCTCCTGCCACTGCAGGACATGCAAGAGACTCGGGTTCGATTCCTGGGTCGAGAAGATCCCCTTGAGGAGGAAATGGCAACCTGCTCTAGTATTCTTACCTGGAAAATTCCACAAACAGAGGAGCCTGGAGGGCTATAGTCCACGTGGTCACAGAGAATAGGACACTACTGAGGAACTGAGTGCACACACATGTATTTAGATACTTAGATACATTTACATTTTTTATATATTTTGGTATTTAGACACATTTAAAGGCACACCCCAGATTTTACCCATCACCTACACCCCATGGATCCAGCAGCGAGTCTGGTACCCAGTGTTTAATTATAATGCTTATGATGCCTGGCAGGTTATATATTTTCACTGATCAGACAAATGAGTGTTCAAAAATCACTTTATCCACTTTTTGTTTAAATGAATGTGTGCTCTGTTTAACTGATTGTGTTAATAAATAGAGACTTAGGGAGGAAGGTTCTCCCTGAGCAGGAGAGAGGGAGGGACAAGATGCGAGATTGAAAGAAGAGATTTCCTGTTTATGTAACAGAGAGATGCCTCTGCTGGCATCTCTCTGACTCTGGGGACCACATGTAAGAGGGGTCCCAGGGTTTCCTGGGGCTTCCCTGGTGGCTCAGATGGTAATGAATCTGCCTGCAATGTGGGAGACCCAGATTTGGTCTCTGGGTTGGGAAGATCCCCTGGAGAAGGGCATGGCAGCCCACTCCAGTATTCTAGAGCCCGGAGAATCCCATGGATAGAGGAGCCTGGTGGGGTACAGTCCAAGGGTCACAAAGAGTCAGACACGACTGAGCTCTTCACCAGGCACTTCACCAGGGCTTCCTAAGTAGTTCGGTGGTGAAGAATCCACCTGCCAGTGCAGGAAACACGGCCTCAATCCCCGGTCCGGGAAGATCCCACGTGCAGAGGGGCAGCCAAGCCCGTGCACCGCAACTCCTGAGCTGTGCTCTAGAGCCCTCGCTCCGCAGCAAGAGAAGCTGCCACAGAGAGAAGCCCCAGAGACCGGAGGGCAGCCGCTGCTCGCCGCGACTAGAGGCAAAACTCCCTGCAGCAACAGAGACCCAGCCCGGCCAATCAAGAAATAAAATGTCAAATTAAAAAGAACAGGGGCCCCTGCAAACCGCCGGGTCTTTAGGGAGGCGATGGGACGATGAAGGCGCTGGAGCTCCTGCGGTGCGTGATGAGCTGAGTGAGCGCCAGAGAGGAGGGGCTCCTGCGTGATGAGCTGAGTGAGCGCCAGAGAGGAGGGGCTCCTGCAGACGCGGGGAAGGCTGCTCCGGACGCCACAGACTCCGGAGCCCTGTCCTCAGACCTTCCGTGTACAGCAAGCACTCTGTTCTGTGATCCTGTCTCCAAATATGTCTTTTTTTAATTTTCAAATTTTTTCTGTATTTATTTTTACTGAAGCCTAGTTGATTCACCAAGTTAGGTTCGTTTCAGGTGTAGAGCAAAGGGATTCCGTTATATATTATATAATATATGTTATATATTACATATATATATGAAGAAGATATATGTATTCTTTTCAGATTCTTTTCCATGGTAGATTATCACACGATGATTGTAGATTATTACCAGATTTTGAATGTGGTTCCCGTGCCTCCAAGTGTTTCCTGAATTCAGTGCGGACTCAGCCCCAGATTGCCAGTTATCCACCTGCTTCTGTGATGCTGAAATGCCGATACATTCCTCACTTGAATGGTTCCTCTTCTCCGTGGCCTAAATTCCAAGCCTATCGGCACAGCGCCCAAGATCCACGTTGACCTTGCTCCAGCCCACCTTCCCAGAGCCACCCGGCCCTCTTCACCCTGCTCCGTGTCCAGCGTGCTTTGCAGCGGACTCCTCTGATCTGGGAAGATTATGTTTCCGTCCTACGTCAGGTGCCCCGCCACTTCCTCCGCATGATGGAGTCTGACCCCCCTCCAGGCTCTCTGCTGAGGTCACATCCCCTGCACAGCCTTGCCTCACCTTCCGGAGCAGCTCTGAGCCCTCCTCCACCTGCGTCCCCCGGGAATGCGGGACGGACTGACATGTATACATCACCATGTGGAAAATAGATGACTGGCAGGAGGCTGCTGTGTAACACGGGGAGCTCAGCTCAGTGCTCTGTGATGACCTGGGGGGGATTGAGGGAGGGGATGGGATGGGGGAGGGATGGGGAGGGGGAGGGGAGGGGAGGCTCAAGAGGGAGTGGATATAGGCATACATATAGCTGATTCACGGAAATAACACAGTGTTGTGAAGCGATTATACTCCAATTTAAAAAATATTTTTAAAAACATTTATTTCTTTGTTTATTGCAGGGTGGGGGGAGGGCTTCCCTGGTGGCTCAGATGGTAAAGAATCTGCCTGCAATGCAGGAGACCTGGGTTTGATCCCTGGGTTGGGAAGTTCCCCTGGAGAAGGAAACGGCAACCCACTCCAGTATTCTGGCTTGGAGAATCCCATGGACAGAGGAGCCTGGCGGGCTACAGTCCATGGGGTCACAAAGAGTCAGACACGACTGAGCAACTAATACTGTGCACACTAAACGTTAAACAATAAAAGAGGACAAATCCTGAAATTTACTCGACTTGACACCCCATGAGCCTGCAGCATGCCTGGCTGAACAAGTAGGGAGAAATAGAAGCTGGAGATAATATCCCATTTAGTGTGAGAGAGGTGTTTTAATTAGAGACTAAGCCTCCAGTGGGCTTTACTAGAGAGGTACAGAGACCTGTGACTCCCACACAAAGGTCTGTAGCAGGGACTTCCACATGATGCAGAAGGCTGACCCAGAGGGCCTTGAGGATCTTTATCAACCTGGACTTGAGAGTCAAGGATGCTATGGAGTTTGCAACCGCAGCTCCAGACCTTCAGCCGCTTCACTGGAAAGAGGCGCATAAAAGTCTTGGACGTGCACACACTGCTATATTTAAAATGGATAACCAACAAGGACCTCCTGTACAGCACAGGGAACTCTGCTCGATGTTATGTGGCAGCCTGGATGGGAGGCGAATTTGGGGGAGAATAGATAACAGGTATATGTATGGCTGAGTCCCTTCATTGTTCACCTGAAATGATCACAGTATTGTTTGTGAATCGGCTATACCCCGATACAAAATAAAAAGTTAAAAAAGTCTTGGTCCTGGGACTTTGCAATCCCACAGTGGTGCTTCACCAAGAAAAGGATGCTTTTTTACCTGTGGGAAATGAAATAAATATGAGCAAAAAAAGGATTACCTAGCTCTGAATATAACCCAGAATGTCTAAGACCTTTCTGCAAATAGATGCAAAGTAATATCTACATATATATAATGTGTGTGTGTGTGTTTTTTTTTACCATACGTTCTCATAACTGAAAGAGGCAAAAAAACAGGAGGAAGGCAAAACATGGCCTTCCAGATGTGTCAGAGTTGTGATAAGTCATGTTTAAACTTTACCCAAAGTGAAATAAAGTGTCAACAGAAACTGCCCAAACTCTCTGATCAGGTCAGGCAAACAACCAATCGAAAAAAAATCAATCAAATGTGAAAGGTGGCTAAAAGGGGTGAGAACGCTTACCTCTGTGATTCCCATAGGAGCCAGGGCTATTTAACATGTTTTCTGCCAGCGGCTGCTGCTCCTCCTCGTAGCTACAAACTAGCCAGAAGGACGCCAGAGGCTGTTGTTTTGTCCTGGCTTGGTCGTGAGCAGTCTAAGAACTCAGCAGCACTGGCTGAAGATGCAGGAAGGAGGCTGGTAATGGTGGGCTGGAAAGAGATGGAGGGACTCAACCCCAGGGCCACAGCTTTGGGCAAGGAGGTGGCCAAAGCTGCAAAGATGAATGGAAAGTCAGATCTAGATCTGGAAGACCGCACAGACTCAAGGAGATTGGCTCACGTGGGTGGGATAGCTGAGCCACAAATCTCTAAGTGAACTGCTGAATTCTGCTGATGACACTATTATAACAGGGGAAGAATAGGTGTTCAGAGATATGCATGAAAAGCATAAATAAGCTATTTCCATGAAATATTTTGACTACCTGATAAAATAATTAGGCTCATTGTAAAAATTGAGGGAAACCTTGGAAAGTGTGAAAAAGAAAATAAATATCACTCATGAACCTCTTAGCCATTTAGAATATTGTTGACTTTCAGATATACATGTGGATACATGAATATTGGGCTTCTCTAATGGCTAAATGGTAAAGAATCAACCTGCAAAGCAGGAGTCACAGAAGATGCAAATTCAGTCCCTGGATCAGGAAGATCCCCTGGAGGAGGGCATGGCAACCCACTCGAGTATTCTTGCCTGGTGAATCCCACGGGCAGAGGAGCCTGGTGGGTTACAGTCCATGAGGTTGCAAAGAGTCAGACACAACCGAAGCAAGTTAGCAAGTACGCACACAACGTTTGTCACAGTCTTTCTTCCAAGGAGCTCGTGTCTTTTAATTTCATGACTGCAGTCACCATCTGCAGTGATTTTGAAGCCTGAGAAAATAAAATGTCACTGCTTAGGGGGAAAATGCATTAAAATTAGAGAAGGAGAAAAGTAGGTGAAACCAGAGAGTTGGAAAGGGCAACATTTTGAATGTTTATCACTATTATATTTGAAACTTTACATGGATCATCCCTTTTCATCCTCACAAAATCTACAGGCTCAGGACAAGGATGCTCATTGTAGCTTGTTTATAATAGTGAAAAATTGAAAACAGCCTTCTTGTATAATCCTGAGGGAAACATTATGCTGTGCCCATGAAGTGCTTTACCACCAAACCCTTAAACGTGTTTATAAAAAATTCTGTGCTGATAGGAGACAGTGCTCAGAGCATGATGCTAGGAGAAGTATACAGAATTGTATGCAATAAAATCACCAAAGCTCGTCTGTTGTCCTTGTTTACACGTATGCATGTGATACGGTTACATACTCATGCATCCATGCGTATGTCTAAAGTTAGCAGTGTTATAAATGGGCAGTGAGATCATGAGTGATGTTTATTTTCTTCTTCACACTTTCCAAAGTTTCCCCCGATTTTTATAATGAGCATACCTACTTTAACTATTAGACAGTCAAAATATTACATGGAAACAGCTTATTTGCCATATACTTAAAAAATAGCTTTATGTATGTATTTATTATGACCTCACGGATATACAATCCATGGAATTCTCCAGACCAGAATACTGGAGGGGGTAGCCTTTCCCTTCTCCAGGGGATCGTCCCAACCCAGGGATCGAACCCAGGTCTCTCGCATTGCTGGTGGATTCTTTGCCAACTGAGCCACAAGGGAAGCCCAAGAATACTGGAGTGGGTAGCCTATCCCTTCTCTAGCGAATCTGCCCAACCCAGGAATTGAACCAGGGTCTCCTGCACTGCAGGCGGATTCCTTACCAACTGAGCTTACCAGGGAAGCCCTTCCTAATTTTATGTACTTGTTTATTCACTTTAGGCTGTGCGCGGTCTGCCTTGCTGCACACAGGCTTTCTCCAGTCGCGGTGAGCAGGGGCTGCACTCTAGACGCTGGGGCGTCGGCTTCTCATGGCAGCGGCTTCTCTCGTTGCAGAGCAAGGGCTCTGGGACACGGGCTTCGGAGGCTGTAGTACCTGGGCTCCGCAGTTGCAGCATGCGGACTCAGTAGTCGCGTATCCCGGGCTCAAGAGCAGAGGCTCAGCGGTTGTGATGAGGCTTAGCTGCTCCTCAGCTTGTGTAATCCCGGGTCGGGAATCCAGCCCGTGTCTCCTGCATCGGCCGGCGGAGTCTTTACCACTGAGCCACCGGCGATGCTCATACCCTGTGCTTTTCGTGCAAAACTCTGACGCGTATTACTCCTCTGCTAGTCCATTCTGAAGGAGATCAGCCCTGGGATTTCTTTGGAGGGAATGATGCTGAAGCTGAAACTCCAGTACTTTGGCCGCCTCATGCGAAGAGTTGACTCACTGGAAAAGACCCTGATGCTGGGAGGATTGTGGGCAGGGGGAGAAGGGGACGACCGAGGATGAGATGGCTGGATGGCATCACTGACTCGATGGAAGTGAGTTGGGTGAACTCTGGGAGTTGGTGATGGACAGGGAGGCCTGGTGTGCTGCGATTCATGGGGTCGCAAAGAGTCGGACATGACTGAGCAACTGAACTGAACTGAAAGTATCCTCACCAGAGGACTTCAAGTGGCCACATTTCTTTAACAAGGACAAATTACAGACAATTGGAAAGTATCTAAAATACATCAGTAACTGCTCTCTTGCTCTCAGTCTCGGAAACATACTTTCCGTGTTCTCACAACAAGCAAGCAGTGTGACTCTAACACCAGCAAATAGATATTCAATGTATTTTTAGTCTGAAAAGTATATGACCTGCTCACATTCTTTACTGATGCTGAAAATACTTTGGGGGTATCTTAGGAAATTATTAGAACCATATTTGTGTTACTCCCAAATAAAAAAATAAAATAAAAATGATGTTTTCATTAACCATATGTTCTATTAACCAATGTCCTAACATGACAATCCTAAGAAAGAGAATCTTATTGACATTTTTTGGTAGGGTTGATTTTGTTTGTTTGTTTTAATTTTTACAATGTTGTGTTGGTTTCTGCCATACAACAAATCAAATCAGCCATAATTAAACATACATGCCCTCCCCCTTGAGTCTCCCACCGCTCCCCATCCCACCCCTTGAAGTCATCAGGGAGAAAGGAGCTAAGCTCCCTGTGCCACACGGCAGCTTCTCACCACCTACGCATTTCACACGTGGTCGTGTGTGTATACTGATGCCACTCTCTCCATCCGTCCTGCCCTCTCCCTCCCCCACTGTGTCTGCAAGTCAAATCTCTATATCTGCATCTCCATTCCTTCCCTGCAAATGGGTGCCACCTTTCTAGAGTCCGTATATATGTGTTAATATACAGTCTTTGTTTTTCTCTTTCTGGCTTACTTCACTCTGTGTATGGGGCTCTGGGTTCATCCGTCTCACTAGAACTGATTCATATCCACTCTTTTTAATGACTGAGTAATATTTCACTGCATATATGTATGACATCTTAACATGGTAGGCAGGGAAAACTGACGGAGCAGAGCTTTTGAAGGGTGGTTTTCTTTCTTTAAAAAGAGTCATAAAAGATGGGGGCAGGTCTGGGGAGATGAAAACAGATTGTGGCTCATCACTGAGAATGCTGATCCTAGTCTTTTTCTTAGAGAATAGTTGGCGTGGGGGGAGAGGAGACAGGCTCCTGGACCTCATTAGACTTTCCATCCCCCAATCAGAAAGGTGCTACCTTCCTCCTTTCTCCTGGGCTCAAAGCCAGAAAGCAATTCACCTCATCTATAGCCTGAGATTCGGTATCAAAGAGAGCTGGGAGATTGCTAATAAGACCCCAGGAAGGCAAATCACATTTGATTCCAGAAAACTCAACTGGTTTTCAGCTTAGCAGCTTTACATAATGGACATTCCAAGTCAGTCCAAAAGAGAGATCCTTTCCAAGATATTCAAGGGTTTAGAGTTAGACCAATGTGATGTCATCTCGAGGACACCATTCTGTTAAATATCCTGGTGTGTTTTCAAGGAAGTTTACGTAATAAGTTGCTCAGAACATGAGCATCAATAAAGTAGGTATTAAGAGCTGTTGTAGTTGTTGTGGGCTTTTCTGAGAGCTCGGTTGGTAAAGAATCCGCCTGCAATGCAGGAGACTCCGGTTCGATTCCTGGGTCAGGGAGATCCGCTGGAGAAGGGACAGGCTACCCACTCCAGTGTTCCTGGGCTTCCCCTATGTCTCAGATGGTAAAAAAATCCGCCTGCAACGTGGGAGACCTGGGTTTGATCCCTGGGTTGGGAGGATCTTGGAAAAGGGAGAGGCAGCCCGCTCCAGTGTTCTGGCCTGGAGAGTTCTGGGGACTGTGTAGCCCATGGGGCCGCAAAGAGTCGGACACGACTGAGTGACTTTCACTCTCACTTCACTTTCAAGAGTTGTTACTGTTGTTTAGGCGCTCAGTCCATGCGACCCCGTGGGCTGTAGCCCTCCAGGCTCCTCTGTCCTTGGGATTTCCCAGGCAAGAATACTGGAATGGGTTGCCATTTCCTTCTTCTCCATGGGATCTTCCCGACCCAAGGATCGAACCCACCTCTCCTGCACTGCAGGCAGGTCCTTTCCCGCTGACCCACCAGAGAAGCCCAGCTGTCTAGAGTAGGTGGCTGCATGCACACAACAATTTGAAGAGAAATGAAAGAGGCCCATAGCCAAAAATACGTTCTCCCCTCTGATAGTATCACACCTAGGGCTCCCCTATTGAAAAAGGGTACTAAGGTGTATTTTGTCTTCAAGAATTCCATTCCAAAGGCTAACAGAGCTGCTAGTGAGAGCAGGGTGAGTTGCTGACATTCAACCACGAGATAACCAGTAAAAGCCTCTTGAGGAAAGTGAAAGAGGAGAGTGAAAAGTTGGCTTAAAGCTTAACATTCAGAAAACGAAGATCATGGCATCCGGTCCCATCACTTCATGGGAAATAGATGGGGAAACAGTGGAAACAGTGTCAGACTTTATTTTTGGGGGGCTCCAAAATCACTGCAGATGGTGCCTGCAGCCATGAAATTAAAAGACGCTTACTCCTTGGAAGAAAAGTTATGACCAACCTAGATAGTATATTCAAAAGCAGAGACATTACTTTGCCGACTAAGGTCCGTCTAGTCACGGTTATGGTTTTTCCTGCGGTCATGTATGGATGTGAGAGTTGGACTGTGAAGAAGGCTGAGCGCCGAAGAATTGATGCTTTTGAACTGTGGTGTTGGAGAAGACTCTTGAGAGTCCCTTGGACTGCAAGGAGATCCAACCAGTCCATTCTGAAGGAGATCAGCCCTGGGATTTCTTTGGAAGGAATGATGCTAAAGCTGAAACTCCAGTACTTTGGCCACCTCATGTGAAGAGTTGACTCATTGGAAAAGACTCTGATGCTTGGGAGGGATTGGGGGCAGGAGGAGAAGGGGACGACAGAGGATGAGATGGCTGGATAATATCACCGACTCGATGGACATGAGTTTGAGTGAACTCCAGGAGTTGGTGATGAACAGGGAGGCCTGGCGTGCTGTGATTCATGGGGTGGCAAAGAGTCGGACACGACTGAGCGACTGAACTGAACTGATAGAGGTAAGGATCACATTAGCCAGCATACTGCTCAGAGGAGGGGAGAAGTGTCCAGAAGAAAAGAGAGCAAGGGGGAGGGATACATTAGGAGGTTGGGATTAACATACGCACACGACTTTGTAGAAAATAAGGTCACCAACAAGGACCTAAGGTGTGGCACAGGGAACTCTGCTCGGTATTGCGTAACAACCTACAAGGGGAAAGAATCTGAGAACGTGCTTGCATTATATACACACCAAACCCAGGGCCGTCCAAGGAGAGACCGTGAGAGAGCACCGCTTTCAGCACTGGGGCTCCTGTCTGTCTGCGCTTCCCTCCGTCGTTTGTGCTCTTCAGGGCCTTTTTTCTTTCCTTTTGTTTTGTTTTGTTTTGTTTAACTGAAGCATAATGGACGTGCAATAGCGAGTTGCAGACAGTCGCGAACTACGTAAAAGCACGTCAGGACTGAAATCCAGCCTAGGGGGCAGTGGGCTCTTCACAGCTTCAGACGGACTGATGGGGTTCACAGAGAGATAGGGGAAAAAAAGTTGCAGAGCAAACAGGAGCCGCTAACTAATTACAGCCAACCCTGCTCCATTGGTTCTAGCTCGTTGAGGTACAGCAACAATACTCTCAAAAATACTTTTTAAAAATATTTTCTCTTCGGGAAAAAAAGCGCATATTCCATAGATGGTTTTTTGAAACACCAAGCGCTTAGAATGACAAGCCTTCTGCCACTCTACACGCCCCCGAGACTGGGGCACAGGTGAGGTGACGGGTCGGTGGTCTGTGAGCCGATCCCTCCTCCCCGCTTTCCGGACCTTCCCCTCCCCCTCCCCACACGGCCCCCCGCTGTCATCCCTGCCGAATTCCTCTCATTCTTCATCAGGGCTCTGACCTCCTCCAGCCAAACAAGCAGGGCCCATTCTGGGAGCAAGGACGCAGGGCAGTGGGGTGACGAGGAGGAAGCGATCGATGCCCTAGGCCTTTCCCACGCTGACCAGTGTTTGCACACCGGGGCTCAAGGTTGGTCAGGTGGAAGCCAGAGGTTCTGGGGAGGCGGGGGGCTGGGAGAAGGCTGCTCCTGTGCCTTCAGTCACAGGGAGGTTTCCTGGAAACGGCGGACTCCAGCCGCCAGGTCCCTTGGAGGACCCACGCCTCACGCTCCGCCTCTCCTATCAAGATGCTGTGGGTCCCTCCTTCTCTCTCATGTGTGACAACGACGCCAACAGTCCGCACAGGTCCTCTCTGCCTTGGAAACCCACGAGGAAACATGAAATGGTCCTTGAAAAACAGGCCAATGCCCAGGGTCCTGGGTCCTGCCCTTCATAAGCAAACTGGAACTATTTGTGAAGCTGTCTGCTCTCAATTAACCAAGAACTGACTCTCCCCACGGTGTTGAAATCTGTGTTTGCCTCTTCCTTCGGTTGCTGTCCGGGATCGTGATGATGACTGCTATTATCAGAGGAGAAGAGAAGAGGACAGAGGAAAAAAGAGAGGGGAAAACCCGAGTCGATCAGGCTGCTTCCTAAGTAGGACGTGTGGGCAGAGGAGGGTGAAACTTCTGCCCTGATGAAGACCCTAAGCTGCTCTGCTCTGCTTCCTGATTTCTCACACGCTCCAGGCTGCTCTGTCCCTCTGGGCTTGTGGTCATGTTGCTTCCTCTCCCCTACCCACCCGCCCCCTTGATGCCCACGGAGCTCCTATCCTTATATCAGCACTTAGAGATGCGTGTCCCTGAGCATCCTAGTTAAGTCACCAGTCCCTCGACTTTGCTTCCACTCTGCCCCCCCAAAATTTTTTTAAGTGGTTCTAATGCTCTACAGCAGCCACATATTAATATCTGAGTCCCCTGGAGGCAGATTCTTTTTTACCGGGTTCATCTTTGTATCCTCAGACCCTACATGGTGGGTAGCATAGAGTAGACACTCCCTAATCATCTCATGAGCACACGCATTTGTAGATTTATATTACTAAGAGCCTCTCTATCCTTACAGTTCCAGAAACCAGAGCCATAAATGGGTGTGAACATTTCTCTAGACCAATACGCAGATGGCGCTACATGGAAGTGATACTGGAGAGGTTCTTCAGACATTCTGTCAGCTTTATGTTATGTTACGTTCAGTCGCTCAGTCCTGTCTGACTCTTTGCGACCTCGTGAACTGCAGCACTCCAGGCTTTCCTGCCCTTTACAATCTCCCAGAGTTTGCACAGACTCATGTCCACTAAGTCGATGATGCCATCCAACCATCTCATCCTGGGTTGCCCCTTCTTCTCCTGCCCTCAATCTTTCCCAGCATCAGGGTCTTTTCCAATGAGCAGGCTCTTCGCATCAGGTGGCCAAAGTATTGGAGTTTCAGCTTCAGCATCTGTCCTTCCCATGAACATTCAGGACTGATTTCCTTTAGGATGGACTGGTTGGATCTCCTTGCAGTCCAAGGGACTTTCTCCAGCACCTCGGTTTGAAAGCATCAATTCTTCAGGGCTCACCCTTCTTTATGGTCCAACTCTCACATCCCTACGTGACTCCTGGATAAACCATAGATCTCCCCAGCTCATTCCGAGCTGCAGGTTAGGCCAGCTGCTATCCAGCCTCTGGTATCCGCATGGCTGGGCAAGGGGCACTACCGCCCACGGCCCTGGGTGCTGCAGTCTCCTTCTTCCCACACCACTTCTGCTCTCTCTGCCCCAGGCAACAGAACCGCACAAACAGGAGAGAGGGCCTAGGGAATCTGAAGTCCCAGTGACTCCGATGTCTGGCTGACCTGAAGACTTCAGATAAAATCAGCCACTTCCTGATACCAAACGTCCCTTGAGGTGACTGGGGCACCCTCTGGTAATCTGAATGTGCCCTACATACCTGGGTGAGGCAGTAAGCTATTGTCTCTTGGCTCTAAAACTCCTCTACAGCATTTATGATGCTAAGGTGTGTGTGTGCATGCCTAGTCACTCAGTCATCTCTGACTCTCTGTGACCCCATGGACTGTAGCCCACCAGGCTCCTCTGTCCATAAAATTTTCCAGGCAAGAATATGGGAGTGGGCTGCCATTTCCTCCTCCAGGGGCTCTTCCTGAACCGGAGATCTAACTCTTGTCTTCGGCGACTCCTGCATTGGCAAGCAGATTCTTTACCACTGGGCCACCTAGGAAGCCCGTATGATGCGAAGGTGTGTGTGTGCCAAGTTGCTCCAGGCATGTCTGACTCTTGGCTGTCCTGTGGACTGTAGCCCACAAGACTCCTCTGTCCATGGGATTCTTCAGAGAAGAATACTGGAATGGGTTGCCATGGCAACCTTCTCCAGGGGATCCCGATTCAGGGGTCAAACCTGCACCTCTGCATTGCAGGTGGATTCTTTACGGACTGAGCCAACAGGGAAGCCCAGAAACAGAAGCAAAGAATCTCAGCTCCTTGCTTTGTCCTGGAAATGCAATGAGACGTACAGGGAGTCTATATGAAAGAGCTTCAACATCTGTTAGAAAGGCATCATCGTCTTACAAAATGATGGAAATCTGCATGGAGGCTTTGCATGGCGACAGGCTCTGAAGACACTTCCTAGTTCTGACCTCAGAAGGCTCTGCAAGACAACTCCTCCCACCTCCATCAGCCGCACAGCGAGTCATCCAGGTTCCCTGCTTTGTGAAAGACTCCCCTTGATGGAAAGAGGGTGCAATCCCCTCTTCCTTTATTGGTGAGATAACAATCACCTGTTTCCAAAATGAGACACATTCTGGATGTTGCAATGCCACATTGACCCTTCTGTGTACTGAGAGGAGTAGAAATTGGAGGATGTGAGTTTTGAGGCAAGATAGGAAGCAGAAGGGGGTGGCGGAGCGGGATGAAGACCATATTTCTTCCACGCTTACTGTCATGCCACAGTATTCCATTCCTGTCAAGAACGGTGAGATCTGGAAGAAACTTGAGGGATTAGTGGGAAGTGAGCGTGGGGGAAAGAGGCGGTACGATCAATTGCCCAAAAATTGGCCCAGCCATATTTCCTCATTGTTCTGCCAACTGGTTTTGCAATAAATTGGAGGGAATTTGGCAAGATATTCAACCAGAGCATGGACAGTGTGTTGGGACCAAAATAAACAACCATGAAGAAGTTGGCAGCTTCTCATTGGATGTTTCAGAAGTGAGACACTGAGCTGTGGGCTACTTCTTGTAAGTTTGTGCCTGCTCAGTCACACAGTGGTGTCCAGCTCTCTGCAACCAGGTGGACTGTGGCCCGCCAGGCTCCTCTGTCCATGGGATTTCCCAGGCAAGAATACCGGAGTGGGTTGCCATTTCCTCCTCCAGGGGGTCTTCCTGACCCAGGGATGGAACCCATGGCTCCTGCGTCTCCTGCACTGGCAGGTGGGTTCCTTACCGCTGTGCCACCTGCAAAGCCTCTGCTAAGTTTACCTACTGAAAATTAAAATAAGGTCACCAATGACAAATTTCTCTCCTAACATTTGAGAAACAAACAGTAAATAGGAAATACTTTCAGGAAACACACAAAGAATTAGAGAAAAAGTTAAAATTAGATCAAATATTTAAGATAAGTTAGATATAGTTAGCACATTGAACTAAAGAACTTCAGTCCAGAAGCTCCACATACAGAAACTATTCAGGCTTTCTAATAACTGGGGATTTTTTTTTCTAGAAAAAGATGTCCCTGAGATCTATCCATTGCTAGGTTTTCTTGAATGAATGTCTATGAATGAGCAGAGGTTCTTGACAATGTGTGTACCATGAACTCTTGGAAATTTATTGAAGACTTTTTTCTAAGAATTGTATATTTAAAGGCATAACTTGAAATATACACTGTTATAAAAAATAAATTATATTGAAATGCAGTTATCCAAATATTTAGAAAGCAAAGTTGTGATATATGATACACACTTCTTTCTTAGCAAGATAAACGGGATCTGACTCTGGGACGATTAATGGTTCCTTGTTGACATAAACCATACCCTGACCAGAAATTCCCATCGTTCTGTTTTGTCTACACCTTATGCTAAGTCCTTAGCTCCATATTTATGCACAAGAGGAAGTTTCTTTTGTTGTTTAGTCTCTCAGTTGTGTCTGACTCTTTGTGACCCCATGGACAGTAGCCCACCAGGTTCCTCTGTCCATGGGATTCTCCAGGCAAGAATACTGGAGCGGGTTGCCATTTCCTTCTCCAGGGGATCGTCCCAACCCAGGGATAGAAACTACGTCTCCTGCTTTGGCAGGAAGTAGATGGCACACTTGAAACAGAACAATTTTAGAAGGCTTTGTCTACACAGCAACATTTTCAAAGGTGTGGTTATAGGAGACTCACCGGAGACAGTGCAGAAACCCAGGGTTTGAATTTCTAGACCCCAAATGATGAGGAGAAGCAGCAGCCTCCTGATCTTTAAAGGACACTTTGAGTTGACCAGATTTAGAGGGGCCCTGATTTTCCACTGGGAAAATTGTCCATCCCAAGATGGGGACCCCCTCCTTTCTCATGGAGGGAGTCAGTGGAGCAAAAACTCAGACTCCCCTCTCTTCCTTTTTCCCAGCCTCCTACCAAGTCTCTCCATGGGATGAATCCAACCAGAAGCCAGGGGGCGAAGGAATCCACTGATATCCTCCCAAGAACACGGAGGACAAGGGGGAGAGTGACCTGAAGTGACGCACCAAAGACATCCACACAGCATTAAAGGCCACGCTCTGGTTCCAAACGTCCCTCCTCTCTGCTCCATCTCTCACGCTCAGATCCCCTCCCTGTCGCACATCCAAAGCTCCCCAGACTCGCCAAGTACTTCGAGCTGCCCATAGTTTAGGTCAGTCCAGAGCAGTGTGCCTTTAGCCTCTTTCTCTAGATGAGTTCCTGGCTGAGTTCTAACTTCAGGATCCAGATAAAAGGTCACCTTCTCTTGGAAACCTTCTCCAGTATTCCAAGGCAACGCTGCCTCTGTGTTTCCCAGAATATTGCATCACTTCAGCACTTCCCAAAGTGCTTCCCTGAGAATGTGAGTCCTGGCAGGTATATTTTTAGGTGAAACGTGAAATACCAGTTTACAGGGTATTGGTGTTCCATGGAATATAGTCACGGGGGAATGGGACTTTATTACAACACTTGATCCAAATTCCTTTAGACTCAAGACAGAAAATGCTCAGAAGAAGGGGACAAATTTATGTGGAGAGTGATCCCAGACGGCAGTGAAAGTGAGAATTCACTTTCAAAATAAAACCATGTTAGTTACAAATGCGGGATCAATAGGCGAAGAACACATTTTTGCCTCGAAACCCTAATCCTGTCCTCAGAGGACAGATGCCAAGGAATATATATATTTGAAACAAAAAAAATGCCCGTCACATGGAACTTTAATCAGAGCAGGACGCTTAGGCGAACTCGTCTCTAAGGAGTGAAGAAGCCCCAGACCAGATGGGGCAGAAACAGGAAGCCGCAGCCCCAAGGACACAAGCCTGTTGGTCACAGGAGCTATTAGATGGTGACATTTTCGTTTTCTAATGATTATTTTTGGAGACTCAACCAAATCGTGTTATGCATATGTTTTTTTATTAATTTTTATTACTTTACAATGTCGCGTTAACTTCCGCTGTACAGCACAATGAATCGGCCGTGCGCATGCATTCGTCTCCTCCCTTGGGGCTTCCTTCCCGTTCAGGCCGCACTGAGCAGAGCCCCTTGTGCTAGCCGGTATGCTCTCATTATTGTACACACAGCATCAACAGTGTATATGCGTCAATTGTATTGAAGTACAGTTGATTTACAAGCTTCTGCTCAATTCTTCTGTGCCACAAAATGACTCCGTTTTACATACATGTATATACGTATGTTATTTTTCATATACTTTTCCGTTATGGTTTATCACAAGATATTGAATATAGTTCCCTGTGCTCTACAGGAGGGCCTTGTTGTTTCCTATTCATGTATTTTTAAATTTTCCTTCTGAGAAAAATTGACTTTAAAGAATAGTGATACGTTTGACACTTTTTAGGCTGTCTTGGTTTTGAAGAAAGATGTAAAAAGGCTCCTCAGACTCCCCAGCTCCCCCAAGGAAGAGGGAACGTCATCACTATGGACTGTGACCACCCCAGGGGCCCCCCAGGAGAGAAGCAGAATGTGAGCCGTGGAAGGTAGGAGGCGCTTGGTTTTGCCACCTCCTCCCCAGTAGACTCGTCTCCATCACAGTCTTCTTATCTTCTTCTCCCTAGTCCATGGACAGGGGGTTTGTCTGTGATGGTGCCTAACTCTCTGGTATTGCTGCTCAATAGAAATGCCAACCCCAGGGCCTCCCCGGTGGTCTGGTGGTAAAGCACCCGCCTGCCAATGCAGGAGACATCAGAGATGCAGGTTTGATCCCTGGGTCAGGAAGCTCCCCTGGAGGAGGGCATGGCAACCCACTCCAGTGCTCTTGCCTGGAGAATCCCCGTGGACAGAGGAGCCTGGCAGGCTACAGTCCCTAGGGGTTGCAGAGAAGGACATAACTGAAGCGACAGCAGACACACCCAGGCAGGAGACACGAGTTCGATCCCTGGTCTGGGACGATCGCACGTGCCATGCAGCTACTGAGTCTGCGTGCCACAACTACTGAGCTTGTGCTCCAGGGCCCAGGGGCCACAACTAGCGAGGCCCACGAGCCCCTGAGGGCGGCCCCCACTCACTGCCACGAGAGAGAAGCCCACTCAGCAATGACTCGGTGCAGCCAAAAACAGATAATCAAATACTCAAACTTTTAGAAAGGCGAGATGCCAGCCCCAAGGCCGCAGTGGCACCTGAACCCCCTGGGCCCCTTCTGGACACTATTCTTCACGCACATCCTTGTCCTTGAGGAATCAGTGAGCGCTGGGGCGGGAACGTCTGTGATGAGCTGCGGATGTTTTCGCTAGTGCCTTCAGCGGACAGCGTGGGGACTCTGGCTTTCATGGCTGGATGGTCGGGGAGGGTTTGAAATCGGGGGAAATCTTCAGCAAGTGTGTTCCTGTAGCGACCCGGAACCAGCACGTGCAGACCCATCACACGCATTTAGGATCTCCACCAGTGGCTGCTCTGGTGTTGGCACGGTCCTGAGAGGGACCCCTGTGACCCCCTCGCTGAACTACAAAAGTAAATTAATCTGTTCCAAATGCAGTTCCTTCCATTCGGCTCTTAGGGCCCGAGCCGTCCAGATGGCCGGGCTAGCTGAAATGAAAACCGTTTTTCTTGTGACCAGCTCATGGTTTCAAGCGGAGCAGACGCAGCAGACTTGACTTCTTTCCTACTCAAGCTCTTAAAGAGGCCAGAGATCTTCAGAGGGCTGGGCGTGTGTGCATTTCCCCAGGCAGATGAGGGGATGAACCAGAGGTAACGTGCATTAGTGAAGTCTCTGGGCGCGTTAGGAACTGGGACCATTCTGCTCCTGTGAGCAGGTTCTGACTTCTCTGAGCCTGGAATTTTCTATCTGTAAAGCACGCTTAGCAAAGGTGACACCTGAGCTGGGGAGGTGATGTGGCTAGAGGGGAACCCCAATAAGGATGAGCCTTGCTCTCCCCCTGGTCGTTTCTACCCTAGTTGGTCCCAGCGCCCCTTGCCTTCCTCCCCTGTCCACTTACGCATCCCCACCTTATACACAGCAGTGTGTGTGTGTGTGTGTGCATGCGTGCTCCGTTGTGTCCAGCTCTTTGCGACCCCATGGACTGTAGCCCGCCAGGCTCCTCTGTCCATCGGATTGCCCAGGCAAGAATACTGCAGTAAGTTGTCATTTCCTCCTCCAAGGGATCTTCCTGACCCAGGGATCGAACCCACGTCTCTTGCGTCTCCTTCATTGGCAGGCAGATTCTTACCACTGTGCCACATGCGAAGCCCTCACACATAGCAAAATTTCGAAGTCACTCAGTTTTTGTCTGACTCTTTGCAACCCCATGGACTGCATGGCCTACCAGGCTCCTCTGTCCATGGGATTTTCCAGGCAAGGGTACCAGAGTGGGTGGCCATTTCCTTCTCCAGGGGAATCTTCCTGACCCAGGGATCGAACCCAGGTTTCCCTCATTGCAGCCAGATGCTTTACTAACTAACTAATGTTAGTTACTTAGTATTAGTTAGATGCTTCACTTTACGAACTGTCGGAGCAAAGAGCTTTACCAATCCGAGCTCGGGGCTATCCGGGATCCTGCATCAATTTTTGTTTATAAAACATGGTAAAACAATCAATGCCTGGAAACTCCAGTATACCAACCTCAAGAAAGGGTCGTGTTTGCGTGGGCACACACACGTGAGTGTACACATGCTTTCCAAATTGTTTTCTTCTTAGGTGAGGGCTACTAGAGCTACAAAAAGCGCCATCAGGACTTCTCTGGTAGATCCTTGGTTAAGAATCCACCGGCCAGGACAGGAGACACAGGTCCCATCCCTGGTCTGGGAAGACTGCACGTGACCAGCTAAGCCCGCACACCGCAGCTACTGAGCCTGTGCTCCGGAGCCCGTGAGCTGCAGCGAGAGGAGCCACCACGAGAGAAGCTTGTGCCCGCGACGAGAGCGCAGCGCCCGCTGGCTGCCACGGGGGAAAGCATCGCACAGCCAGGAAGACCCAGGGAAACCGAAAATAAAGTGTTTTTAAATCGGGTTTCCCTTGTAGCTCAGTTGGTAAAGAATCTGCCTACAGTTCAGGAGACCCAGGTTCGATCCCTGGGTCAGGAAGATCCCCTGGAGAAAGAAATGGCAGCCCACTCCAGGATCCTTGTCTGGAAAATCTCATGGACACAGGAGCCTGGTGGGCTGCAGTCTATGGGGTCGCAAAGCATCGGCCATGACTGAGCGGCTCACACACACAGAAAGTGCAATAAGTTTTCTGTCCACTACTTTACCTTTCACCCGTGACCGAAAAATGATATGAAGACTAAATCTCACCCATGTTTATTTTCCTTCTTACTTAATAGGGTACCATGTGTCAATGGATTGGTTTTGGCTCAAGGATCAAAACTCCTCATTAAAAGCACTTTAAATGGTAAGGGCACATCAGAAGGTAATGGGGCAGGGTGTCTCCAGAAGGGGTTAAGTCAGCCACTCAACAACTGGTCTCTTTCAGAGTGTTTTGGCTTTCCCTAATAATTGCAACTGATAGCAGCTTCAAGCATTACTTAAAAAAAACACAATATTTTTTATTATTTATTTACTTATTTGGTCAAGACTTACATGACAACCCTTGAAGCAAAAAGAATGAATCTTTTGATGAATCTTTTCATACAGTATTTTCCCAGAACCTGCAGCAGATTGCTGTTGCATTTCATATGCCGAGTTTAGAATGCCTGCCTCTTAAGTCCATCACTAGCATAGGGAACCTTAAGAATCTCATGACTGGTTAAGATCCATGATCGCTTGTCATCCTCCTAGTCCACCCTCCCTGGCACATGGTTTCTCTAAACTTCAACCAAATCGGGGTCCTATGGGGGAGATACAGCAGGAATTGGCTACCGAGCCGTTGTGGTAACCAACAGATGCCTAGACACAATATTTCTTTCATTGCTCAAATCTGTTTGAACACAAACCATAGAAACTTTCATAACTGAATCACAGATTCACAGATGACATAGTTGTCTGTGTTTGGGACAGAAATCAATTATCTATATGACAGGTGTATGGAAATCTTTTATTATAACTTCATACCACATAGCTCAGTGGTAAAGAATCTGCCGGTCAAAGCAGGAGGTGCAAGAGATGCAGGTTCCATCCCTGGGTCAGGAAGATCCCCTGGAGAAGGAAATGGCAACTCGTCCCAATATTTTTCTTTGGAAAATTCCAGGGACAGAGAAGCCTGGTGGGCTACAGTCCATGGGGGTCACGAAAGCGTCTGACTCGGCTGAGCGCGCACTCATGAAGTTAGTTATCTCAACCTTCCTTCCTCCAAACTTATCCATCCAGCAGCTTGTTCCAAGGTGACCTGCTTGAGTAGGTGTGAGTTTCCCCTTAAAGATGAAATGAAACGACAGTGCGTGTTCATGGCAGGTGATGACTTTGTTCTGCAGTGGGACAGCTGATGACACTTCACTCCCAGAAGCTTGGAGACGTCTCAGCATGGGAGGCAGGAGCTCCGCTGGGAACGGAAGATCGGACCAGGGGATGGCCTCCCACCCAGCTGAGGCTTCCAGCCAGGGGCAGTCTTGAGGATGGAGGTCCAGCCACCGGGCAGTCCTGGGAGCATGGTCTCTCCACTTTTAAATAGCCCAGCAATGCGGCCCCGGAACCTGAAATGCGAAGGCCTGGAGTTAAACCCAGACCCTGCAATTCCCTCTTCCCCACAGGCCAAACGAGGGCTGATTTTCAACAAACCACCATGGCCGAGCCCGGGGAAAAGGCCGGCTCGCGCTGCGATTTGAGCCGCTCCGGTGCACGCCCCACCCGGCCTGCTTACTTCTGCGGAACCTCTTGGGGACGGACCCCCGGGCTGGGGCTTGGGACGTGTCCATCCTTCCCTGAAATTCCCTTTTCAGGTTAAGATTAGGAAATCCTTCCCCACACCGGCCCCCACCGAGCCAGAAGCTCCTGCCTTCCTCCCTTCTGGTTGTTTTCATTAAGAACTCACGTCTGGATTCCTATAATAGACTAGCCGAAAAAAGAGTCCTGCTAAAACCTGTCTACATAGGTGCTGAAGTCACGGGTTTTTCTGTCAGTCAGTGTTCCAGAGAAGCAGAAGAAATAGGACATTATATATACATGTGTGTGTATTTATGTCTATAAGATCCGTATTTATTATAGAT
Organism: Capricornis sumatraensis; assembly: GCF_032405125.1. Classification (NCBI taxonomy): domain Eukaryota; kingdom Metazoa; phylum Chordata; class Mammalia; order Artiodactyla; family Bovidae; genus Capricornis; species Capricornis sumatraensis. The sequence goes on along the minus strand of NC_091076.1, from coordinate 108,342,008 downwards.
TATTCCATGTAATGTGATGTATAATGTATAAATATGTGTTGTATGTATGCATTAAATGTATTATATATTATGATATGCATTATGTATCATATTCCTTATTTATGTTTATGTTTTTATACATACTTAATGTGTATTATATATATGTATCAGTTCAGTTCAGTCGCTCAGTCGTGTCCGACTCTTTGCGACCCTATGAATCGCAGCACGCAGGACCTCCCTGTCTATCACCAACTCCCAGAGTCTACCCAAACCCATGTCCATAGAGTCGGTGATGCCATCCAACCATCCCAGCTTCTGTCGTCCCCTTCTCCTCCTGCCCCCAATCCCTCCCAGCATCAGGGTCTTTTTCAATGAGTCAACACTTCGCATGAGGTGGCCAAAGTATTGGAGTTTCAGCTTCAACATCAGTGCTTCCAAAATCTCCTTTAGAATGGACTAGTTGGATCTCCTTGCAGTCCAAGGGACTCTCAAGAGTCTTCTCCAGCACCACAGTTCAAAAGCATCAATTCTTTGGTGCTTAGCTTTCTTCACCATCCAACTCTCATATCCATACATGACCACAGGAAAAACCATAGCTTTGACTGACAGACCTTTGTTGGCAAAGTAATGTCTTTGCTTTTCAATATGCTATCTAGGTTGGTCATAACTTTCCCTCCAAGGAGTAAGCGTCTTTTAATTTCATGGCTGCAGTCACCATCTGCAGTGATTTTGGAGCCCCCCAAAATGAAGTCTGACACTGTTACCACTGTTTCCCCATCTATTTCCCATGAAGTGATGGGACCAGATGCCATGATCTTCGTTTTCTGAATGTTGAGCTTTAATCCAACTTTATATATTTAAATATATGTTTTATGTATTATATATAAGGGATATTCAGGCGGCTCAGTGTTAAAGAATCTGCCTGCCAATGTAGGAGGCACAGGTTTGATCCCTGGGTCAGGAAGATCCCCTGGAGAAGGACATGGCAGCCCACTCCAGTATTCTTGCCTGGAGAATCCCCTGGACAGAGGAGCCTGGCAGGCTATACAATCCATGGGGTCACAAAGAGTCAGACATGACTGAACAACAACATTATATATAAATACATAATTTTAAAGATATATAATTGTATAATTATGCATACATATGGGCTTCCCTTGTATCTCAGCTGGTAAAGAATCCGCCTGCAATGCAGGAGACCTGGGTTCGATCCCTGGCTTGGGAAGCTCCCCTGGAGAAGGAAAAGGCTATCCACTCCAGTATTCTGGCCTGGAGAATTCCATGGACTGATTTCTAAATCCCATGGATGGAGGAGCCTGGTAGCATACAGTCCACGGGGTCACAAAGAGTCAGACACGACTGAGCAATTTCACTTTCTTCATATACATATATGTGTGTATATACATATATGTGTGTGTGTGTGAGCCATAAGAGACGTGGGTTCCACCCCCGGGTCAGGAAGGTCCTCTGGAGGAGGAAATGGCAGCCCACTCCAGTATTCTTGCCTGGAAGATCCCATGGACAGAGGAGCCTGGCTGGCTACAATCCACAGGGTCGCAAAGAGCTGGACATGACTGAAGTGACTTAGCATATACATACATATATATATAAAGTCATTCAGTTGTGTCTGACTCTTTGTGACCCTATGGACATACAATCCACGGAGTTCTCCAGGCCAGAATCCTGGAGTAGTAGCCTTTCTCTTCTCCAGGATACCTTCCCAATGCAGGGATCGAACCCAGGTCTCATTCATTGCAGGTGGTTCTTTACCAGCTGAGCCACAAGGGAAGCCCAAATACATATACAGAAATATGCATTTGTATACATTTACTGACATACATTGGAGGAGATGGCAGCCCACTCCAGTATTCTTGTGTGGAGAATTCCGTGGACAGAGGAGCCTGGAGGGCTACAGTCCATGGGGTCACACAGAGTTGGATACAACTGAGCACTTCATATATATATGAAGAAATTTGTTTCAGGGATTAGCTCATGTAAATTACGAGGACTAGAAAGCCCGGAATCCATAGGGCAGGGCAGCAAACTAGGAGCTCAGGTGTGGATGAATTCTGCATTCTAGAAACAGACTTTCTTCTTTTCTGGGAGACAATTTTCGCTCCGAAGTCCCCTTTGACGACCTGAATGAGATCCACCCACATTACTGAGGTAATCTCCCTTACTTAAAGCCAACAGTTCATGAATGTTAAACACACCTACACGATACCTCCTCAGCAATATTTAGATGAGCATCAGATTAAACAGCCAGGCGCTGCAGCTTCACCAAGCCCCCACATAGAACTAACCGTCACATCTTCTGGCGGCTTTGCTGGCTGCTGAACCTCTGTGAAGTTCTTGTATCGTAAGCAGCTTTGGAGATGTTCAAACCTCTTAGCTATGGAAAGATAAAGATTGCATGGACCTGGGACTCACGGCTGCAATTTTACCCCCAGGCAGCACCACCCACTGAAGACGCCCCTGACCCTGGGGGTCTCCATGTCTCAGTCGAGTCAGTGATGAAATAGCTCTCAAGCTGCCTGCTTAGTATGTGTTAGGGAGTTTGCTAAGTACTTTAACAGCATCATTTGGCTAAGGTTCTTCCACTGAAATGAATCACATTCTCCTTGGCAGATGAGGAAAAACCCAAAGCTCAGAGAGGCTCAGACACTTGTCTGAGGTCACACAGTGCTCTCAGCAGAGGGTCGAGACGTGACCTGCACTCTCTGACACGTGTCCATGCGTGTCCTGTGGAGCAGGACCTAAGACCAGAACTGGATGGATGGGGGGTTTCTTCCTTCTTCCTTCCGCTCTGTCTTTCCCTGCTTTCTTCCAGCTTCCTACAAATTGTGCATTCCGGGCACAGCCCGCTTGGCAGTTTGCAATTGTCGGGGAGGGTGGGAAATCAAGGGAGGGGTTAGCAAAGCTGAGGTGCTGAGAGTTTTCAACTAGCAGCAATCAAGGGAGAGCAGGAAGAGACGTTTTGAGATGTGAAACATGTTTTTGCCAAAATTCAAAATCTGGCTCTGAACAGAGTTAAAATATTACCTCCGACCAAAGACGTCCCGGGAGTCTCTACCTTCATTCAGTCATGCTTGCCCCAATCACATTTGTTTATAGTTGCTTTACAATGTTATATTAGTGGCTGCTGCTGCTGCTAAGTCGCTTCAGTCGTGTCCGACTCTGTGCGACCCCATAGACAGCAGCCCACTAGGCTCCGCCATCCTTGGGATTCTCCAGGCAAAACACTGGAGCGGGTTGCCATTTCCTTCTCCAATGCAGGAAAGTGAAAAGTGAAAGTCAAGTTGCTCAGTCGTGTCTGACTCTTAGCGACCCCATGGACTGCAGCCCACCAGGCTCCTCCGTCCATGGGATTTTCCAGGCAAGAGCGCTGGAGTGGGCGCCATCGCCTTCTCCGGTATTCGTGTCTGGTGTGCAGCAAAGTGGATCAGCCATACCTATGCAGACGCCCCCTCCCTTCCTGCTCTCCGTCCCATTCAGGTCACCACAGAGCACTGAGCAGAGCTTCCTGAGCTACACGGCCGCTCCCATCAGTTCCCTATTCATCCGCAGCATCAGCAGAGTCTGCGTGTCGGGCCCGACCTCCCAGATCCTCCCACCCTCCTTCCCCCTTGCAGTTCGTGTATCTTGCCGCGGTTTAGTCATCCAGTCGCCTCTGACTCTTCTGTGACCTCATGGACTGTAACCTGCCAGGCTCCTCTTGTTCATTGCGTTTTTACAGGTGAGAATACTGGAGTGGGTTGTCATTTCCTTCTCCAGGGGCCCTCCCGAACACACCTTCTACATTGACAGGTGCATTCTTTACTGCTAAGCCACCAGGGATGCCCTGATACACATATGCAGTGAAATATTACTCAGCCATAAAAAAGGAATGAAATTGGGTCATTTGTAGAGAAGCAGATGGGCCTAGAGAGTAGAAAACAAGTGTCATAAATTAACGTATCTACGTGGAATCTAGAAAAATGATACAAAGAAAGTGAAAGGATTAGTTGCTCAGTCCTGCCTCCTCTGTCCCCATGGACTGTAGCCTGCCAGGCTCCTCCGTCCATGGGATTCTCCAGCAAGAAGACAGAAGTGAGTGTCCACTCCCTCCTCCAGGGGATCTTCCCAACCCAAAGACTGAACCCAGGTTTTCCACATTGCAGGCAGATTCTTAACTGTCTGAGCCACCAGGGAAGTCCCGAAAAATGAAATAGGTGATCCTGTTTGCAAAGCAGAAATGGAGACACAATCTAGAACCCAGGTCACATTTCTGATATCAGCCTCCTCCTAGTCCCAGGCCAGAAGATGTCGAAGGGTACTGCCCAAGTCAGTCTCTGTCTGCAAGCAAATGCAGTCATCCTGCTCAAGATACTCACGGAGGAAGAGGCCAGGCCTTGCCTACGCTATTCTCCTGCCCAATAAATTACATTTAAGATTGTCTTTGCAGCTTCTGTCCTCACCCAGCTGAGCATTACTGTCTCAAAATCAGAGACCTGAAACCACGGCCTCTGGGAGAGACAAATGGAAACAAAGCCTGCGATGATCAACCAAGAACGGTTTCATTTCACACACAACGGGCAGTTTCTGCCACAACTTTTTCCTTCGAGTGAATCAGCACCAATGAAAACTGGCTGATGTTCTGGCTCACCAGAGAATGCAGAACAAAGCCGTGAAATGGAGCCTGCCCGATTCTAACCCAGTTCAGAAGGACAAATGGGGAGTCACTCAGCAGACCCCAAACCCCTGGTCAGAAAATGATGTCCATGGAGCCAACCGTTTTATGAACCACCGACCCAACCCTGTTGCTAGGCAGGGAGATTAAAATAGTTAGTTCACCAGGCTTGCTGTGGTGAGTGACGTTTTCATCAGTCCATCATTGACCTGATGGAACTTCTGTGTTTTCATGTAAAGTCAAAGGTGCTGTAGGAAGAATTTATTTTACAAAATGACTCCAGCACTTCTACCACATGAGGCGTGTATCTGTCTCTCTCCTTCACATCACTCAAGCTCCTGCTCAAACGCCACTTTCTCAGAGAGAAAACCCCTGGTCACCCTCTCGACATGACACCCTCTGCCACCCAACACTGGGATTCCCTGGTGGCTCAGCAGTAAATAATCCGCCTGCAATGCAGGAGTTGCAGGAGACACAGGTTCCATCCCTGGGTCAGGAAGATGCCCTGGACGGGGGCATGGCAACCCACTCTAGTATTCTTGCCCAGAGAATCCTATGAACAGAGGAGCCTGGTGGGCTGCAGTCCATAGGTTGCAAAGAGTCAGACACGACTGAAGGGACTTAGCGCGCACACACACACACACGCCACCTAACACTGCACACCTTCTCGATCTAGATTTTAATTCCTGGCATCATATCGATTATATATATCTGTTTCTTTATGACATCTATCTCCCCTGCTAGAATGTACGCTCTGTGAGCACTGAGTCATTGATTAATCTAATCATAACTCTGTTTTCAGCATCTAGAACAATATTCAGCACACAGGAGATACAAGGGGCTGGATAAATACCTGTTGAATGGATCGATCAACGGATCAGTCACTTAACAGACCTTGCTGAGGGTTTCCCTGGTGATCCAGTGGCTAAGAATCCACTTGCCAATGCAGAGAACGCAGGTTCAGTACCTGGTCCAGGAAGATCCCACATGGCCTGAGGCATCTGTGCCCATGTGCCACAGCCACTGAAGTCTGTTCTCAGAGACCATGCTTTGCAAAGAGAAGCCTGCGGACCACAACGGACACCACAACTAGACAAAGTCCTCACGGCAACCAAGACCCAGCACGGCCAACACACAAATAACAACTTTTCAATTCAGTACATTTTAGAAAAGGCCATTCTGAGAGTGAGCAGTCTTGGAGCTTGAAATTTGAAATTCTCTCGTTGGACAGCTACCCTGAAAATTCTTGACCTTTGCTGACTCCTAGTTTCAGATTCCATGGGCTATGATTAGGCTGAAGCTTGAGAGTCTCTGATTTGGCTGGTAGGAAAACCAGCCGAGAACTGTTCTATGAGTCACATGGACAGAATTGCCTTTGAAGAATTATCCAATTGAAATGTAGACACCAATAGTTGAGCATCAGATCACCCCAGCAGGTCCACATCCTAGATCTGCCGTTTCCCAGATGAGTCATCTTGGGATATTTATCTTAGCATCTCCGTGGTTTTGGTTTCCTTGTATGTAAAACAGGAATGATGATACTTCATAGGATTTTGTGCAAGGAAAAATAAGCAAGTACATGTAAGTTATATTTCCTACACAGAGGGAACACTCAACAGGGACTCATCGATGTTCATTTTGTTATTTGAAAAATTAATAAAGACAGTGTCATTTAGAGCCAGAGCTTGGGCGAGGCTGTGGAGCACCAGGGACACGGAATGTTAAGGAGGAGTCACTGTCGGGCGTCAGGTGCACCTCTTCTTAGTCCTGGATCTGCAAGAAATGGACAAGCAAGAAATAAAACTAGTGTGAGAAGAATGTTAGATGCCGTTTGTCTCGTGGTATTATGATGCTTTATGATGGGCTTCCCTGATAGCTCAGTTGGTAAAAAATCCGTCCGCGGTGCGGGAGACCCTAGTTCGATTCCTGGGTTGGGAAGATCCACTGGAGAAGGGATAGGCTATCCCCTCCAGTATTCTTGGGCTTCCCTTGTGGCTCAGTTGGTAAAGAATCCACCTGCAATGCGGAAGACCTGGGTTCGATCCCTGGGTTGGGACGATCCCCTGGAGAAGGAAAAGGGTACCCACTCCAGTGTTCTGGCCTGGAGAATTCCATGGACTGCATAGTCCGTGGAGTCGCAGAGTTGGACACGCCTGAGCGACTTTCACTTTCATTATGATGCTTACAGAACATGTATCACCATCAAAGGAAATGCCATTCAGGAGAAGACCAAAATCCATACCCCAGCAGGACCAAGACTCACATTTTAGCAAATGCAGAGGTTCCCTGAGGTCGCTGGAAAAAATCCCCGTTGACAATAAGACCAGTGGTTCTCAGGCTAATCTCCAAACGTCCTTGAGTTCCCATGGGCTTCCACATTTGGCAAAGAGAAGTCTTCTATCTTTTAATTTTTAGTTGGTGTATGGCTGCTTTACTGTTGCTGTTACACTTACTTTATAGTTGCTCTTGTGTTCGTTTCTGCTCTGCAACAACGTCAATCAGCCATAAAGTGAAGTGACTCAGTTGCGTCCGACTCTTTGCAACCCCGTGGACTGTAGCCTGCCAGGCTCCTCCATCCATGGGATTTTCCAGGCAAGAATACCGGAGTCGGTTGCCATTTCCTTCTCCAGTCAGCCATAGGTATACACATATCCCCTCCCTCTTGAACCTGCTTCCCAGTCTCCCCATCGCACCCCTCTAGGTCATCACAGAGCACCGAGCTAAGCTCCCTGTGTTATACAGCAGCTTCCCGCCTGCCATCTATTTTATAAACGGTATTGCATAAGCCAGTGCTACTCAAAGAAAGGTCTTTTAGAGATACCTGTGAAGATCACATGTTACCATGAGAACAAAATGCATTGGCAAATGGCATGCCATTGACTGGTACTCCAAGACTGAGGACAAGATGAGAACTGTATGAGGGGTGATTTCAGGAGGAGCCCTGCATCGTCAGGTGTCCAAGCTGCCTGTCACAATATGATGGAGGTCCTGCCATGCTGTGTGGGCAAACCAACCCGCCTCTCTGACCACATCTGATCATGCCAGGGAATGGTCAATAAGTCAAAGGTAGCCACATAGGGCCTGGGCGTGAAGTCTAAATGTCTCTGGAGGACACTGTATTCCACTTCTGCCCCAAGAGATCATCTAAGTGGGATGATAGCATATTAGCCCATTCAAATCTTTTCTTTCAGGAAGTATGACAATTAGACAAACTAAGAAAAGACTAGTCTCCTAAGTACAGTTCTCTAGGAGAGTGGATATGCCTCATGGTTCTGGGTCTACTAAGATTCAGGCAGACACCGTGATGGAGGACAGATTATCTCTTTCTTGCGATTCATCCCCCTTCCTGGGGGTAACCACTGGGGCTCTCCCATAGCTGGACACAGAACCTCACACATAATCTCCAAGTGTTTTCATAAATTTTAGTAATAATACAACAATCCAAGGGAAGGACAAAGAAGGCTGAAACAGTGAGAATAAAATGTCTGTCTGCTCTCATGTCCTTCCAAACAGATGACTGGTTTTTAAGACTTTGAGGTAAGGATATCATCCATGATATTCACAGTGCCTCCACATTCTCAATTATTTCTCCATTGTGTTTGTAAGAGAATTGGAGCTCAGAGTTATGGAGTAAATTTGTTGCTACAAAACTGCAACTTCATAGGTTTGCTTAACCACACTGCATTCCTCTTACCCTGCTGCTGCTGCTGCTGCTGAGTCGCTTCAGTCGTGTCCCACTCTGTGCGACCCCAAAGATGGCAGCCCACCAGGCTCCGCCATCCCTGGGATTCTCCAGGCAAGAACACTGGAGTGGGTTGCCATTTCCTTCTCCAATGCATGAAAGTGAAAAGTGAAAGTGAAGTCGCTCAGTCGTGTCCGACTCTTAGCGACCCCATGGACTGCAGCCCACCAGGCTCCTCTGTCCATGGGACTTTCCAGGCAAGCGTACTGGAGTGGGGTGCCATTGCCTTCTCCGCCTCTTACCCTAAGTTAACCGTAAATTTTAACACAGGTAAGATTTAGATCTTGAAATAAATTCAAACTGAGAAAATGAAAGAGAAATCTGTAATTATGATCTAGCTTTTAGTGAAACTGAATGTTAGTCACTTCAGTCATGTCTGACTCTTTGTGATGCTATGGGCTGTAGCCAGCCAGACTCCTCTGTCCTTGGAATTCTCCAGGCAGGAATACTGCAGGGGGTTGCCATTCGCTTCTCCAGGGGATCTTCCCAGCTCAGGGATTGAACCCTTGTCTCTGCATCACAGGCAGATTCTTTACCGGCTGAGCCATCAGGGAAGAGCCCATCTCTTAGTGACCAGCTTTCAAATGTGCCGCTGGGACTGTGAGACCATTTAATGAAGTTAAAAGCAACACAACATGTTCTGCCATTTTTATTCCTTCCTCTTCATTTGGGGGCTTCCCTGGTGGCTCATATGCTAAAGAATCCACTTGCAATGCAGCAGCCCAGGGTTCCATCCCTGGGTTGGGAAAATCCCTTGGAGGAGAGAATGGCAACCCACTCTGGTCTTCTTGCCTAGAGAATTCCATGGATGGAGGAGCCTGGTGGGCTGCAGTCCCTGGGGTCGCAAAGAGTCGGACACGACTGAGCGACTAACACTGTTCACTGGTCCTCTTCTTTTGGCCAGAAGGTGGTGGTGGGTGGTCATGAACTGTCCCCTCAAGCAGGAACATCAAAATAGTCACACTCAGATTCCCGACGTCCCAGGTGCACAGCTGGCAGTGGACTCGGACTCTCGTGGGAAGGGCGCGAGGCACGGGTTAGCCCTTGGCCTCCAGAGTTTGCTCTGACTTCTGACAGGCCAGCTCGGACTGGAGCTGTGACGTTTCCCAAGCTCTGGGCAGGTGATGCAGGTCCACCCTGCAAAGAGCAGTCTTTCACCTTCGGAAGACCTGACCCTGTGAAGCAGCAAGGAAGGAACTTTCTGGCTCCGCTCCCTGGCACAGTCGTGACCTAGGGCCACTTATTCTGACTAGCGAGTCCTCACAACTGAGCCTCCAGAAATCTGTAGTTAATGACCTGAGTGAAACGGACAACTGAATCAGAGGATGCGAAAAGCACGCTTCTCCTTCCACCTACACCCGAAGGACCTGAAATCTTTCGAGTGGACCAGACAAAGAGGAGCTGGTAAGACTGACCTCAGGGAAGAGCAAAGTCAGGGAGAGCAGCTAGCAGACTCGACAGAGATATTCTGGAGGGCCCGGCCGACTGTGTAACTAAAGAGGGAGGCAGCCGCCTTTTGCAATTCCAAAAAGTACGTTGTTCAGTCGCTCAGTCGTGTCTGACTCTGTGACTCCACGAGCTGCAACATGCCAGGCCTCCCTGTCCGTCACCAACTCCTGGAGCTTGCTCAAACTCATGTCCATTGAGTAGGTGATGCCATCCAACCATCTCATCCTGTCACCCCTTTCTCTTCCTGCCCTCAGTCTTTCCCAGCATCAGGCGCTTTTCCAACGAGTCGTGTTGCTTTTTCCTAAAGCTGCCCTCATTCCTATGTCCAACCCCAGGGAGGCAGGACAAGTATCACTCTTCTCATAACTTCATTTTAATTTTTTAAAATCTTTTGGCCATACTGCTCAGCACGTGGGATCTCAGTTCCCCAACCAGGGATCAAACCACACACTCTGCAGTGGAAGCTTGGAGTCTTAACCGCTGGATCTCCAGGGAGGTCCCTCTTCTCATGATGTGAAGTGAGAAAGCAGAGTCCTTTAAGGCGAGCTGCCGGAGCTCCCAGGAGTAAACTGTTCCCCATCCCATCCTCACGGCCACACGCCCCTGGGCAGCAGCCCCTAAACTCAACATCCTCCGCCCTTCCCAGCGGCGCCACTGAGCTCCTTGCCATGGTTTCACTTTCCTGCCCCTGACAACGGCCGTCTGTCAGAGGCCCTCGGCGCCTGGAATTCGAAATTGTTTTTCTTCCCTCCCTTCCTCAGGACCAGATTGTTCCTGAGCTCCGGGCTGCATGGCCAGCGCGGGCCTGACGGGCTGGCACAAGGCTTGCGTGGAGGATCAGGGTTTGTTTGTTCAGGATCACTCATGAGCGATGGAGTGCTGGCCTTGGCTTCCCCGTGAGAGGGGCAAGGCAGCTAGGCATGTATTTGCAGGGAAGCAAACTTCAAGAACAAACAGAAAACACACACGCTCCACATCCTGTCGGCCAAGCCCAGGGCTCCCCGTCCTGACAGGTGATCCATTCCGGCTTCCTCACCGAGACGTGCGCCGTGAAGCAGGGCGCAGACTTGGGTTCCCCACTTTCCAGCAGGGTGGGCCCGCAAAGGCGACCTCCACAGGCGCCGCATCTGCAAGCTCCGCAGCGTTCTTGCGGTTCCTCCAGCACACCCGAGTCTTCCCCACCCCAGGGCCTTTGAGCGGACGCCTGTCCTGGCCTGGTGGGCTCCTCCTGTGGCCCCCTGCCCTCAGGAACGTTGTCTCTAAGGATGCAGGCATCGGCTTAAACCCCATCTTCTCAAAGAGCCCTTCCCCGGCTATCCTGTGCAGTGAAGGGCGCCCCCCACCCCCACCTCAGTTATTCTCTATCTCGGGCCCTCGTTTGCGTTCTTCAGATACTTGTCCCAACCTCTAACACTCCTTATTTGCTCTTTCTTCCTGTTCAAACGTGAGGGGCCTGGGGAGTTGCTCTCAGCCGGGTCAGTGCAGTACCTGGGGTCCGATGAGGACTCAATCAATATCTGTTTAAATCATAATAAATGTCCTTGCTTTGTCCAGGCTTAATGAGTTCAAGACGAAAATCAATAACAGCCACCAGAACCCAGAATCTCCACTCCTGAGGGCCATTTTATCTTCCACTGAGCTCATGCGAATGACAAATATCAGTGGCAGAAAGATACATAGCCCAAAAGGTCAAGGGAACTAATGATTTTAGTGGCAAACAAACAAATAAAGAAATGACCCGCTCTCTGGTGTGTCTTCCATCCGCTGGGCACTATTCCAGCTGTGTAACATTTTCCCCCACGTCAGCTTGAAAACCTTCTCTACCTGCGTAAGTACAGAGTGTGTTTATAAAAATATCCTAACTTAATGGTCTGGATGAAGTGATATTATCAGTGATGAGCTAATACATGGAATTTATAAGAATATATGTCTACTTACAGCTGATTCACGTTATTGTACAGCAAAAATAACACAACACTGTAAAGCAATTCTCCTCCTCTTAAAAAAAAATCCTGTGACAAGCCAAATGAAAAAGAATATTTAAAAAAGACTGTATACATATGTATAGCCAAATCAACTTTGCTGTATAACAGGAATTAACAGCATTGTAAATCAACTATACATCAATAAAATAATTAAATAGGGAAAAAGTTCTATTTATACATTACAAATTTGTCAAGTGCCTGAGATTATAAATAAATGAATAAAGCAATTCTACACTCAAGAGCTAATAGTCTTGCTCAGAACACAAAATATATACTTATTAAACTGCTCTAGGAGCTTATGAAAAAAGCATAAAATAGTATAATGAAATGATTTTAGATAAATGCTTTGATCTGGAATTCATAGGGAAAAAATCAAAAGAAAAGAGTTTTGGTTAAAGTCTTGAAGACAGTCATGGAATAGAGATTGGCACAGAACAATTATAAGGTTTTAGAACTGGAAGAAGTTTATTATTAAATAGAATCGCCTTTTACAAGTGTGCTTTTGGGGGGAGAAAAATTATCTTCATTTAGTTTCGTATACATCCGTAGTTGAATTTTAATACAAAAAGAAAAAAAAATTGAATCTGACAAATGTTTGCAAACAAGATACTTCCCAATAGATTTTGCTCATGTTAGCCTGGAACACAGTAAATGACAAATTGTACTGTTATAGTCAAGGCAACAAAGTCTGTAGTACAGGACCACTTAGCCCAACCCTTAAGTAAGCTTAATTTTTATCTACTAGGAAAAATAAACTCATTGTTGATTCCCAGTTGTATGTGTGAAGCTGTTTAATAGAGTCTCACAGAAAACTTTCTACTGTATTTATTTATTATTGCAAAAAAAGACACTTTTGTATCACTGCCCTCATTTGTCAGCTAATTATTTTTTCTGATAAAATCCACCCCTGGTTACATGTAATCCATTCTGCATCATATCATGTGTCCTGAAGGTAAAACTACAAGACGACCTCTAGATGTCTTTGTTCTGTGGAAGGAGATGCTATGTACGCATGTGCATGGAAGTGTTTAAGTGAAATATATCTGGCTATAACATTGTGTAAATTTAAGAGGCAGAACATGCTGATCTGATGCATTTATATTGTGACAGGACTGCCTCTGTAGCTACAACCCTTCTGTTACAGCACATAACTGTCATTTCTTTTTGATGTTGGGAATAATTCAGATCTAGTCTGAAGCCAGTCTGATGCTTATAATACAATGTTGTCATCTACACTCACTATGCCCTGCATCACATCTCCAGGACTTAATTTACCTGCTAGTTACAAATTTGTAACCTTAAAAATCATCTCTCCTGTCACCCCACCCCCCAGGCCTTGGTAAATCACCCCTTTACGCTGTATTTACAAACTTGGCTACTTTATTATTTTTCAAAATTATTTAGTTTTAATTGGATGATAGCTGCTTTACAATATTGTGTTGGTTTCTGCCATATGTCAACATGAATCAGTCACAGGTATATATATATATGTCCCCTCCGTCTTAAACCTCCCTCCTACGTCCCGCCCCATCCCACCCGTCGAGGCTGTCACAGAGCACATAAGTTGAGGTCCCTGCGTCATACAGCAAATTCCCACTGACTATCTGTTTTGCATATGGTAACATATATGTTTCAATTTGGCTTCTTTGGATTTAACATGTAAGTGATATCAAACAGGATGGGTCCTTCTCTACCTGGCTTATGTCACTTAGCATAATGTCCTTGAGGTCCAACCATGTAGCCACAAACAGCAGGGTTTTCTTCTTTCTCGTGGCTGAATGATATTCCACTGTGTGTGTGTGCGTGTGTGTGTGTGTGCTTAGTTTCTCAGTCGTGCCCAACTCTTGCAACCCCATAGACTGTACCCCGCCAGGCTCCTCTGTCCATGGGATTCTCCAGGCAAGAATACTGGAGTGGGTTGCCGTATCCTTCTCCAGGGGATCTTCCCAACCCAGGAATCAAACCCAGGTCTCCTGCATTGCAGGCAGACTCTTTACTTACTGAGCTATGAGACTGAAGCTCAGCTACTAGGGAAGCTCATATATTGTACACACTAATATATATGGGTACCATTCCCTTCTCCAGGGGATCTGCCCGACCCAGGGATTGAACCTGGGTCTCCCACATTCTAGGCAGGTTCTTTACCATGTGAGCCACCAGAGAAGTGTAATCACACTTCTTCTTCACCTGTTCAGGTATTGACTTGATGGGTGACAGGCTCTGAGACTGGTCTCCTGTCTTGGCCATTATGAATAAGGCCACACACGTCCTTTCAGTGTCCTGTTTTCATTTCCTTTGGGGGGAACCCCTCATTGACAAATGCAGAGCATGAGGTGCATGTGATATTTTCCCCACCTGGTCCCTGTAGCAGAGGCCGGTGAGGGAGTGAGGAGCCCAGGTGCCCAGTCTTTCCACTACATCATTCGGGCTGTTTCAGGAGGAGGTGGGGCAAAACCCCAGCCATGGCACCAAGCTGAGTGAGCAGGATGTGGCCGTGGCCATGGCGACAGGACCGGGCTAGGAATGGAGAGACGTGACAGGAAAGGCTTGGAGGTGAGCCGTGGTGTGGCAAGTGGCTCCTTCCCTCATAGAACATCCTTATTTTGGGCCTGTTGACTTGCTAAGTGGCTCCTGAGTCATCCCTCTCGAGGCTAGGAACCAACTCAAATAGAGGCGCTCACACATCACGCCTTTCACCTTGGGCACCGTGGGTACCCACCAAATATTTGTTGATTTGCTTTGACTATGATGCTAGAACTATGAGTGTGCCACGGAGGAGTCTGTGTGCCCCATGACCATAGAGCCTTCTATTTATGTTGGGAAGATTCAGAGCAGGAAAAAACTAAGTCACCTCATTTACAGATAGCAGGCATCACTCCTATTGAATCAAAGTGCCCTTGTGGACTCAAAAGAACAGTTGAGCTGGAAGAATGTTGCAGAGTGGAAATGTAGCAGGAAGGCGCCATTTTCACTCTCCCTCTCCTGGTGAGAGCTACACCCAAGCACCATCCCATGGGCGTGGCCCCCTTTCTCCAGCCGAAGGAGGAACCTCCCCAGAGAACGGTGGATTTAAGCTCTCCTGTTTAACAGTTCAGTTCAGTTCAGTTCAGTCGCTCAGTCATGTCCGACTCTTTGCGACCCCATGAATCGCAGTACGCCAGGCCTCCCTGTCCATCACCAACTCCTGGAGTTCACTCAGACTCACGTCCATCGAGACCGTGATGCCATCCAGCCCTCTCATCCTGGGTCGTCCCCTTCTCCTCCTGCCCCCAATCCCTCCCAGTGAAATCCGGGGCATGACGGCCACCTCTTTGAGCCCACAGTCCCCTCACTTGCTGACACAGGTGAGGCACGCAGCAGGATGCATGGCAAACAGCAGGTGTCCAGGAGAGATTGGTGCTTCTTTCCCCACCAATCAAAGCAGTCCAGCAAGGGAGGGTGGGCTGTACAGGGAAAGAGAACAACCTTGTGTGACCTGGTGGAGAGACGATGGAGGGTCGCAGAAGCGGGGATCCTGAGGACTTGTCAAATCACGAGGCAAGCCTTGAACCTTCCAGAAAAAAGGAAGGAATAGAGGCAAAGTGTGGGCATCCCTGGTGGCCCAGTGGTCACGAACCCGGCTGCCGATGCAGGAGTCCCGGGTTCAGTCCCCGGGTCAAGAAGACCCCCTGGAGAAGGGAATGACTACCCACTCCAGGATTCTTGCCTCGGCAATACCATGGACAGAGGAGCCTGGTGGGCTGTAGCCCACGGGGTCACAAAAGAGTCGGACGTGACTTAGCAGCTAAACAACCACAACAAAGAGACACGGTGTGAATCGAAGAGAAAGGTTCAGACTGTGAGGATCTGCACTCCGCTTTAAGGCACGAGCACCGTGGGCAAGTTTGACTCCCTCTTTGGAACTCAGCTTCTCAAGTTGTTTTTTTTTTTTTAAGGAAGCTTTAATGTTGATCTCTGAGGGTCCTTCAAGTTCTGTGGTTCAATGGTTTTAAACACTGAGATGGCAAAAAAAAAAAGCAAGGGCTCAGGGAAGAGAGATCTCCCTGGTTGTCCTTCCCATCACAACGTAGAAGCTAAATCAGGGCTCAGTGGGAAAGAATTCCCCTGCTGATGCAGGAGACGTAGGTTCGATCCCTGTTCCGGTAAGATCCCCATGCCCTGGAGCAACCAAACCTGCGGGCCCAATTATTGAGCCTGTGCTCTGGAGACTGTGTTCCATGACAAGAGAACCCACCGCAATGAAAAACCTGTACATCCCGGCTAGAGAGGAACCCCTGCTCGCCGCAGCGAGAGAAAAGCCTTTCCGACGATGAAGACCCAGCGCAGCCAAAATAAATAAATAAATAAAATGATATATCGATAAAAGGAACACATCAGTATGGATCTCGTGATTCTCAGGATAGTCACCAAGAGATGAAGGTGAAATACACTATTTTCTGCCCAGATAGTCTCCACTTCCCCCTGCTTCACAGTTACCTTTGGGGGCAGCTGCAGGGCAGGAATGCTGAAGGGAACACTCTACTCTATTTCAAAGGGCAGTACGATTGGTCTAGTAGGTGAAAAAAAAGCCATTTAAACCCTCTGTGTCTTTAACCATCCTTGACTGTAAAGTGAGCCCTGATGTGGAATGTTTTTCTCTTGGCTGTGCTTCCAGGGTGAAGGGAGGCATGAGAGTGGAGGAGAGATTCGGAGTGGAAGTCCGTCCTTCCATACGGCTATCGCAACTGCATCCTGACCCCTGTTAGCAACGTGGCCTGAGGCTGGCTTTGAGTTGTTTCAGTTCCCTGAAACTCAAACATCCCCAAGATATGCTGGGCGCTCCTGAGACATCAGTCATCCCAGACCAAGAACCTCCCACTTCCCAAGTTGAAAAATCAAAGGATGTTCTTTGTTCTTTGCCTTGGGGAGGCTGACGCTGCTGATCCCGTCCAAGCATCTGGATCTGTAGAAGCTGGGTGCATCAGTTACCCTGGGCTGCCTAAACGAAGTGCCACAGACTGGGTGGATTAAAACAACAGAAACATACCATCTCATAGTTCCAGAGGCTAAAAGTCCAAGTTCGCGGTCTCAGGAGGGCCACGGCCCCTCTGAATGCAACAGGAAAGGCCCTGCTGGTCCACGCCCCTGTCCCTGCTTCTGCAGCCTCTGGTGCGCCCTGGCCGACAGACCCACGGACCCAACCCTCTGCCTTCTCACGGTGCCCCTCCCTGTATCTTACGTCCACGTGCGTGCAGATTGTCCCTTTTAAAAAGGATTCCGATCCCATAGGATCTCAGGCCCAACGTCTTCATCATGACCTCATCTCAATGAATTACATCTCAATGACCCTCTTTCCAAATAAGGTCAGATTCCAGGGTACTAGGGATTAGGGTGTCAGCATTTTTAGGAGAACCCAGTTCCGTTCTCACCACTACTAGCCTTCTCTCACTTACGATCAAGAGGTCAAGAATTGAAAGTAACCTTCCCCAAAGATTAAAGACCGTGAACACTGACCCTCTGTCCCAGTACTCCTGCACGAGAAATGATACATTAAAATGGATACCAATGCAGGCAGTTCCAATGGATAACCGGCCCTAAGCCCTCTCCCTTCACCCAACCCACATCCCCAACTTCCATGAGCTTCCAGACACTTGTAATACATTTCACTTTCTAAGTAATATACCCCTCAAATGATCCTATGCCAAAGCTGTTCACACCACACTAAAGAGTCCTGATGTTGAAGTAACCTATTCTATTCAGAGAAGAAGGCCACTTCCTCCAGGAAAAGACACGACTGTGAATAAATCGAACCCTGAAACAGTTTCACAGCAAATGGTTTCCCGTTTCCCTGAATCCCCACAAAGAAACACTGAAGCTACTTCACATGGACACAAAGCACATAAAACAACATTGCTTTTACTTCTGTCTTGGCTTCAGATACAGAGAGTGCCGGGGAAAGGTAATTTAAAAACGCTCCCTTTCTTGGTGTCTACTAATGTATTACTTCAACTTGGGTATTATCAGGCTAGTTACCCAAAGACGGATGCAGAACAAGAAGCCGATCGCATTTCCCAATCTTATTTGCAAACAAGCATTCATTTCCTGCTTATCAAGGCATCGTGTGGGTACTTTGTCCATTCAAATCATTGTCTTAAGCCAGTGATGCAAACCACTAACCAAGGCCGGCCCCAGCCAGAGCCTGGACGCTCAGTGTCATTGAACTCAAGGAGCAGATAATTAGTATTGAAAGGTGTGATTGCAGCCCAGTCAGCCAGGTAATCAGCCCTTGATTTCTCTTCAAGATTCGAGACCAGTTGGAAATCTTAGCCCAAGAGGAGGCTGGAGGGAATTATCCTGGAAGTGTAGTATCCCTTTTCAAATATAAACACGGGACAATTATCTCAGCCAGTCGGTTCCTCCTTGCTAGGCACGCAGCATCCCAGGCGGTGAGCCGAGGGCACCGGGCTCTTCCCAGGCAGGTCTGCCTCCCAGCCCCAGCTCCCATCACCCCTTCCAAGCCTGTCGCAACCCCAAGATGTCTCTGCAGACTGAGAATCTTCCTCCTGCTGCTTGTTTTGCAAACATGTGTCTGCCTCGTGGGAACCTGCCCTGACCTGAGGCTTTGCACTCCCTTTGGGCTGGGATGGTTAAGGCTTCTTGAGAAGGCCTGCTCTCTTTTCCCACTTAGGTCTGATGGCCTGAAAGTGGGAGATCGGAAGGCATCTTTCTGCTATTCCTTCAAGGACAGAGTTCCAGTTCCCCATTCTCTGATGCCAACAGATAACTTAGGGGCATAAAACTCAGTTAAATATTTAAATGAGCATTGGCATACAAAATGAAAAGACTTTCAGCAGTGAGACAAAGCCTCAAAAGATATCCCTTATATGTGGACTCTAAAAAGAAATGATGAAAGAAACCTACATACAAAACAGAAGCAGGCTCTCAGAGTTCAAGAGCCAACTTATGGTTTTGCCGGTAGAGGGAAGATGGAGGGGAAGGGACAGTTCAGGAGTTTGGGATGGACGTATACACTCTGCTGTATTTAAAACGGAGAGCTGGAAAGGACCTGCTGTAAAGCGCAGGGAACTCTGCTCAATGTCATTGTGGCAGCCTGGGTGGGAGGGGAGTTTGGGGGAGAATGTATACATGTGTGTGCATGGCTGGGTCCCTTTGCTGGTCATCTGAAACAATCACAACATTGTTTATCGGCTGTACTCCAACACAAAATTAAAAATTTTTAAAAAGAGAGAGTTCCAGTCTCCTTCCTGACCATGGGTGGGTCCTCCTCCATGGACAAGGATTTCATCTGACAAGGAAGGTATATATGGGAACGCACTCACTCTCTATCAAAGGATGCTTTCTCCATCTCTTTACAGGGCTCTGCTTTACCCAAACCCACAATGGCCGACGAAGTTAGACAGCAAGATAAACACGAACGTCTGTTAAATACAGACTCTCTCCCGCTCTGACAGAGGCGGTGCAGCCAGTTACTTGCTCCAGACTGAGAGGGAGGGTCCAGGAGGTAAACAGAGCTTGCACGCAAGACTCCGTGTGTTATCAACATATCACGTTCAGGTTCCTGCCAACCTCACAGCAGGCACATAGCTCTGTATTACGTAATGTGGAGAGCAGCAAGGTCCTGGGAAAAGAGGTTTTTTATTCCTTAGAACCTATCTTCCAGCTTAGGCAGATGTCTTCTAAGTCACACCAAGTGACTCAGGAGCTGAGTCCCCAGAAAAGAGGCTCAGAGCTCCAGGCCACTGCTGGTCCTTCTTGCTGCTAGAAAAGGCTGACTTTCCAGTCTTCCCTTGCCTTCTACATAAACCGCACCTGCTTCCAGAGTGCCCCGTTCCTTCCCTACCTTCCATGAGTGCTAGTGTTACTGCTCACTCGTGTCTGACTCTTTGTGACCCCACAGACTGTAGCCCCCCAGGCTCCTCTGTCCATGGGATTCTCCAGGCAAGCATACTGCATCAGGTTGCCATTTCCTTCTGCAGGAGATCTTCCTGACCCAGGGGTCAGAGCCGGGTCTCCTGCATTGCAAGTGAATTTTTTAAATTCATTATGAACATTTCAAATATCCAGAAAATTTGAAAGAGTCACCCAACAACCCCCGAAGAGCATTTTTAAATTATGACCCTTCTCCTAGGTGGCTCTCGTATTCCTATTCTTTTCTCCAAGCCACTTTTTTCAAGAGATTTGTCACGGGAAGCCTAGGACATGGGAAAGCAGTGCTCCGTGGTTGTTCAAGCTGTCCCCCAGGGTTTCTAGCCATCCTCTTTCAGAAAGGAGAACCCAGGTTTCACACAGGTCTGGGTTTGGATCTCAACACTTCCTCTTACCAGCTCTGTGAAGCTGGTGTCTTTGTTCAGTCACTTAGTCATGTCTGACTCTTTACACCCCCACGGATTACAGCACACCAGGCTTCCCTGTCCATCACTATTTCCTTGAGTTTGCTCCAATTCGTGCCCATCGAGTTAGTGATGCCATTCAACCATCTCATCCTCTGTCATCCCCTTCTCCTGCCTTCAATTTTTCCCAGCATCAGGGTCTTTTCCAATGAGTCAGTTCTTTGCATCAGGTGGCCAAAGTATTGGAGCTTCAGCTTCACCATCAGTCCTTCCAATGAATGTTCAGGGTTGAATTCCTTTAGGATTGATTGGTTTGATCTCCTTGCTATCCAAGGGACTCTCAAGAGTTTCCTCAGATGTGTTATTCTGTTGCTCTGAACATCAGCTCACCTTCAATTTATGATGAGCAGAGAGCTCGCCCAATTAACCTACGCTGAGCATTTATTAGACGCCGAGAACTCCCCGACATGACATCTGCTAGCTCAGGTCCTCACAGTAGCCTCGTGAGGAGAGGAGTCCTAGCGTTCCTCCCATGGTAGAGAACAAGGCTGGGCACGCAGGTCCTCCACCTCTGGGAGCTCGCACACAAGGAGCCATCATGAGCATGGCGTATTCAGTCCAATGTTTTTACTCACAGTGGCTTTTCAATGAATAATTCAAGGATTAGTATTAGAAGTAGTCATATTTTTAGAAAGTGTCTTCGATCAGTATCCAATTACAGCTGAGAACGTTGCCAACAATGAGTGCTTCTCACTGCCCTGGATTCCTATTTATTGTTGTTATTTAGTTGCTCACTTATGTCTGACTCTTTTTTGACCCCATGGACGCTAGGCTCCATGGACCCCAGGCTCCTCTATCCATAGGACTTCCGAGACAAGAATACTGGAGGGAGCTGCCATTTCTTTCTCCAGGGGATCCTCCTGACCCGGGGATCGAACTCGGATCTTCTGCATTGGAAGGCGGATTCTTTACCCCTGAGCCACCTGGGAAGCCTCTAGAGTCCTAAATTCCATTCTTTAAAGAGCTAAGGCCATTACTAGAGCCTGAACACCAAGGAAGCCAGCCCCAAATGGAGGGCTCCTCAGAGAGCTGTCTTCTGTCTAGAGGCACAGATCTCTCTGCACAGCAGCGCTCTGAGTGCTTGGATGTTAAATTCAGAAAACTGGGCAGTGCAGCTGTGATAGGAACTGGAGGATGCTCAGATGCCCCAGTTAGGTGATGCCGCGCCATATCAGACAAACAGAATTCAGACTCCAGCACCGGTGAAGGTATATCTTTTGTTGGCTGGATCATCTTTTTTTTAAATGATGGAAATCTATCAAGTCTAAACTCTGCCCATATGCTCTTTTGTAAACATGACTGTTTACATCGAGGAAATATTTCCAGACTGGCTCATCCCTCATCTGTTCAGCCCAGAGATATTTTTCATGGTGGCTTCCATATAAATTTGAAACCCTAAGAGTTTGGGGGCTCTTGCCCCAGGGATGATCAGCCTCCTCTGTTTCTAGGGTGAGGTACGGGATGCCTTAAGCATGGATTAATGAACTGCCATCTTTCAGGCCAAAACAAATAGCTCTTGCAATTCGCAACCCTTCCTTCTAAGCATCTTTGAACACTACCCTAACCCAGCTCCCCCATGAAGGAGCATGCCAGAGATCACTAAGGGCAGTCTTCTGGCCTTGGGAAAAGCAAAAGAAGAGTGAGTGGGTGCTAACCTTTGATGAAGAACCACCTATGAGTGAGAGATACAACTGAAGCCCAGAGATGTGATACAGCTTTTCTAAAATCATGGAGCTGGGACTTCCGTGGCAGTCCAGTGGTTAAGACTTCGCCTTCCGATGCAGAGGGTGAGGGTTCCATCCCTGGTGGAGGAGCTAAGATTCCCACGTGCCTCACGGCCAATAAACCAAAACACAAAACGGAAGCAAAAGCATAAAAAATTCAATAAAGTCTTTAAAAATGGTCCATATCCAAAAAAAATCTCTAAAAACAGTCACAGAGCAAGTTGATCAAACAGAAAAAGAGAAAGAGAAGGAATTTAAGATTTCTGAGCCAAGAGTACTGCTGTGCAAGAGAAGGAGAAGTACGGCATCCCTCATAAGTGGGATCTGAAAAAAACGAGACAGTGAACTTACAGAACAGAGACAGACTCACAGACTTAGCGAGCAAGCATATGAGTGTGTGTGCAGGGGTGAGGAAGTAGGGAAGGGATGGTTAGGGAGTTTTGGATGGACATACACAGAAGACAGAGGGCGAGATGGTTGGATGGCATCACCGACTCAATGGACATGAGTTTGAGCAAGCTCCAGGAGATGGTGATGGACAGGGAAGCCTGGCATGCTGCAGTCCATGGGGGTGCAAAGAGCCAGACATGACTGGGCAACTGAACAACAATGACAGCTATTTAAAGTGGATACCGAACAAGACCTCCTGTACAGCACAGGGAACTCTGCTCAGTGTTACGGGGCAGCCTGGCAGGGCAGGGAGTTTGGGGGAAAACAGATACATGTATGTGTATGGCTGAGTCCCTTCCCTGTTCACCTGAAACTATCATCACGTTGTTAATCAGCTATACCCCAATACAACATGAGAAGCTTTTTTTAAAGAGTACTGCTGTGGATTAGATAAGGAATAACGCCCCTTTGCTCAAGTCCAGAGACTCGAGAACTGAAACAAATCCTTGCAGAACAAGCGTTTCATAAACCACTGGAAGCACCCTAATGACACTGTCTTTCTGAAGGAGAAGCAGCTTCAGATATACCCAGGCAGGACACTGCCGGTGAATCTGATACATTCACATCCAAAGGAAAATAAAAGGTGGGGCGCAGGGGGCGGGGCAGGGGCAGGAATCATCTCTTGAGTCTTTGCCGTTCATAGTTGAAAAAGATAAGTTAGAGTTTGGATAAGAGATATTCAGCCCATGAGACAGACCAAGAGCCACGGGACAGATGGACGCGTGCAGAGCGAAAAGGTCCACTAACCAACCGGACAGTGAAACGCTCCAAAAGCAGAGTCACAAGCAACTCTGGAGGTACACGCGCAGCCACCGGACTCCTGCAAGGATCTAAAGAGACGGGGAAGGAGTCGGGGGTGGGATGAAGCAAGGTGGCAGCGTCTCTCGGGAGCCTGCACGCATTCAAGGGAGCTCTATTTCAGCACTCGCTTTGGGAAGGGACACTCATGCCAAGACGTCTGGTCACAGTCGTCCTTCCCGGGGCCACGGACGCTCACCGCCAGCAGCTGACATGTCATCGCAGAGACGCAGTCAAGGCTGGGCAAGAGGAGGTGGTGGTTTCAGGTGGGCTGGGGCAGCCTTGCGGACTGCCGTGTTTTCTAACCTACCCACAGAACAACACGGAGCCAAATGTTCTGCAGGCCGGGCCAGACTTTCCGACCCCACCTTGGGGGTCTGCCAGCGTTCGCTGGCTCACTCCCCACCGTCCAGCCTTCTTGTGAAATGACTGGTGCTTCCTGCTTCCCGTCGCACCCCAGACCCAGACACGCCACCCCTGCCTGGGTCGCCGCCCTACGGTCTCATGAGAGGGAGCCAAGGGGCTCTTGAGGACACAGGAGCCCCTGTTCAGATGAGGATGAAAAAAAAAAAAAGAGCCAGGCCACCTCCGTCCCTGCTTCCCAGTTTCCTTGGAGCCCTTTCTCTGCTCCCCGCTCCCCACCCCTTACTCGTGGTCTCTTCCCCCTGGCTGCAATTCAGCACTGCATTCCAGCTTCTCTGTGTCCCCAGCTTCCCAGGGACAAGGCCACGGGGATGTTCAGAGAGGCCTGACTCTGAGAACATCTCATCTCCATAGACCTGTCTACCCACCTCCCACCTGTCTCCAGAGAAGCAGCCAACATTCCTTCAGTCCCACAGAGAAAGGGTGTGACTTCGATTACTCAATGAAACCTCGGAGCCAGGCTCTTATGCCCCCAAAACAATAGCGTTATATTTTTCTTGGACTTCCTTCATTTTGTTTGGTTTCTCCTTTGATTAGCAGAAAGAACTCTTCTCCCGCCCCCTCTTTCTGTGTTGTTGCTGTTGTTTAAACACACCAGCACAGTCCTTCTGCTAGGATCCCAACCCCCTCCAGGCTCGAGAAGGTAAAGCCCTGGATGGTGAACTCGAGTGACGTCAACCAGCTTGAGAAACGCCATCCGTTTCTCCTGGGCTTTCTCACACGTGGGAATGTCTCTTGGGAGCCTGCAGCCCATCTCGGATCTGTTTGTCTTGGATGCCAATCCCGGGACGCTGGGTGAGGTGTTAGTCAGACTGACCTTTCCGGTTTTCTGAGTCAGTGAAGTTAGATCACTAAGTCAGGCGCTGTGTTGAAAATGAAAATTGGTGTGTGGGGCAGGCCGAGGGAGTCCGGAAGGTGGGAACAAGGTGGTGAGGGGGAGGCTGACCCTCTGGTTTGGGTTGAAACAAACACAGCCCTCTGTGTGCAATCAAACCCATCCTCATCAAAAGAGATTCTGATCATTTGGGATGGAGCTCATATTACAAAGAGTCTTGTATGGACTTGACCTCTCTCTCTCTACACACACACACACACACACACACAGCCTCTGAAAAGGCTACCATAAGGCTTAAGTCTCAAGGGAGCTTCCATCCATCCCCAAACAACCCAACCTCCTGGTATTCAGGAAATTTTCTGTTTAGTTGTCCACTGAGCTCCGGAGGTCTGTTGGGTTACAAGAGATATTTACAGAGCATCTTGCTAGGCTGGGGCATTTAGATCACCCACCAATTCCACCCCAGCTCCTCTATCACGCAAACAGATCTAATGGAATAACAATGCTAATAATGCCAACTGTTTGGTTTGGATCAGCTTTTTAAACCCAGTTCTTACCTCAGAGGTCAAAATCCCTAGTAAGCTCAAGTGGAAGCAGCTTACTCCCATGTGTAAATAGACAGCTGCTGAGAAGTCATTCTTTAACATGGGAAGCTCAGGTCGGTGCGCTGAGATGACCTGGAGGGTGAGATGCCAGAGGCTGGAGAGGGAGGGGACAGGTGTATAATTACGGCTGACTTGCGTTGTTGTACGGCAGAAACCAGCACAACATGGTGAAGCAAATTTCCTACAATTAAAAACAAATTTAAAAAGAAAAAATATCTATGGAAACTCAGACAAGTTCTCATTTAACAGGAGAAAGCAGCCTCCCCGAGAAGCAAAGTGTTTCTCAGAACGTCACACCACATATTTACAGAAACACAGTGGTCACAGTGGTCTTGGATCTAGGATTATTAACTGAAAGCTATACGGAGGTTACATTGTGTTGGCAAAAAAAATAGGGTTTTTTTTTTAATGTTTTTTGGATTTTTGGCTGCAATGCATGTGGGATCCTAGTTCCCTGACCAGGGGTTGAACCCGCACACCCCACGTTTGAAGGCGAAGTCTTAAGCACTGCACTGCCAGGGAAGTCCCCAAAGTTAGTTTTGAGGTGTAACTACCTGTGCTGACCACCTGGTTAAGCTTTGTTGCCTCTGAATCTTCAGAACTCTCCTATTTCCCAAATCATCAATAAAATTTCTACTCCTGCCTCAGCAGGTCCAGCGCACAATCGGGACTTCTTTCACTTAAATGCATCAAGCAGAGCAGGTGCAATCCTTTTCAACAAATATCTGTTGAGCACCGATTACCTTCAAGGCATTTGCTCAAATCAGATTTAAAAAAAAATCAAAAAGCTAAATTCGTTCGTGGAAGCAAACCATCCCTACCATTCTCTGTGTTTTCTAAAATTCAGCACCTCCTTACATTTTTTTTCCTACAGTTCAGTTCTCAAGAAGAGAAAACGTGATCACAAAAGGAAAGAAATTACCCCCATTTTGTTTTCTCGAAGAACACGCATACACGGACACACGGACTCACAGACGCACAGGCACGTCTGTATGAAATGCTGACTTGTCCAGTAAGATCTCCCTAGATGTCATGGACGGAAATACACTGGGCCTGTCAAAGTCTAAGCTGCAAGTCTGCACTTTTTTTTTTTTTAAGGCTCCAAAGGGGGAAAAAAAGAGAGAGCGAGAAGGGAAAACCCACCAGGAGCCTAAAGGAGTCAGATCTCTCTCTATACTGCCAGGTAATTGTTAGCAGAAATCGGCTATAATAACAGGCCATTTTAAAGGAATGCTAATTCCATTCTCTCCTGCTCAAAGAAGATCCAGGGTCCGCCTTTGTTCCTAACCTGGGCAGTGTGGAGAAAATAACAATACCTTCTTTCAGCAATGGCGGGCATCGGCAAGCGAGGGATTCTGCCATCCCAGGTAAGAGCTGGCAGGAGAGGTGAGTGCCACCAAGGGGAGGCTGGTGTCAGATCTCAGGGTGGGGGTCAGCCAGGAGACCCCAGAGAAGAGGACCAGCCTCCTGGGAGGCAGTGAGGTTTGAGGGTGTTGCAGGGGGCGGGGTGGGGCAGGTAGGAAGAAGGTGCCTTGCTTTCAGAAACTTAGGAAAAGGCTCTCCACACCTCGGTGCGGATGCCAAGCCTCCACCGTGGCAGCACCTCTAGTCTCTTCAGAAAGGGCTCCCTGCTGACAGTCTGTTTGCAGTCTGGGACTGTTTAATGTTTTATACCACTGGTTCCTTCTTCCAAGAGTCTGAGGTTTAGGATTTGGGTGAGCTTGAGGGTTAGCTTTTCTCTCTCTCTCTCTCTCTCTCTCTCTCTCTCTCTCTCTCTCTCTCTTTTTGGTTCCTCTGCCTTTTGATTCACAGTTTCCAACACACAAAGCACTTTATACCATCCATGGAAACCTTCGTGGCCACAGACTTAGAAAAAGATTCTGACGAGTGTCCGACCCAGGCGGGGAAGGCAGAGGGCAGTGTCCAAGTATGTGGCACAGATGTGTTGCTTAAAAAAAAAAATCAGGTCCCCAAAGTGGCATTTCTTTGCGAAAAGCTGGGCAGGCAAGGGCGTCAGCTGAGAAACTGGCACAGCCTCCACGATGGGTGAAGACTTGAAGCTGCCCTTGAGTGGGTCCACTTGGGAAGCTGTGTAGCACTGAGCTAGACCTCTCTTTAAACACTTGGGAAGTGTTTCTGGAATGAACATGCCCTGATTTTTTAAAGGGCTCTGTGTCGCTGTTAGGACATACTGGATGCCTCCTGGAGACAGGAGTCATAACATTTGAGTGTGTCATTGTTCTTGTCCCCACTGGATTCCCTGGCTCCCCTGAGAATGATCTGAGCTCAGGAAACATCGCCAAAAATGTGCAACTAAACTGACTGAGCCTTGTCCTTCTCTCGAAGGCTTTTGCACCCGTTCTGTATCCTCTCTGGAGACAGTCCTGTGCAATCACTTCTACCCACCTTCTCATTTTTCCCCAACCAATTATACAGAAATAGTTGCCTATAATTGGTTAGATAGCATCACTGACTTAATGAACATGAATTTGAGCAAACTCTGGGAGACAGTGGAGGACAGAGGAGCCTGGCGTGCTGCAGTCCATGGGGTCGCAAAGAGTCAGGTGCGACTTAGTGACTGGACAACAATCAGAAATTGCCAGAAATGAAGGTTGAGCCCAGTTGGTTTCTGATCTGGCTGCTCAGGAGAACAGTCAGAGACAGCAGAAGGGACAGCAAGATGCTCAGGGAATCTCCGCTTCAAGTCTCTGAAGCATCCGTCCACCCCACCCTTCTGAGAGCCAGCATCAGCTTCCTCTCTCCTCAAAGCAGCATCACAACCTTTTCCCCACACGTTGTACACGACCAAGTCTTAAACACCAGTGTCTGCTGCACAAATGAAATGTGTTCGCATACAGACCAAGTTTGAACCAGAGGATTCTAATCTTGATTCCTCCCCAAAAGATGAGTTCTCCACAGACAGAGAGTACCAGCAGGAAGTGAGATCGACCAGTGGGTTATCGAATTGGCCGTGTTTTATGCAAAACGCAAGAAAAGACACTGACAAGCAGAAATCCCAGCACCTCCTCTTCGCTCCAAACCATTCTCCTCCACTGACAACCTTGCTTCGGAACCTTCATTCCCAAATGTGGATTGCCTAGCAAACACAGAGCCTAAAGGAGATAAGGCAAGTCTAAAAAGAAACAAGGCATTGGGTAAAACGTCCCCCACTGGAGAACAGAGGTGACGAGGGCATAGCCCATCTGGTCTTCGCAGTAAATGAGTTTTTGAGAAAATTTATTTATTTTTATTATTTATTTTGGCTGCAACGAGTCTTAGCTGCAGGATCCAGTTCCCTGACGAGGGATGGAACCCAGGCCGCCTGCATTGGGAGCATAGAGTCTCAGCCACTGGACTACCAGGGAAGTCACCATAAATGGTTTATATGTAGTAAGCATCCCAGGGTGGGTGGGTTTCTTTTTTTTTTTCTTGTTTTACTATTGCTGTTAGTGTGGGGTTTTACCACTTGAACCTTAGAGCTGTAAAAGTCTGGACAAGAGAATTAACTCTCAGCCTCAGCTTTCTCATCTGTTAAATGGGAGAAGGAAGAAACACCACCAAAGGTTTTCTTGGGGCGATATGGGTGATTTATCCAATCTGCCCTGAACAGATTGCCGAGCATATGGTAGAGGGCTCTGCAACATCTCCTCTTATTAATAAATGACCTAATGGAGGGCACTCCCTGGCGATCCAGCGTTCAGGACTCCCTGTTTCTGCTGCAGGAGACATAGGTTTGAGCCTAAGTCGTAGAACTAAGAGTCTACATGCCATGTGGCCAAAAAAAAAAAAAAAAAAAAACGACCCAATGGAGCAAAACTAAAAGAAAGAGGGCAGGACAATGACACGGGTCCTGCTCCTCCAGAACGATGAGGACTACTCTAGGGTGAGAGGGACTGTGACTCCCGCGTCTGGTCAGTGGAATAAAACGATTTTGAAAACCTGGACAAGCCTGAATCAAGGTGTGAAACTGCCGCCACCCTACCCAGAGAAGAAAGAAACCCCAACACACATCAGAGCCAAAAGGACGGCTGTGAAATGAAGTCAGCCAAGGCACCGCTTCTGCCAACCCAGAGACGTTCTCATGCAGAGGAGACAAAGAGGAGGAAAGGCATATCAGAGGGGCCTGGCTCAAGTCACACTGTGTTCTCTGCTCCTCGGAGACGAAGGCTGCCAAACCCCGATTAGGGGACAGGGAGAAGATAAGAGCAGAGATGCGCTTCCCAAAAGAGTGGACGCCCAGTTCTTCGCGTGACCCAAGAAGAGAGCCAGAGCCCCAGGAGAGCTCCCAGAGAACAGCGAGAACGTGGGGGAGTGGGCTGCCTGGGCCAGTCTGCCTGCCGGCCTTGGAGCCCAGTTCCGTGGAGACAGCAGCGTGTGGGGCTCTGCGTGTGCCCGGCGTGCCAGGAGGCAGACGGGGAGCTGGCAACACGGGACCCAGTGATCTGCCTCTCCCATTAACTCTGGGGCCTCGAGCAAGGCACAGGCTTCTTGCAGGGCTTCTGTTTCTGCCCGTGAAAAAGCAGAGAGAGTAATTTCTCCCCCTCACAGCCTCCCAGAGACGTCCAGGGAATAGAGCTGATGAGTGGATGTAAGGGGCACTTCAAAAGCAGAAGCAGGAAGCGGCGGCAAGGAATATTCGTTAGTGGTGAAATTATTTTTTCAGTAATAGTTGAGAAGGCACAAGACCATTTGCTTCAGAATAGTGCATGTGTGTGTGTGTGTGTGTGTGTGTGTACGTGTGTGTATGCCTGGGAGAAAGAGACAGAGAGGATAAAGAGTGTACCCCCAGGACTCCTGCACACAGTTAGTGATTCCTCATGTGTGAATGGGCTTCTGGAGGAACCTGCGAAGCTGGGCTGGGTTGAGTCCACAGAGTTTCTGGTTTGGGCGGGCGGGGTGAAAGAGACCCCAGTGAGGATGGAAGTGGACACTTGACATGGACTGAGCAAGGGCTATACAGGCCCCAAACACACTTGGCCTATCCCCATCGGGGTCCCCATATTTCCTACATGGGGTGGCCTCCCACTGGCCGGAAGAGCGTGTCCATCCACTGACCCCTGACTGCATCGCCCTGCCCACCTAGCAATAAGTTTCACCCAGGGGGAGCAAAAAGCTGTGGCACTTTGACATTTACTGACTAAATAAATACCTGCTGGAATTAACTCCGCCCACCCCACCCAAGAGCCAGGGCCTAAGTTTCCCCGAAGCTCAGGTTTCTCTCCTCCATCTGCTGCTCCTTGTCCTCTCTCTCTCCTTCTTCCTCCAAAGAAATCACAGTTTAGAATTAGGGGCAGGGGTGGAGACGGGAGATTCTGTTCTTTCAAGTGCCTTTGTTTGGGGAGAAAGTAGGATGTTGGGTCCAAATATCACTGCAAGAGAAACCCAAGTTCCTAGACACCGTATGTCTATGTCCACACATTTGCATTCCCTCTTGCCCTTTAAATCCCACCCCCCCCTCCCCCGCCCAAGAGGAGTAGGGGAAGGATTCGTGCTGCGGGCGCTCTGGGGACTGCAGTCCCCGGGGCGTATGGGAGTGATTAGCTTACAGATTTCAGGTAGCTCCAGCCGCACGTGCAGCCCACATGACACCCCTAATTCCAGACCCAGCTCCCCTTCTCCAAACAAACAGCAGCGCCGTTTGCAGAGGAAAGAAAATGCCTTTCTTAGGAGACCCACAGAGGAAAGCCAGGTCAGAATTGTCTGCTCTGCTCTGGACAGACCCCTCGCCCTACCCAGCCCACTGTTCATTCAAGAGGCAGCTACACCGAGGCTCATCCATGAAAAGGCTGTGCCTTGTGCTTAGAAAAGCAAGCAAGAAAACCAGGAAGAGAAAAATATTTATTATCCTTGTATATTTGGGTAGCAGGGTCCAGGGGGGTTAGAGGCTTCTGATCTGTTAATAATGATTTCAGTTCGTGGTTTGATTGTTTTCTCAGAACCTGTAAATCCAGGCTTGAGATGTATAAAGATTGCAATTCTAAAAGTGTTACATCCATCACTCCAAAAATTCTCCAAAGGCATGTCTCCAAAACCCTTTCTTATGAGAAAGAAGTCAGAGGGTAGGAAATTTAAGAGAGGATTCCAGAACAAGAACAGACTTCCTCGAAAGTGACACAGACAGACATCTAGGGGACATGTTTTGACACACATAAAGACATCTCATCGAATCAGCCAAGGTGTCCCGCCAGGGCCCGAGCTGGAATCTACCATTAGGCATTCATTGCTGTGGCTAAATTTTGCCCTCATTCTCTAAATGGAGGTTTACTCAGCAGAGTCTTTGTGGCATACAGACTGAAGATTCAAAAAGGATAACATTCCGTACTTGTCCTCAAGGAGATCATAGTTTAATGGCTCACATATCCACACAAAGGACAAATGAGAACACCAAGAGACAAGAACAAGATATTATTAAAACAGAGATAAGAGCAAATATCCATTCCTGGGAAGACATCAAGTCTTCACCGAGGGGTTAGTATGTAGCCTGGATCTCTATCTCCTACTAAAGTCTGTCTACCTCTGAGACTGAGAATATACTAGGCATACAGTCATTCACTCCATAGTCTGAATAAGGCTCACATTTTCCCCAGGACAGCAGTGGATGAGGGCAGCTTTCATCTGAGAGAGATACCCTTCCCTGAAGAGGGAGCAGCGCCCTGCCAGAAAGGGCTGGAAGGAAGGCTCCCCTGTCCCTGAGAAGCACATGAAGACAGGAGTAAGCCAACGCATAAACCCAGGAAGGCTGGGTCAGTTCAACACACGAGTCTCAGAAATAGCCAAACAACGAGGACAAGACCTGAGGAGTCAGGACCACTCTCAAGAATCAGCAAGTGAAGACACAGGAACAATTCTTTCTAAGGAAATTCCTAGGAAGCATTGCTTGGAATGTTTTTGAATCAGAAGAGAATCTAGGGACTTGGCTGGAAGGCCAGAGGTTGAGACTTCACCTTCCAGGGCAAGGGGTGTGGGTTCACTCCCTGGTTGGGGAACTAAGATCCCAACCAGGGATGTGTGTGCTTGCTCAGTCATGTCCGACTCTTCGCGACTCCACTGACTAGCCCTCCAGGCTCCTCTGTCCACAGAATCTTCCAGGCAAGAATACTGGAGTGGGTTGCCATTTCCTCTTCCAGGGAATCTTCTTGACCCAGGAATCGAACCCAAGTCTCTTGTATGTCCTGCCTTGGCAGGCAGACTCTTTACCAAGTGCATCCACCTGGGAGGCCCCAGATCCCACATGCTTTGCAGCCAATCAAAAAACCAAAATAAAACATAAAAAAAAAAAAAACACACACACACACACAGAAGCAATACTGTAACAAATTCAATAAAGACTTTAAAAATGGTCAACATTAAAAAAAAATTTTTTTTTTTAAAGAGAGAGAACCTAGTCTTTCCTCTGAACCCATTCTTAAGCCTCAAAAGCAACCTCACCATCACTTCCTGGTTCGTTTGACTGAAAATCTAAGTGCCCTTTGCAGGAGTGGGCCAGCGCAGCCTGAGAATGAAGGGAGATGCAGGTGACGGTTCGTGTCACCCTCTGCCTAACCCATCCGGCCCTCTTGGCTGTAGCAGTTCTCAGGCCTCGCAGAGCTGAGGGAATGAGCTTGGAGGCAAAACCCACCCCCCGCACGTATTGCTCTGAAACCCCGCTTTCCCCAGACCTCAGTTCCTGGAGGGGAGTCAGAATCAAGAGAGCCTCCTCGGTGCCAGGAAAATAGAAAGCAATTAGTGACTTTTGCTTTAGGCAGAATCTAAAGGGGAAAAAGAAATCTTGGAGCCTCACTGAACTCCACCTCCCTGGGCCTCTCCGGAACCACAACGTTCAGCCCACTCAGCGTTTGGCCCATGCCACCCTCTCCTCCCCCAGAAGATTTCTCTGCTCCTGGAAAATCATCTGGAAATTGTCATCACCACTGTGCTGGCTGGCAGATGTCCCCCAAAGAGAGAGTGAAGCGTACCACACACTACAAGGCATTTCTGGGCTTGGACCAAGAAAGCGGGTGGGGGGGCGGAGTAGCCCAGGCGCAGAATAGCACAGCATCAGTGGGGACAGGAGCCAGAGGTGGGCTCTGCGGGAAGAGGAGAGAGACCAACATGGGTCTGACTCTGAGCCGGGAGCTTGGGACACTTCTCCCTTCTCCCTTGTCTTCTCCTCGGCACATAGATACAGCAGCAAGGAGGGGACTCAGTGCCCTGTGCCCCACGTGTTCTTTCAGGACAAGAAGGGAATCCAGGGCAGAGGCTGAGAGGGAAGGTCTCAGAAAGTAGCGAACCCAGAGAGCAAAGCAGCAGAGAACGGGCAGAATTCAGAGGCTGACCCTGATGGAAGCCAGATCAAGCGACAGTAACAGCCAGGGTCTCAGGCTTGCCCCCTCTGGACACTCAGGCACACAGTAGGAGCTTCAAGCCACGTCCAGTGACCTGATTGATGAGGGGAGCTGAGGATGACTGAAGGTGGGCTGGCTGGGACTGGTGGGAGGACAGGGAAGGGAGGGTGATGGAGGAGACAGGCTGTGCCCACTGTGCTGTGTGTCCTGGCCCCAGAATTGCGCCCCACCTGCCGGAGGCCTGGAGACAACACTCAGGCCTGTGGGCCTCGCTCCTGCACAGCCTCCCGGAGTCACCCACACCTCAGCCACATGCGGAGCGAGCAGCACCCGGTCAGCTGCCCAGGACCTTATGCGTTTAGCACAGCTGTGTGGGCATGCATGGGAAGTTGCTTCAGTCGTGTCCGACTCTGTGTGACTCCCATGGACTGTAGCCCACCAGGCTCCTCTGTCTGTGATTCTCCAGGCAAGAACACTGAAGTGGGCTGCCATTTCCTTCTCCATTAGTATGGCTGAGGTTCAGACAAAAGCTGGGTTTGGGGCTTCCTCACAGGCCAAGCCTCTGGGGGCAGCAAGGCTGGGCAGGAGAGCAGATCCTGGAGGCAAGGGGGCGAATGCCAGCACAGAGCATCTGAGCCAAGACCACCCGCCCTGCCTCCCTCTCCTCCAGGAGCCAGAATCTTCCCGCCATCAGACCCCACTTTTCTTCTAGCTCCTGAGGACAACCTGCCGAGTGAGATGCCTCCTCCACTCCCAGAAAGTGAGCCCTTAAGGAAAAGGCCCCTCCACGTAGGGATCTCTCAGTCTACTGGTCCCTTCTGAAGAAAAGTAAGTGCCTCGATGTTCGCATCTCTAGCAAGCCTGCCCCTAAATTACCCGGGAGACTGCTGCGTGTTGCTGCCTTGCATGCAGATGTGAAGGGGGATTCAGCTAAAAAGACTCTTCTGCCAACGAAGCTGACAGCTTTGGGAGCTTTAGGGGGACCAGGAGGAAACTCGTTTCTGCAACCACTCCTGCCTTGTCCAGGCTGTCGGGCCTTCTCTCCTGTTTCCTCCCACCTGGAATTTGGGGGAGCGGCAGGTTCTAGCCCGAGGACTCACTGTGACAGAAACACCTGCTCTTGCCCATTATATGTAAACACGCGTTGTCCTAAAGACAGACTCACTGACACCGTGAGATTTGTCTGGGTCTCAATACTGTAAAGGAGGGACCACAAAGAAAGAAAGAAAGAAACCAACAAAAACAAAAAGAAAACCGTTCCCCTCATCTAAGGCAGGTCAAATTTCACATTCATTTTTAAAAAAAGTGTGTGGGGGGGATTTAAGAGTTTATTTATTCCTTTTACACCAGTGAAAGGGCCTTGGGAGAAAAATGTCATAGAGAGAAGTGCGGGTGGAAAAGAATGAAACTCCTTTCTCAAAACGCCTCATCTGCCTATTGGAAGCTGGGAAAGAGAGGACAGAGAGACAGCCCTTGCCTCTCCCTTGAACCAAACCCCCAGAGGCAATGCGGTCATAATGCTGCTGGCCTCCTCTGCCTGCTTGCAGACAGCCTGAGCGCCAAGAAATTAATCTGAAATAAACAATGACAAGGCAGGAAGCCCAGTGCATCTCCGGGTTCCCTGGGGACCCCACTTGATGATGCCCCGGGGCTGTTTAAGCAGGGGGCTCTCGGTCCGCCCACCCTCTGCAGTTTTCGCAACGTCACAGCACCGAGAACCAACAGCGTTAAGATGTCACTCCGGGATAACCGGAAAGTTGGGGACTGACTTCATGGCTTTGGCCTTCCCGGGGCCCTAGGGTGGAAGGCACTCTGGCAGCTGCCTGAGCTAGGCCAGAGGGCTGGTGACCCAGCTTGATCGTCTGCCCAGGAGCCCGGCTCAGGCCACTCGGCATCAGCATGGCATCACAGGAAGACTTGGCCCCTCGAAACTACGGGTTCCAGAAACCAGGGCGATGCAACGTGCCCCGGGCATCCGGTCCTGCTGAGATAGAAAAGGATTTCGAGAAAGACACAAGATCACTTGTCTTAAATTCTGGCAGTCACCTTTGGAATTGTGTAATAATACCATTTCGCTCTTTTTCTAGGTTGGACGGAGACAGCCCTTCCCCCTGCCCCATTCATGCAGATCGGAAATAATCTGATGTCCCAGCTACGAGGACATCTCGGAGGCAGCAGCTGGGTAGAGGCCCTGCAGAGTGAGACGCAGTCCTCATTCTAAAGCTCCAGGTCCCCTTGGGAAATTGTCCAAAACTCCTGAAAATCTCAGCTCTTTTCTGTTAGTTCTCTCCCCGGAACTAAAGACACCTAAGCTGAAAGAGGACCCCAGGGGAGGCAGGTGGGACTCTGTGACCTACAGGGAAAACGCTTGGGGTGAAGTGAGCGCCCTGACCCCTGCGGAGTCCAGGGCAAAGGAGGCAGCGCTGCGTCTAGCGCTGGTTTTATTTGTATTTTTAAATCAGCTGAAAATGCCCCAGAGATTTTTTTTCTTAAAGATGGGAATTATGGAGGGACGAACACACACACACACACACACAGTCCTAGGAAGTTTCCCGCGGGCCATCCTAGAGAAGCCTGGAGGGAATCCGCACGATGCCCGTCTCCCTGGTACCTTGACTAAAAACAGATATTTTCGAAAAAGGAAGGTTTAAAAAAGACAGCGAGCCAGCACCCTCCCTTTGGAAGCAAAGTCCCTCTGGGGCCAAGGCCGGGACGTCCCCACTGCCAGCTCTTCCCTCCTCTCCCCGTCGGACTCTTAGCCAGTCCCGGACTAGCCAGCTCGCCCAGTCTCTCTCGCCTTGGCTGGATCCCCGCGCCCCGGGGCGCCAAGCGGGTTTGCAGCCTCCGCTGCCCCCAGGGCGGGCCGCGTCAACCGGAGCAGGGGGACGGGTTCCTGCCTCCTTCCTGAGACACTTCCCGTTCACCGCACCCCGCTTTCTCTGCGAAAACAGACGGGGGTGAGAAAACTGAAATGCCCCCTCTCGGCCTGCAGTTTTAGGAGCGCCGGGATGCTCCAATCTCGGGCGACACAGATCGGATCACCTCCCCGGGCAGGGCGCCCGTTTGGGGAGAAACGCACACACACACACAGGCGAAGGCGTTTGGGGACGTGCTGCCAGGAGGTCTGGAGGCCTGCGAGGTGCAGAGGTCACTTTCTCTGGCCGGTCCACAGATATTCACTGCACCCCGACGGAGCCGCCTGGCACTTCCCTTTTCCCTTCTGCTGTGGCCGCGCAGCCCGGCGCTTGTCCTGAGACAAGCTTACCTGCGGCTCCTTCGCAAAGAGAACTGGAGTCCCACGCGAACTGGGGAGACGGGCAGGCCGGCTCGGGCCCCGGTGAAACGGTGCTAAAAACGAGGATCCGCAGGCCGCTCAGGGAGGGCGCCAGGGCCTGAGGGTCCCGCCGGGGGCTGGGCTCTTTCGCCTCAAGGGAACCCGGCCAGGGATGTTCGCGGAGAGCAGGGGCATCCCTCGTCCCCGGCACTTCTACAGAAAACACTGCCCGGGGCTGAGAGACGCGGGAGACGCTGCCGCTCGCATGCCCACCAGTTAGGTTTTTTTTCCCCACCTAGGACCTGCCTGCCTGCAGAAAACGGTTTGGACACAGTCCTCACTTTGGCCAAGGAATTTTAGGGAGGGAGGTCGCGGTCCTTAGTCCCCCCGCCTCCGCAGTCAAAAGGGAGCCCCCTCCGCCCACAGGGCCCCCCCCCCCAACCGGAGACAGAGGGGCCCCGCCGCCCTAGGCGCGCGGAACTCGCTGCGCGCCAGCTACGCTGGGCTCCTGCTTGGCTCCCGCGTAGACGCGGAGGGGGACCGGCCGCCCGAGCTGGGGAAATTGAGCCCGGCGCCGGCCCCGGACGCCGAGAGAGCGGGAGGGGGAGGCGTATCCCAGACCTCGGTTTCCCTAGGGATACGCTCGCACCGATAGCCTAGGCTCCCGGCCGCAGACTCGCGGCGTTGCCTCCCTCGCGGGCGGGACTCGAATGCGCGCCTTGTACTGGGGCAGTGCGGCCCAGCGCTCGCCCCTCTGGTCGGTCTGCGCGCCCCTGATCTCCTTCAGCCCCCCACGCCCAGACTGTTCAGCTCCGGGAAGAACGCTCTAGCTCAAACTGGGTCGACAGCCTCAGTTTCCCCATCTGCAACTGGAATATTATGAACGGGTTTCTTTCCCTCGGGTTCTCTGACTCAGGGGCTCTGGTCGGGGGCTGCGAGCCTTTTTCCCTGGCAGCTCAGGGAGGTCAACCTGCAACCCGGGGAGAGTCACACCCTGGAGCGAACCGAGTCCCCGCAAGGAGGGCGGGTGGGGGTGGGGGTTGGCACCCGCCGGAGCTGCCTGCAGAGATGCAAAACTGCCGCCCCCACTGACTGATCCACGATGCCCACGCGCCAGAATCGGCCTGGTCCTGGCACTCCGTGACGCTTGGCACCTTGGGGCTGGGGGTCCTTGCGGTCTCGGTGTTCCAGTTCTGGGCAGAACAGAAACGTCAGGCATCTCAAATGCTACCCCCACCCCTTCCCCACAG
Organism: Capricornis sumatraensis; assembly: GCF_032405125.1. Classification (NCBI taxonomy): domain Eukaryota; kingdom Metazoa; phylum Chordata; class Mammalia; order Artiodactyla; family Bovidae; genus Capricornis; species Capricornis sumatraensis. The sequence continues at coordinate 108,304,111 of NC_091076.1, read as the reverse complement.
ACGACGCATCTCCCAGTTCCCCTCGCTGGGCTGCCCAGAGGTGGACCTGCATGGGAGGACACATCGGATAGGAATTCCTGCAGAGAAACACACCACCCCCCCCCCCCCACCATCTAAGTTTTCCTGCAGTTTCTGAGAGTTAAGACAGTTTCTGGGCTTTTGGCGCCCTCTCTGGATGCAGCTAAAAATTGCAGCCCTTTTTTAAAGTCAACTGTTTATCCTAAGTTTTCAAAAAGATACAAAAATATTGGTATGGAACAAACAGAAAGGGGATACAGATTTCTAGGTTACAATTTTAAATTCTATGCATTACATAGCTCCTATTACATTATCAATTTAAAATATATTTTAAATGTACGTATTTATCTTGACAAATATTTAGTGAACAACAACAAAAAAAAGTCACAGTCGTCTTCATTGCCTTCACGCCAGTAAACACGGGAATCACAATAAAATGCAGCTAAATACAGACGGCCCGGCTAAAGCGTCTGCCCGAAGTTCTGGTCTCTGAGTCCCCTCTTGGGTCAGGTGTCTTTCAAATTGTACTAACAACTGCCCCCCTCCCTAGGACACAGATATCAGTCCCTACTAAGCGGGACTTTTCCTCCTAAGAAAGGACGGAGTTGTTCTTAGACTTTCCCAGCGTATTCACGCTTGTCTCTTAAACGGGTAAACAAGCTATAGAGTGTCAGACACGTCCACTTGTAAGTTACATTCGTTTAAAGAGTGAATAGTGTTTCACAGTTTTGTGACTGGCTACCTTCCGAAGAGTTCCATTTCCTGTAGCAAATGTCCACTTTTTCAGAAGAAATGGAAATGTCAGAAAAAAAAAATTCTCCAAGGAAAACATTCTTTGAAATCTTGCACTAATATCCGCAGTTGCAAATTAGAAATGAGAAGCCTTTGCTGTGAAGAGGGATGATTCACCGTGACAATAATTTAATTCGGAGGCGAACCCTGGCGAAAGCCAGAAGGGGAAGGGGCGAGGTATTTAAAAGTGAGTTTTCCGCCGCGGTGCGTTTATTTGTGATTCTCAACACACGGAACCCGCAGGCGGCTAAGATTTTTCTTCCCTCTCAAAACACAGAGCCAACTAAGCAGTTCGTGTAAACACAAAAGTTGTGCTCAAATCACACTTGAAATACATCAGCAACACCCCCACACCCCTGGCCAGAACTTCCGAATGTCTGCAAGTCAGAGAGGATACGGCTAAAGTCAGGACCACGGGCGCTTCACCGCTCCAGGTGTTTTTGTAAGGCTGGGGGCAGGGGGGAGGGGGGTGAAAGCAGGCAAGAAGCACGACTCCACCAAAATGGAGTGTTTTGTCTGCGGTGGTACCCATTTGTTTTGGCTTTTTCAAACCCAGTGACGGGCCTCGGCCTCCAGGCCCAGCACAGCCACGTTCGCCAAGTTCGGTTTCTGAAAGCCAGAGCAGTAAGCGAACTCTCTCCAGGGGTAACTTTGCTCAAGTTCTGATTCGGCCAGAGGTGAAGGGCAGAACCTAGGGATGGTCGCCCTGTCACTGAGGCGCGCGGCGGGGTGCGGGCTGGGAGGAGCGGGGGTGCTGAAGAAGAACTAAGTCAGAGTTCAAGGTCGGAGAGGCGCGGGCCGGCTCCCGCGAGTGCGCGGGGCTCCGGCGTCTCTGAGGCCGCCGGCGCGCGCGGGGCACTTCGCTGTGGTTTTCATTGATTCTCTTTGCACCGAGCGCAGCCGAGTCCCGACCAGCCGCACGGGCCCCGGCGAACCAGAGCATGTTCATCTATTTATACGGATTATTACAGAGGAACGGCGGACTTTGAGTCACCAAAACATTTGCTTCAAAAGACAATTTCTAAGCACACTCGGAGGAGGCAGGCTCCAGGAGCGGAAACTGGGCTAGGATTTAAGGAAGGAGCGACAGCTTTTCGAATACTGCAAACCCAGTTAAGTCCCCGGGACCGCGGAGAAAACTGAACAGAAATGCTTGTGGGTGGGGACAAATCCTAGTCCACACACACACACACACGCACACACTCACACACACACAAGCAAAGATTCGCGCAGAGACGGCACCGAATTCTGATATTAAGAGAGGACAGCAAACTTACACACTTGGAAGTCCCGGGTCCCCCGCCTTCCCCGGTGCACCCCCCAACCCCCCGCGGGACCAGAGGCTGCGATCGCCGCCCCGCTCCTCCCCTCTCCTCTCGTCACCCTGCCCAGCACCACAGTCCTTCCCCCCCCCCCAAATCGGGCCCAATCAGCTGCCTGCCAACCCCCTCAAATGCCGCGCTGTGATTGGCCCTTGTATTTATTAAAGAGCCGCCGGACTGGGAGTTGGAGAGCGCAGAGCGGACCTGGAACTTCAGTGGCGCCGAGACTTGCCAGTTTCACTCCAGGAACTTTTCTTTGCAGGAGGGAGGAGAGAAGGGGTGCGATCGCCCCCGCTTTTTGCTCTCTTTTCCCCTCCTCCTCCTCTCCAGTTCGCCTTCCCCCACTTGGAGCGGGCAGCTGCGGGCTGGCCCCCGCGCGCCTTCCTAAACCCTCGCTCCTGCGGCCGAGGGACGCGCCAGGCTCCCCGGGAGCTGCTCGCTCCGCGCCCGGGCCGCCGAGGGGAGAGGAGCCCGCGCCTCGAGTGCCCGAGCCGCCGCGGCTCCTCGCCTTTCCCGGCCACCCGCCCCCTGCCCCGGGCCTGCGTATGAATCTCCTGGACCCCTTCGTGAAGATGACCGACGAGCAGGAGAAGGGCCTGTCCGCCGCCCCCAGCCCCACCATGTCCGAGGACTCGGCGGGCTCGCCCTGCCCTTCGGGCTCCGGCTCCGACACGGAGAACACGCGGCCCCAGGAGAACACGTTCCCCAAGGGCGAGCCGGACCTGAAGAAGGAGAGCGAGGAGGACAAGTTCCCCGTCTGCATCCGCGAGGCCGTCAGCCAGGTGCTCAAGGGCTACGACTGGACGCTGGTGCCCATGCCGGTGCGCGTCAACGGCTCGAGCAAGAACAAGCCGCACGTCAAGCGGCCCATGAACGCCTTCATGGTGTGGGCGCAGGCGGCGCGCAGGAAGCTGGCCGACCAGTACCCGCACCTGCACAACGCCGAGCTCAGCAAGACGCTGGGCAAGCTCTGGAGGTAGGGCGGGCGGGCGCGGCGGGGTCGGCTCCGCGGCGGCGGGGGGCGCTGGCCCCGACGGTCTCTCCGCACCCCGCCTCCCCGCGGGAGGGGGTCGCCGGTCCCCCTGCAGGCTCGGGGCGGGGGGCGCCGGGGAGGGTTGGCGGAGCGGGGTGCGGGGACGAGGTGTCATTTGGCTGAGAGTTTGACCGAGTTCTTGGGTTGCTCTTGGGGAAAGGGGGGAGGGGTAGGTGAGGCGGGGAGGATGGGGGGGGCACGTCGCAGAGGAGGGGAGGACACTCGCAGGGGAGTGTCCCCTGCTAGCCTCATCTCCCGCCCCCGGCTGTGAAGGTCAACCCCAAGGTGGGGGGCGCAGTGGCAATGGAAGTGTGCCGCCCCCTCCCTCGACCTGCGCAAGCCCTTCGCCCACCGGAATGGGATGCACGGGGCGGGGGCAAACCAAGGCCCGAGGGTCCCCGGGCAGGAATCGGACTTGGGGGGTGGCGGTTGGAAGCTGCTGGAAATAGGTGGGTGCCGTGTGTGTGTTAGCGGGCGGCGGCGGGGAGGGGGGGCAGTCCTCAGGAGCGGCTCTTTGCAGATTAAGTGGTTTTTTAGAAAATGTTCAGAGGGTGTTGCGGACGGAAGTGGGGTGGGTATAAATCCAGTAGCAAAGGCCGGGAGGGCAGGAGCTATTTTCATCCGCAGCGTTTCCAAAATAGAAGAGAAGGGGAGAGGGCGGGGCGGGTAGGGACGCTCAGGTCGCACCAGGAGGACGAAGTTTTGCGGTTCTTGCTTTTCAAAGAAAAGCGGTGAGCTGCAGTCGCGTCTGGCAGGCAGGGAGGCGGGAGGGAGGCGAGGGTCAGTGTTCGCGGATGCCGCGGGGTGGGGGTCGCCTCCGGGTCTCACCGACCTGCTAGCTCAGCCCCTCTCTCTTTCTCCCCGCGCCGCCCCTAGACTGCTGAACGAGAGCGAAAAGCGGCCGTTCGTGGAGGAGGCGGAGCGGCTGCGCGTGCAGCACAAGAAGGACCACCCGGACTACAAGTACCAGCCGCGCCGGAGGAAGTCGGTGAAGAACGGCCAGGCCGAGGCCGAGGAGGCCCCGGAGCAGACGCACATCTCGCCCAACGCCATCTTCAAGGCGCTGCAGGCCGACTCCCCGCACTCCTCCTCCGGCATGAGCGAGGTGCACTCCCCCGGCGAGCACTCGGGTGAGCCGCCCCCCGCCCCCGGGCCGAGCCGCCAGCCCCCACCACTGCGCGGCACCCTCCCCCCGGGAGGCTCTGCTTAGGGACCGCGCGCTCCCCAGGGAGGGGACAAACTAAGCCCTGCGCCCATTCGCCCAGTTCTCGCCTCGCTGCCCAGGACCGCAGGGCCCCACGAAGTCCCTGGACACACACAACACACCCCCTAATCCTTGCATCCTAACAGATTAATTTTTATTGCAAGGCAAAATGCCTTTACAACTTTACCGGGCTTCTCCCCTTTTTCCCTTTGCTGCCCCGCCCCAAAAGCACACACAGGGCTCTTCTACAAGTAGCAATGTGGTCTTCCGGACCCTCCGGGGCCTCGGACCTTCCCCTGATAAAAGGGGGCTGCCGAGTGTGTACCCGCTGGTTAATCATTCGACGCCTTATCTCGGGCGCAGCGCGCCTACCTCGCGGATGCGAGGAGGGAGGGTGGGTAGGTGAGCCCCCCGCCCCCGCCGAGACCGGAGCTTCACCTCCCCGCCCTCCCCGCGCCCCCGGGACCCGAGCCTCCGCGGAGCCTTGGTTGATGGCCCTGTGCTTCTCCTTTCGCCGCCCCGCAGGGCAATCCCAGGGTCCGCCGACGCCCCCCACCACCCCCAAAACCGACGTGCAGCCGGGCAAGGCCGACCTGAAGCGCGAGGGGCGCCCCCTGCCAGAGGGGGGCCGGCAGCCCCCCATCGACTTCCGCGACGTGGACATCGGCGAGCTGAGCAGCGACGTCATCTCCAACATGGAGACCTTCGACGTCCACGAGTTCGACCAGTACCTGCCGCCCAACGGGCACCCGGGGGTGCCGGCCACGCACGGCCAGGTCACCTACACGGGCAGCTACGGCGTGAGCAGCACGGCGGCCAGCCCGGCGGGCGCAGGCCATGTGTGGATGTCCAAGCAGCAGGCGCCCCCGCCGCCGCCCCCGCAGCAGCCGCCGCCGCCCCCGCCGCAGCCGGCCCCGCCGCAGGCGCCCCCGCAGCCGCCGCCGGCGCCGCAGGCCGCCCCGCCGCAGGCCGCCCCGCCGCAGGCGCCCCCGCAGCAGCAGCCGCCGCCGCCGCCGCCGCCGGCGCACGCGCTGGGCGCGCTGGGCAGCGAGCCGGGCCCCGCGCAGCGAACGCACATCAAGACCGAGCAGCTGAGCCCGAGCCACTACAGCGAGCCGCAGCAGCACTCGCCGCAGCAGATCGCCTACAGCCCCTTCAGCCTCCCGCACTACGGCCCCTCCTACCCGCCCATCACGCGCGCGCAGTACGACTACAGCGACCCCCAGAACTCGGGCGCCTACTACAGCCACGCGGCCGGCCAGGGCTCCGGCCTCTACTCCACCTTCAGCTACATGAGCCCGGCGCAGCGGCCCATGTACACGCCCATCGCCGACACCTCGGGGGTGCCCTCCATCCCGCAGACCCACAGCCCGCAGCACTGGGAACAGCCGGTCTACACACAGCTCACCAGACCCTGAGAAGAGCTCGCACAGGGCGGGGGCCCACGGTGCTGGCCGTGATGATCGCAGAAAGAACCCAAGAAACAAACGCGCGACCCTTTGGACATTTTTTTTTCTTTTTCTTCTCTCTCTCTCTCTCTTTTTTTTTTTTTAAAGACAACGTTAACGCTGAAGGCGACTCGGACGCAGATTCCCAAGACACTAAACGTTGAGCTATCCAGACGCATCACCGCCTTGTCGTTAGACTGGTGGCCAGCCCACTCTTGGCTAGAATGGACCGGCGGAACCGACGCCGAAACTGGACTGGAAACCTTCAAAGCGAGCGTGGAGGACGATGGAGATTCTCTCATGTGACCAATTTGCTCAGTTCTCTCTGCCTGTTTGGACTTCGTAATTATTTTTTAGCAGTAATTAAAGAAAAAGAAAGTCCTCTGTGAGGAATATTCTCTATTTTAAATATTTTTTAGTATGTACTGTGTATGATTCATTACCATTTTGAGGGGATTTATACATATTTTTAGATAAAAAGAATTAAATGCTCTTATTTTTCCAACAGCTAAAAACTACTTTAGTTTGAACAGCGTGCCCTAGCTTTTCTTGCAGCCAGAGTATTTTTGTATAGATTTGCTTTCTCTTACAAACAAACCAACGAAGGAGAAAAAAAAAAAAAAAGATGTGTGTTATATTAACCTGCAAAAGCCACAGATTTGTGTTAACTGGGCAGTTTGGGGGCGTGAGCTTTGCTTAACTCCTCAGGCTTTCCAATTCAAGGAGAAGTTGCCTTAGAAAGAAAAATCAAGGCCTTATTTTGCAAAAACAGAAGTAAACAATAGTCTAGAGACTATTGTGTGAGCATCTGGTAAGCTTTATCATATATATGTTTTTTAACAAGAAAAAAAAAAAGCCACCTTAAAGCCTTAAAACCATGCTGCTGGAAAATCTTTGCCCCCTCTTCTAGTGCGTTTCTTCCTGTATTCGCTTGTTCGCCACAATCTGAAGCAGCAGAAGGCAAGCAAAGGAGACGAAATCTGTCTGGGGAATGCTTCAGCAGCCAATAAGTACCCCAGCACACTGCCCCCTGGCCGCCTGCCCCGGCCCCATGTGGAACACAGATGCTAGAGTCCTCTTACTAACACCATCACCTGTGCCTCTCTGAACACCAGCAGTTAACCGTCAAGACATTCCACGTGCTAAAATTATTTATTTTGTAAGGAGAGGTTTTAATGAAAAAACAACAGAAAAAAAAAAAAAAACTCCCTCTTTTTTTTTTATTTTTAAAATTTACCTTCTTTAAAATAGGTTATTGCCGCAGCCGTCCTCAAAGGGTACGGTCATCTGTTGTTAAATTATGTCCTTAACTGTAACCAGTTTTTTTTTTTAATTTATCTCTTTAATCTTTTTTTTTTTATTAAAAGTTTCTTTGGATTCCTTGTCCTAGATTTGTATAAATGCCTTTTTTGTCTGTCTTTTTTTTTTCCTTTCCTCTTTGTTGTTTTGTTGAAAACAAACTGGAAACTTGTTTCTCTTTTTGTACACATGAGAGTTTGCAGATGTAGTGTATCACTGAGTCATTTGCAGTGTTTTCTGCCACAGATCTTTGGGCTGTCTGAACTGTGTGTGTGGTGACACGAACAGTGCAAGGATGTGTCAGCAGCATTCCCCCGCACGTCTCTTGGAGAGAGAGGGGAACAGGGGAGGAGGGTCAGCCCACTGACAAACCTTAATTCCTAATTACTTCTGTGGCTGGAGAGTTTGAGGATTGCTTTTTAAAAAAGACAGCAAACTTTTTTTTTTTATTTAAAAAAAGATATATTAACAGTTTTAGAAGTCAGTAGAATAAAATCTTAAGGCACTCTTATAATATGGCATCTTTCCATTTCTGTATAAAAGCAGATCTTTTTTAAAAAAAATATTTCTGTAACTTAAGAAACCTGGCATTTAAATCATATTTTGTCTTTAGGTAAGGTTTGGTTTGGTTTGTGTTTGTGTTTCGTTTGTTTTGCTTGTCCCCCCAAACCTTTTGTTTTCTCTGTGAAACTTACCTTTCCTTTTTCTCTTCCTTCCTTTTTTTTGTATATTATTGTTTACAATAAATATACATTGCATTAAAAAGAAAATGGCGTATGGACTTATTCATTTGGTTGTCCTGTTAAAAGGATGATTTGAAAAATTGGGGCCCCAAAGAAATGGTGGCATCCTGGTCGTTGTGATGTTTGGGGGGTTTTATGTGTACTTTTAACAGTCCTAAAAACCTGCTAAAGACTGTCCACCAAAATCAAAGCAGGATCTTGAAAAGTGCCGCCCTACAAGGTCACCTAGGGCTTCCCAGGTGGCTCAATGGTAAAGAACCCACCTTCCAATATAGGAGACATATCGGCAGAAGACACGGGAGACATGGGGATCCCTGGGTCGGGAAGATCCCCCGGGAAATGACAACCCACCCCAGTGTTCTTGCCTGGGAAATCCCATGGGCAGAGCAGACAGGCAGGCTATAGCCCATGGGGTTGCAAAGAGTCAGACGTGACTTAGCGAATCAACAACCACCTTAGGTCACGTAGAGAATCGCATATCAGTAGTTTGCCCTCCTGGCAAAACGGTTGTGGTTTTAACACCCTCATGGCTTCAGAGCAAACGCTGCTTCCTTGCAGAAGTCAGAGGGGACGTATTAACCCTGAAGTCAGTGGCTTGTGAGGAAACAATGCCAAAGGAGGTGACTTGCTTGTCTGAATTCAATAGTGCAAACCCCCTGTGATTATGAACACAAGGAAGAAACGGGGTGTCCATTCAAAAGGCAAAGGAAGCCAAGGTAAAACTGTTCGAAGGGGACCAGGGGGAGACTGTCTCATTCAGTCTCCGGCTTTATCTGGTGGCACGACAAAATGAGATTCCCTTCTTTCTCTGCTCCCTCGAGTTTAACTCCTTCTGAGAAGACGCAAAGCCATCGTAGAAGTAATGAGACCTAATCCTGCTTTCCTTGGCCTCCGTTACAGGGGAGTTTCCAGGATCAGAGAAACGTTCAGGTCATTTTTCATTAAACAGATGAAATCACTCCTTCCCTCCCACCCCCACACTGAGACACTCCCCCTGCCCCTCCCCCTCCCCCTGCCCCCTCCCCCCTCCAGCACACAGCCCAGCTGATTGGGGAAGTGACTCTGAGCAGGCAAGTCTGCCTTCTCATCTCAAGCTGGGTTTGCTTCTGGGCCGGTATCTCTTGACACTCTTCACCAGCGCCCAAACTTGGGTATGACCTCACATTGTCTGTTTTTGCTTACTGGAGTCCTGGCTTGCGCACCTCGCGAGGATCGTGAGGACCAGGAAAACGGTAGTTATCAAATTGAGGCAACATTACACTCTCCTCCTTGGCAAAGTCCTTCAACAGACACTGATTCCTCGCTTGTGCCATAGTGTCATCCCGTTTGCTCGGACCCAGATTCTGTCCTCTGTGGGTACAAAAATGTCTTATTTTCCCCTTGCCAACACTCACAAAATCTCTCTAAAAGTCTCGTGGTGTTCATAAGCTCCTGTGCACCCGTAAGTGCCCTAATCCTGTTGGCAGTTAAAATCAACACCTTCCACCCCATCACGACCACCTCTTTTCCCTAAACTTCCCCAAACTCCCATTGTTTGTCCGATTGGAGCTTCTCTAGTGGCTAAGGTGGTAAAAGAATCTGCCTGCAAGGCAGGAGACTCGGGTTCAATCCCTGGGTTCGGAAGATCCCCTGGAGGAGGGCATGGCAACCCACTCAAGTATTCTTGCCTGGAGAATCCCATGGACAGGGGAGGCTGGTGGGGTCGCAAAGAGTCGGACACAACTGAGCGACTAACCCTTTCACACTTTCTCCCTCCTATAAATGTGCTCATCTGTGTGTGACCTTTAGCAGACCTCCTCAGAGCCAGATATTCTGTTGGGACATCGATATGCCCGGTGGACCAAGCGCAGGTGGCTTACTGCCTTGTGCCTCAGTTTCCCTTTTTGTTAAGAATGTTTCTAATCCCTCCCTTGTGAAACAGGGCTGTTTTTAGAGCAGTTGTTAGCCTGGGAGCCTCCAGAGACTTGACTGTCTCAGAATGAACCGGTCTGTTCAGGATTCCTACCGCCTTAGAAGAGGGGAAGGGCAGAAGGGTTTTCAGAAATCCCCAAGCGGGTCTGATACACAGCAAATACAGCAGACACTGGACGGCAGAGAATTCTTCTAAATCGCCTTGCCCTCATCCACCAGACCTAGTCAGAACCCCAGATCACCAGATCATAAAATAGGTTAGAGGAATTTTTATTCTAAAGCCAGAAACACAGAGCTTATCACCTTGACAACAAGCACTTGATTGGAAACCTAACAGAGTCCTCCAGATCAGAAAAAAGGCTCCTGTGCAGACCCAGAGTTATTTGTTTATTTGTACTCAAAATCTCTCTCAACTATTTTAACAAAAAGGGATTTTTTTTTTTTTTTAGCTAAATGGGATAAACGAGAGATTTGGAAAAAATTCATTTTGAATCATTCTTTTGCACTGTTACTAAAGTGGAACTTAGGGGTTAGTTTGAGCTGTGTGTTTACTTTCTCACCTTACTGCCATCCCATTCCCCTCTTCCCTTGATTTCCAAAGTGAACATTTTTGAGGCACCCCAGTGGCACTTTTTAAAATTTAATTAACTGATGAACAATCGCTGTAACCAGAGGTGGGTTTCCTACTATACTAAAGAAACTTAAGCCTTAGGGCTCATCACTTGCACAGGCTCCTTTGAAGGCCCTGTACTTAAACTTGTATTTTTTAAATTTATATTCTTTTTTTTTTTTTCTGGTCTCACTCCTTGGCATATTGGGATCCTTGCTCCTAGACTAGGGATTGAACTCTTTGCCTGTGGAATGGAAGCACAGAGTTTTAACCACTGAACCACCAGGGAAGTCCCTATATTCTTTTCTTAAAGAGAATTCCCCTCAAAACAAAACAAAACAAAACTGTATAAGCTTCAGGCCTTGTAAAAACTAGGTCTGCCTGTGACTAAAGCTGTTGACAGTAAACCAGGACATCGAAGGCTACAAACAAGAGGCTTTTCTTTCTGTTCTTGGCAGTGCCTGATACACAGTAGGTGCTTAATGCAGTATGAGCCCTTAATCCTACCCATATACTGATGACAATATCACAGAGCTTGTTAATGGGAATCTCTACCCTAACATTCTGGGGCTTCCCTGGTGGCTCAGTGGTAAAAATCTACCTGCAATGCAGGAGATGTAGGTTCAATCCCTGGGTCTGGAAGAACTGCTGGAGAAGGGCATGGCAACCCACGCCAGTCAGTATTGGACAGAGGAGCCTGGTGGGTCAAGGGTCAGACGTGACTGAGCATACATACTGAACATAATCCAGTTACCGCAGTTTCATGCTGCCGTGTTCCACTTTAGGAAGATCTATACTCCTCATTCTTCCCATATACATTTTTGGATCATCTCCTGGAGGGCTATGATTTTTAAAAAATGCAACTGATTAGGTCAGTGGGAGGTGACTGTAGCCATCGGGGGGGGGGGCGGGGGGGAGATGATGGACGCCTAGTCTAGGATGGTGGAAGGTCAAGGTGTTGATAGGTGATGGATCTGGCAATGATTTTGGTGAGAACTCCCTGAACTCATTTTTTTTTTTTCCCTCTCTTCATCTCCATCCATTTTTCAGTGATGTGAAATTTACTCTGACACAGTTTGCATAGAGGTGACCCACTCTATCTTAGCCATCCCCTCCTGCCCACCAAAAATAACCCATTTCTCTACTCGACAAAACACAGATTCATGTATCTCACAATCCTCTTTTTCACCAGAAACGTCAAGAGAAGAATCCACTGTCTGGAATCCAAGAGGGTCTGTTGCCCTCCAGAGACTTGGTTACTGCACCCCACAGGTTTATGGAATCGGAAATTTGGAAAGCATGGTAAGAAGTCTCTTGGTTTGGTTGGACTCTCATTGCAAAGTCCTTTATCAGCATCTCAGCCAAGGAACTGACTGCTCAATCTTTCCTAGAAGGCTTGCATTGATTGACAGCTCATTTCTCCTATCAGGGAGCTCTTTCAAGCTGGAAAACCTTATCTCTGCACTTTCCACTCAGTGGTCCAGGGTGACCCACCTCTACACCAATGTGATGCAAATCTTGTCTTTCTTCCAAATGATAGACCTTTAACTATTTGTACAGCTTTCAAGGTTTCTTTTCATTTTTTTTAAAACCATGTTAAACTTTCCAATACATTTTATATACGATGTGGTTCCCAAGCCTTTTCATATCGTGCCATTTTACTTTGAATATACTTCACTTACTAACATTTCTCTCAACTTAGCACTCCCAGAATGATTTCCGGGACTCCAGACATGGTTTGACTAATACGGACAACAAATAGACTCACCCCTTTCGTCATCAGAAATTGTGCTTCTATTAATTCAAAGTTGTGTGTGTTATTGTGGTAGCCAAACCGCTCAGTTGCTTATGGAGGACACCTGTCCTGCTGTCGTGCAATTGATTTTTTGAACTTAGTTGCCAGGTTTTGCGTTCACCTCTATTTGGACAGGTGTGTGACATATACAGATTCAATGGTTGGAAAAAGGGAAAAGGAATTTACATCATTGAGCCCCAACTTTGCCAGGCACTGTGACAGATGTTTTATAAACATGATCTCATTTAATCCGCTTAATAACCCTGAGAGACTGGTGTTATTATTACTGTTTTATTAACAAGGAAACTGAGGCTCAGAGAGATTAAGCAATTAACCCCAGGTCCTGTGACTAGTAAACGTTATCGAGAACGACTGTTAACTCCCCCCACCCCACAGCCTGCCTCCCCCCGCCCCAACCAGACTTCAGCTTTCAGAAGAGAATTTGAACTAGAGTTTTTAATGAGAAAGGGAGAGTACATTCTTTTGTAGTAAATTATGTTACAGGGAATGTCTGTTTTTTAAGCTTCTACTTATTAATTTGTTTCTCTAGTTGCAGGGACTGGGGCTATTCTTCGCTGTCCTGTTCAGGCTTCTCCGCACACTGCACTTACTGCGGGCTTCTCTTATTGCGGAGCAGGCCCCGTAGTTGTGGTGCACTGGCTTAGTTGCTCCGAGACACGTGGGATCTTCCCAGACCAGGTATTGAAGCCATATCCCCTGTATTAGCAGGCAGAGTCTTATCCACTGTACCACCAGGGAAGTCCCTGGGAATATCTTTAAAGCAAAATCTGACCTATGACCCACCCCATCCCTAGTTCAAAACCTTCTGATAGCTACCTATTCACATGGAATTGAATCCGAATTCCTTATCACTGGATATTATGCCTTGCTCAAGGATAACCCCTGCGCTTTGTCTCCAGTGACAAGAGATGGTACCATTTAACCAACCTCTGAATACAGGAGCATGCTCAGAGTTGCCCACTGGGCACTCGGACAGATGTGCCATCTATAATATTGAGCAACCGCTGTGTGTGGGTTGTGGATCCACCTGCAACGTTTTTTTTTCCTGCCTCTACTGTCTCTTTAGACTTTACTCCAGAGCAGGGATCTTTCCATGGCCCTGAGTAATCCCTGAAGACGGAAATGGGGAGATGAGAGCAGGACTTTTCCCAATATTCTCAGAACCTAAAAAGTCCTCTGGTTGTGCAGTGAAAAAATAAATAGTCTCATTACAGTCATTGAAACGTCACATCCTGGAAAATACCTAAACTGGCTTAATACTCAATCTTCTTGCCTCCTCAACTCATGATTGTTTCAGGATGGAAACCTGGAGTGGGAAGATGGGTCCTACCCATCCTCCCCTTCTCTGCACAGGCCGTCTGCCCCGCAGGTTCGAAGGGAATTGGACCAGCAGAAGAGGAGAGGAAAAGGGAGGGGACTTTTCTCTGAGTGACATCACACTCTTGGGTCCTTGTCAGTGGTTAAAGCCGCCACACTTGGTGGACCCTGCAGTCAGTAAGAGCTGATTCTTTATCTCCTGGGGCACCTTCATGACTCCTTATTTATGCAGTCGTCTTAACTCAGAAACTTATGGTGCTGTTCCAACTGGCAGCTTTCACCCCTTACCTCACTTGCTGCTAAATCGCTTCAGTCGTGTCCGACTCTGTGCAACCCCATAGACGGCAGCCCACCAGGCTCCCCCATCCCTGGGATTCTCCAGGCAAGAACACTGGAGTGGGTTGCCATTTCCTTCTCCAATGCATGAAAGTGAAAAGTGAAAAGGAAGTCTCCATTGTATCCGACTCTTCACGACCCCATGGACTGCAGCCTACCAGGCTCCTCCGTCCATGGGATTTGCCAGGCAAGAGTACTGGAGTGGGGTGCCATCTCCTTCTTATGAGTATGCAAAAAAAAAAAATTTTTTTTGAATGACATGCTATGAAAGCCATTGATTGTAAATGTTTGATAAATGTAGAACAGTGACCACCTTGATCAAATTATGCCATATAACCATCACCCCAGAAATTTCTTCCATGTTCTCCTTCAGTCAATCCCCATGTCCCATAGGCAACCACTGGTCTGATTTCTATCACCACACACTAGATTTGCCTGCTCTTGAACTTCATATAAATGGGATTATAATATGCACCCATTTATATCTGACTTCTTTGACTCACCAAAATTTCTGTGAAATTCATCAATGTTTTTGCATGTAGTCTGTAATTCATTCTTGTATCTTGCTGAGTTGTATTCCATTGAATAAATACACAACAGTGTGCTTAGTCATTTTTCTGCTGATGGACATTTGGTTGGCTTTTTTTTTTTTAAGTTTGGGACTATTGTGAACAAAACTGACATAAATCTCTCTTGGGCAAATTCCCAGAAATGTCACTGCTGGATCAGAGAAGAGATAAATGCTCAGCTTTATAAGAGACTTCCAAACCGTTTTCCAAGATGCATGAATCATTTCACACTCCCACAACAGTGTGTGAGCAGTTCTGTTCCTCTGCACTAATACTAACATGTGCTGTCAGATTCTAGATTGTTGACGACTCTTCTTGGGAGTGTGCAATGGCATCTCACGCCTCCACCGTGCGTTCCCAGTGGCCGTCCTTCCTGCACGCCCTATGTAAGTCCCTTGCACGGTGATTTGCATCACAGGATTCATATGACATTGAACCCGACGACCCCCTACACTCCTTTGGAACCCAGATGTTTATTTCCTTTCTCTGGATGGGAAGAGTTTGAATATCCATTTTTCTTATGACTTTTCATTTTTGCAGCTGCCTCAGCACCGTATGAATTCAGCTAGACCCATGTAGGGTGTGCCAAGCCCTGGAGGGCGGGGGGGGGGGGGGGGGGGGGAGACCGATTGTCCCGAGTTTCCAGGTCTGGAGGGAGATGAATGGGGCTGAGAATCCAGGAGCATCTGTTTGAGACTCTCAGCTCCCTTATAGGCAACTTGGGAGGTGGATGAATTCGCGGATAAGGGAGGGAAATGTGAAAACCCAAATAAACATCTGAACTTGTAGGTGGTGCTTATTCAGATTACCCCAAATTCTCTGGCCTGGGGAGAGCTGATGCACATTGATGCAGATAAGGGATCTTACAGCAAGACCGTGTTTATGGGCTTTTGTTCTTGACAGCTTAAAGCACATAGGAACGGTGAGGTTTGCTCTTTTTCTGAAAATACTTAGTCTCTGTAAATTCATCGAGCAAGAGACACTTCTTTCCTAGGGTTCCCTGAAACAGAGAGCAAGGAAGGAGCCTGGAACCTCATTTCCCCTTAAGCGAGGGGCCCCTGAGTCCCAGAATGGCCAGGCCTCTGTCCCCATCTCCCAGTCAACAGACCCGCCTCTGCAGAGCCAATTTTGAAAGTCCCTGAAATTTCTGAAGCCGTCACTGAACATGAACACACATCTGACCTCTGAGTTGATTTCATCACCCAGCTGGCCCCTGTCTGAACCCCTGCCTCCATGGAGAATTCTTGAAATCCATCCTATTCTCCACCTGCAGCTGTTTTCTGGGATTTGAAAAAAAAAAAAATGATATGGCATTTTTAAAGTCTCCCCAGTGGCCCTGCTCTGATCTCCTATTCCCACCAAGACTCTTTCCACTCATTTTTCAACTGTGTTATCTGGTCATTTCAACTCAGCCACAGTAGTGTGTCTAACCCTTGAAACCAAGCGTGCCCCCTCATGCCAGACAGCAGAACGGAAGTGGCAGGAGAGGAAACTGAGTCAGCACAGCATCAGAAATCAGCCGAGAGCCGCAGTGGATCAACGAACCGGATGAGGTTCAGCTGTCCAGCCGGGGGCCAGCACCCAGGGTGACTAATCTGAGCAGTCCTCCTGCGCACAGAGTGTGGAAAGCAGTCTTTCTCTGGTCTCCCCAGCCACGTTGCTCAAGAGGTCATAATCATTGAGACAACAAACGTTTCCTGCTCACTTAACCACCTGACAGGCTCGCTGCTGAAGCCAGTTGCACAAAGGGACCCCACACCTAGTAGGGAGAGGTCCCCATTCAACAAGTAAATTTAATAAATTATGGAGAGTTATGTTCCTGGATTAAATTTAGTCCTGGGAGTTCAGCGAAGGGAAAAATAAAAAAGAGCTAGAGTCAGGAGTTCTCTAACTTCTAAACGTCTTTGTCCAAAAGTATACTGCCTTTAAATGCCAAACAAAAATAAAAGATTCTTTAATAAATAAATTGATTACCAGAAAAATGAAATCAATAGCCTGATTGGTAGCACCATCTTCCATTTAAGTCATTCAAGGTGGACAACATGGTAACACATATTGTATGTGTTATACTTTGTCACAACTTTAGTGACTTAACGGAAAATATAATTCCCGTTCATGACCCACGGTGAGGGCGGGTGAGGGGTGGCAAATTCCTCACTTTCCCAGAAACTGCCTGGGCTGATATGATAGCTACCCTCTCCCCACCACGGTGCCACATTCTCCCTCCTGATTTCTGCCCAAAAGTCCCTCTGGAGAAAGAATCCAGTAGCTTTAGACAAGCAGCCAGTGATCATGACTAAACGTCTTTTCTGCTTATCCAGTGCGTCTCCTGATCAGTCCCGGAAAAAAATGATACAGTGTGCCAACCTGCAGTTGACTCCATATGCTGAGACCCGGACAAAACACAGGTTTCCCCAAAGTCGGGGGAATTTATATGCGATGGAAGACGGAAGAACCGCCCTGCCCAGGGAACTACCAGCCTGGGTGAGGAGCTTCTTTGTAGACCTTCTCCTCTGATACATTGAAAGCTCCTTCCAGCTCCGTCTTCCCAACTAGCTTGGAGAGTCAACAGGGAAGAAGGGGCAAAGGGTCCCACCATCTGATGATGCTGGGTGGGCAGCGATTTGGGGTGATGCCCACCCCTCCTGGGAGCAGAGTCTTGACAGACTGCGAGCCCCTCGGGCCAGGACCCGCCCCCCAAGCTGCTGCAGTCCTGCCACAGCTGTTTCCGTTTTTTATGATGATTTTCTCCGCCTTTCATTTTTCCAGGCCAACGAGAAGCTCAGGGGCCCATCTGTTTTTCTCTTGTGCGTTTTCCCGTTCCCAGAAGCAAAGCAGAGACAGGCACACGTGCACACACACACACACACACACACACACACACACACACAGCACACCAGGCCCCACAGACCCCATTTGGCCCATGAGGAACCGAAACCAGCAGCGAACAGGCCCCGCCTGACCACTCTCAGGGGACCTGAGATAAGAGGGACAGGAGGAGATGTCCTCAGACGGCTTTCAGAGAACAGTTACACACGTTACCACTGTAAACAGTTACACACGTTACCACTGTAAACTTGAGATCCAGGGGGTGTTTGACGTATGACACCGGGCACTCAAAGCCGGTGCTCTGACAGCCTGGAAGGATGGCGTGAGGAGGGAGGTGGGAGGAGAGTTCAGGAGGGAGGGGACTTGTGCATACCTGTGGCCAATTCATGTTGCTGTATGGTAAAAACCATTGCAATATTGCAAAGTAGTTATCCTCCAATTAAAATAAATAATTTATTTTTTTTTAAAAAAAGGATAACACCAGCCTGGGATATAGGAACAAAATCTTCCCCTGAAAACCACTGCTTTTCTTCCTGGGAGGACTTGCAGTTTTGTTTTTAACTTTTCCATCAAAAGCAAAAAGAGACAAACAAAACCAGTCCTTGTGCTTTAAGCCCAAAGTGCAAATTCACTCAAATTCCGGAAAAGTCTAAGAGAAATGGCGCCAGCATGTTTAAGAAAAGTTAGAAATAAATTGAAAGACCAACTTGCTCCTTCAGAGAGAAAGAAGTGGTGTGGTTCCTGCAAAGGAGGACGCCATGCAAGGCAGCCAGTGTCCCTAAGGCCCCAAGGACAAAGCTAGGGCTTCGAGGACATTGTCACGTCGAAGGACCCGAACGAGACTTGATATTTTAAAACTATCTGGCTGTGCTGGGGCTGTGCCACTGCTTGGGCTTTCTCTAGTTGCAGCAAGTGGGGCTCCTCCCTGGTTGCGGGGCCTGGACGTCTCACTGCACTGGCTGCGGAGCTCGGGCTCTGGGGCCCACTGACTCAGAAGTTCCTTCTCCCGGGCTTGAGGACATGGGCTCGATGGTTGCGGTGCACGGGCTTCATTGCTCCGCAGCATGTGAGATCTTCCAGGATCGGGGATCGAACCTGTCTCCTGCACCCACAGTCAGACTCTTAACCCTGGCCACCAGGGATGTCCCACGTGGGGCTTTTATGACTGTTTTCCCTTCACTGTGTGGCGAGAGGACTCACAGTGCTCTCTGGAGCATTCCACCAGGGAAGCCCGGCTTCCCTCTGTTAATTGTTATTGTTGTTGTTCAATCGCTTAGTCGTGTCCAACTCTTCGCAACCCCATGGACTGCAGCAGGCCAGGCTTCCCTGTCCATCACTATTTCCCAGAGTTAACCCAAATTCACGTCCGTTGAGTCAGTGATGCCATCCAACCAACTCATCCTCTGTTGTCCCCTTCTCCTCCCACCTTCAATCTTTCCCAGCATCAGGCTCTTTCCCAATGAGTTGGCTTTTTGCATCAGGTGGCCAAAGTATTGGAGTTTCAGCTTCGGCATCAATCCTTCCAATGAATATTCAGGGTTGATTTCCTTTAAGATTGACTGGTTTAATCTCCTTGCGTTCCAAGGGACTTTCAAGAGTCTTCTCCAGCACCACAATTTGAAGGCATCAATTCTGTTGTGCCCAGCCTGCTTTATGGTCCAGCTCTCACACCCATACATGACTACTGGAAATAGCTTTGACTGTGTGGACCTTTGTCAGAAGAGTGGTGTCTTTGCTTTTGAATACACTGTCAAGGTTTGTCATAGGTTTGTCATATGCCATTAGTCACTAGGTATTGCCGAATAATGCCTTGGGGTGGCAGAACATTTGCCTTGGTCTAAAACCAATGCTGTGGGTCTATGTCCTTGTGGTTCTTAGCCTCAAACATACTCCTACCACTTCCACTTATTTAAATCTTTGAGGATTTGAATCATGTACTCCAAAGACGTTGAGCTGGTATAGCCTTTCCCAGTCTACCTAGACACCACCCGAGTTATTTGATTGTATTTTACTTCATCATTGTTTTCCAACTGTTTTATGTGGCTTTGTCTTTTTTACAGCAGTTGATTTCAAGCCAAAATACTGGAGTTTCAGCTTCAACATCAGTCCTTTCAGTGAACACCCAGGACTGATTTCCCTTAGGATGAATTGGTTGGATCTCCTTGCAGTCCAGGGGATTCTCAAGCGTCTTCTCCAACACCACAGTTCAAAAGCATCAATTCTTCTGTGGTCAGCCCTCTTTATAGTCCAACTCTCACATCCATACAGGACCACTGGAAAAACTATAGCCTTGACTAGACGGACCTCTGTTGACAAAGTATTGTCTCTGCTTTTCAATATGCTGTCTAGGTTGGTCATAACTTTCCTTCCAAGGAGTAGTGTCTTTTAATTTCATGGCTGCAGTCACCATCTGCAGTGATTTTGGAGCCCAAAAAACTAAAGTCAGCCGCTGTTTCCACTGTTTCCCCATCTATTTGCCATGAAGTGATGGGACCGGATGTCATGATGGTAAAAGAATATTTAGCGTCTTCTGGTAGAATGAGAGAATGAAGGGTATTTCCTAATTATTTTGTCTTTGCTGAGATATTCCCTTATCCTCTTACTAGTACCTGTTTTCCCACATCACTGGAATCATCATTAGAAAGCTGAAGTCTAGGTAGCCCTGACTTTGGGCTTGGATGAAAAAATCAGTAGTCCTGCTTTCTGATAACATCTGATTTGAAATCTCCCAAAATGCAACCATCTTAAACCAAAAACGATAGCATCTGTAGCTTGTTTTGTTTTTCCATCAGTGAGGGCACTTAGGAGCTGCTGCAGCAAGTGTGGTCCAGGCCTTGGGTCTCATCAGTATAAACTGGGAAGAACCTCCAGGTCGCCTGTGAAGATGCGTCAGCGGGGAAGATAAAGGAGACGTGAAAACACCTGAAAACCGAGCCACTAAACTGGACAGCCGAGGGCCACACCTCTCACAAGGCACGTGCGTGTGGAACCAAAGGGAGAAACGGAGCTGGAGAGCAGAAACAGAGTCCTGTCACAGAACTGTCCCCAGATCAGCACCCTGGAGGCTGCAGAGAGGAACACAGAAGCAAATAACCAAAAACCCAAGGTGTGTGAGCCTGAGTCTTCCGAGAAGCAGATGCTAAGATGTGTTTATGTGTAAGGACATTATTAGAGGACACGCCTGTGAGAAGCCCCACAGGGAGGGCACTGGACAAGGTGAAAGAGCCGTCAGACCACAAGGTGAGATCCCCTTGAGTAGGGTATCTTCCTTTCATCTTACCTTTCAGTTGATGGAATAAAACACCATATCAGAGAAAAGGTGATTATTGAAAATGATGCGGAGTTCTTACCAATATAGCATGCAGAGAGACCACTCCATAACCTCCACATCTTACACCCACCCTCCACTGGCTGTACATGTTTTTGAACAAGCAGATGCTACCCCCGAGGGGAAGAAAATAACACCCTGCAGGGATGCTAAATTTGGACCTTGTTTACGTTTGATCTTCTCTGTTTACAGGACTGTGAGAAGTGCCCACTGGTTTTTCTTTTCCACCTAAGGGATAATTGCACTGAGTTTCTGGGGTTCTGAGTTCCCTATCTCCCCCAGTGGTCTCAAGCCATAAATTTCAAGTCACTATTAACATGGCCAGACAGATTTTTAAGACTCCTATAGACAGCAGACAATTAACCATCTCCTGTCAGCTGGAAAATCAGCTCAACGGCTATTCAAGTTCATGTCCAAACTCCTTTATATTAAGGAAGGCTAAGCAAGATTCCTTCAGTCTCAAACTAGAATCCCTCTGAGGCTATGGACACAGGAAGAAGTCCAAAGTGGGGAGCCAGCCGTGAGGAGGAAGGGTTATGCAAAGTCCTACGTGCACGGGTTGGAAGTCAGTTAGCATAGTCACTAGTTGCTTTCTTTTTGACCCAAATCACTTGATGGGAGTTGTGCAAGTAAGTCGTACAAGTTACCAGCCCATACGTTATCTTCCAGTTTGCTCTGTCCCTGGACATTTGTGTACAACTGTGCACTAACCTGGGACAAGTAATAAAATGGCCAGATGGAGATGCCTGACAGTGGCTGGGGCACCAGCCTGGATCACAGATCATTCCCGTAGTGAAGAGGAAGGAAATACCGGTGCACGGAGCAAGCGTTCCGCCCGAGGTACTGGGGTCCTGGCCCCCGACTCCGAAGGCAGGCACCATAACAAGCACCACCCGGGGAGATGCTGAGAGCGGGCTCTTGTTGCTCCATCCCAGGGAGCACGGCAGGCAGGACTGACTACTGCTCGGAAGGCCTCACGAGTGAACATGGAGAGGAGTGGACGCAAATAAAAGGCAAACAAGCAAGCCTTCCGTCATGCGGACTCAGTTTCTCCTGTTGATTTGGGGTCTCACCAGTCTCCTCTTCAATCATTCTATGCTCCCTTCACACTGAATGGCCGATTTCCCCTCCCCAAGGCCCTTCCCTATCTCTGTATATTCAAATGCTACCTGGAGTTCGCGACCCATCTCAAATGTTATGTCCTTCACGAAGCCTTCTGTTAGCCCTCCTTCATTCCGTTTTGATGCTTTCAAACTGTGGTGGCAGAGAATACCCTTGATTGAGAGTCCCTTGGATTGCAAGGAGATCAAACCGATCTCATAAAGGTCGATCCTAAAGGAAATCACGTATGGATGTGAGAGTCGGACTATAAAGAAAGCTCAGCACCCAAGGATTGATGCTTTTGAACTCTGGTGTTGGAGAAGACTCTTGAGAGTCCCTTGGACTGCAAGGAGATCCAACCAGTCCATCCTAAAGGAAATCAACCCCAAATATTCATTGGAAGGACTCATGCTGAAGCTGAAACTCCAATACTTCGGCCACCTGATGCAAAAAGCCGACTCATTGGAAAAGACCCTGATGCTGGGAAAGATGGAAGGCGGGAGGAGAAGGGGATGACAGAGAATGAGATGGTTGGATGGCATCACCAACTCGATGGACGTGAGTTTGAGTAAGCTCCGGGAGTTGGTGATGGACAGGGAGGCCTGGTGTGCTGCAGTCCATGGAGTTGCAAAGAGTCGGACATGACTTGGCAACTGAACATCAGCAATCCCCTTCATGAGGGCACCACTCTTGTGACTGAATCACCTCCCAAAGGCCCCATCATCACAAGGGGGTTAGGATTTTAACCTATAATTTTGTAGGAAGACAAACATTCATTCTACTCAAAAATATATCAACTTTCATGCACCCAGCTCAGGAAAATCTCATTATGAGACCTCATTAGTGACACTTCATTTTTTTCTTTCCCTACAGATGACATGTTGGATCTTAGTTCCTCAACTGGGGATTGAACCTATATCCCCCGCATTGAAAGTGTGGAGTCTTAGCCACTGGACCACCAAGGAATTCCAGTGACAGATAATTATTTTAGCCATATTAAAAACTTCAGGTGTCTCAAGAATTAGAAAGGAAAAAAGAAAACCCTATAAAATACTAATAAAGATATCCACACTGAAATCTCCTCTCATTAAGAAAGAATTTAAACCCTCTAAAAACTAAACACCAATTCGAGGTTGCTATGATTTCTGCCCCCTTGCCTGGAAATGACAACATTAACAGTGAGATCTAACAGTTCAAAGATCCATGAAGGAAAAATAAAATACTGTGAAGTCCTGAAATTCCAGTAGAATGTAGTCTGGGCCTTGAACTTGTACCTTTTATGGGAAATCTATTTAAATGAAGATTATAACTTTCTACCTAGAGTTACTAATCTGTTTTGTAGCCAAAGCAAATGAGAGGCTTTTTCCAGAATGGAGCCCGGGCAAGCTGTCCATTTGTCATCTGTCCCCATCTCTGGGTCTTTCTTCATGACAGCTGCTCTAGTGGTCACCTTCCCTCCTGCCTGTAGAGCCCAGCTGTTCAGGAACAAAGCAAATGGGACGTATTGCATGACAGCAGAGCGAGGAGAGGCAAGGCAAGTTCTGGGGAGGACGAGGAAAGGCAAGACAAGCGTCAGGTCTGGAAGCGGTTAGGCCGGGGTTGGCTTCCTGTCTGCAAAGGGGAATCAAGGTTATTATTTATACTTTTCTTCAGCTAGATTTTAACTGAGTCTGCATCAAAGCCTGGTGAACTGATGGCAATGCTTCGAGGGGAAAAACGCATTGTGAATTCCAAACAAGGTTATTAAGGAAGGTTTGGACAGTGGTCTGTTCTTCCACTGGCAATGGCATGTGTCTTTACGCACAGACATTACGACGCAAGTCAATGGTTTTCGGTGCTTTCGCAGAACTTTTCATACTTGCTGAGCTTGTTGTTCTCCCAAATGTCTCACTGTAGCCCCATGAGAGGCAATCCCAGGTGATGGTTCCCCATGAGAGGCAATCCCAGGTGATGGTTCCCCATGAGAGGCAATCCCAGGTGATGGTTTCCCATGAGAGGCAATCCCAGGTGATGGCTGAGACTACCCCGTGGAATTTCATTTGGTTCATTTGGATCCATTCCTGCTAAATCTCAGCTCATCCTGAACTTTGATTGGTGAAGCTATCAACATTAGTTGTGCCTTTCAATTATTGACCATAAACTCATATTGCAAGCATTTTTTTATGGCTTCATCTAATTTTTCTTGATTAAAATGTGGAATGGAACTGAGGCAAAATAGAAGCAAATGATCCTCTTCTGGAGATTTTTCTGTCATATTAGCTCCTATTTAATACTAAACAACTCTGTTTAGTAGCTGTTGATGACAAATGGCCATCTGAAGCGCAAGAACACATAGCTTTTATATCTGTCTCAAGTCCATTTTCTTTTTTATTATTTTATTTTTTAATTGAACTACAGTTGATTTAGGATGTTGTGTTACTTTCTGGTGTACAGCAAAGTAATTCAGATCTAGGATTCTTGCCTGGAGAATCCCATGGACAGAAGAGCCTGGCAGATGACAGTCCATGGGATCAGAAAGAGTTGGACATGACTGAAGTGACTTAGCATGCATATATAATATATACATATATATATATATATATATTATTTTCAAGTCCATTTCCTGATATCAGTTATGATGCTAGAGCTTCATGAGTTGAGACCAGACAGTGGTCTGGTCCTTTCATCATACCCTTTAATAAAGAACTCACAAATAGTTTCCTTAAAATTACTACCTCTTTGCTGCACATTTACTGAAAATACTTATTGTAACCTATTAAAGGACAGTAATGGAAATCAGATACTGATATTTTTCAAAACGGAGCCTGAGTTTTTTAAATTTTTTTAAGTGTGAGAAATGCTGCTAAAGTAGCCAAGACTCATCCTGTAAGCCGGGGGGTGAGCCATTACTCCGTCCAGAAATGCCCTACTTCTCTTTAGGGACGCTCTCGGGGCAAAGCCAAGCCATTCAAAATGACTGTGAGATACGGTCATCCCAGCTCTGACACCCAAACCGTGTTCTGGGGAGGAGAGAACACGCTGTTCCTTGAGACATGTTGTAGATAAGCCTCCTAGAACTTGCAGCAACCACAGAAAAGTGAGTCCGTTCGGCTCCTCAGCTTCTCTATTTGATAAAATGTGACCAAACAGGGCCATTCCCTCCTAAGGAGCACTCTTGGCTCCTGATCCGGCCAGTCCCGCCAAAACTGCCTCCTCCACAGTGGCGACAGTGGTGGGGGACCGAGATTGGGGGTTTGGGGGGGGTGTCAATGTAATCAGACATCTCACAGTCTAAGGGCCCACCGGGGTTATTCTCTAAAGGGTCATGGAGGCAGCGGAGGCCCCTGAGTGGAAGAACTAATGAGGGAAGAAAGAAAGGATGCTGACACCTGATGCTTACGGTCCTTCAGTTCAGTTCAACTCAGTTCAGTCACTCAGTCATGTCCAACTCTTTGCGACCCCATGAATCGCAGCACGCCAGGCCTCCCTGTCCATCACCAACTCCCGGAGTTCACCCAAACTCATATGCATTGAGACAGTGATGCCATCCAGCCATCTCATCCTCTGTCGTCCCCTTCTCCTCCTTCCCCCAATCCCTCCCAGCATCAGGGTCTTTTCCAGTGAGTCAACTCTTTGCATGAGGTGGCCAAAGTATTGGAGTTTCAGCCTCAGCATCAGTCCTTCCATACTATGTTACTACAATACGTACACGCTGCTCAGTTGCTCAGTCGTGTCCGACTCTTGAGACCCCATGGGCCATAGCCCTCCAGGCTCCTCTGTCCATGTGATTTCCCAGGCAAAGAATACTGGAGTGGGTTGCCATTTCCTCCTCCAGGGAATCTTCCAGACTCAAGATAGAACCTGAGTCTCCCATGTCTTCTGCACTGGCAGGTGGATCCTTTTCACCACTGAGCCACCCGGGGTCCCAAATGGGAAGCGGTATTAGGGTACCAATGTCACCTGTGAGGATCCTGAGGGGCTACAAAGAGTTAAGTCCCAGGGCCAAAGTCAGATGGCTGGAAAAAGAAGAGGCAGGATTTGAACCTAGATATTCTGACTCCAAGCCCTTCCCTTGAATTCCACAGCCTCTTAGAGCGCAAGTGAGGGAAGGGAGCCCAAACAGCTGCATTGTGCTACGTTTCAAGCCCTTCTTCATGGGAGCACCGATGACAAAGCCACGAGATGCAGCTTGCTCCGAAACAGGCTTCCAGGTGTCTGAACCAAGTCCAGGCCCCTGGTCTCCATCTCGCCATCCTTTTCCCTGGGCCCTGAGCCCACCCCAAGCTTTGGTACCTTCCACCCTATCGGCTTCCACAGCGGCTTGTCCTCTGGCTGGCAGTTTCGAGGATCCATTTGGTTTTAATTAAACTACGGCACACTCACACCTCCTTCTTGTTCCTTTCGTAAGAGGTGGGAGGGCTCACAGGGCTCTGGGGAGGTTCTGAAAAGGATTTCTTCCACCTCAGCGGACCCTCTCCTTCCCACTGGAAGGGGTGGCCAGGAGCTCTGGCCCCCAAGGGATGGTTGGTGGGGGGGCAGGGGGGGTCCCACTGTGAGAAGGAGGAGGGGAGGAGGAGAAAGGGGGGAGGGGAAGAGAAGGGAGGAGGGAGGGGGAGAAGGGGGAGGGGAGGAGGAAGAGCTGGCCTCGTCAAAGGAAGACCCTTTTCCCATGGAACTGCGCTGGGGCTGGTACCATTAGCAACCCTATGCATAATAAGGGTTTGGCCTATTGTCATGCAAATTAATTCAGATGACAACACTCTCTCCTGGACAACACACCCCAGCACGAGGAAGTTTCTCACACTGCCTGGGCCAATGCTGACCGGGGGCCTCTACGCCATCTTTCATTAATTATTTTATCCACCGGCCCCCCCGCCCCACCCGCCTCGCTCCTGCAAGATTTGTTTCCAGCGACAACCCCCTTCAACCTCCCAGCTGCAGCTGCCTGCTTCTCATTCTGGGGCCGTCCACAACCTCCCCATAAAGAAAGTAACACCTAAGAACAAGAAATACAAATCAGAGAGGAAGACCTGCGTTTCATATCAATGCTAGGAAAGAAGGGCTTGACTAAACAGAGAGATGGGTTCTTGCCAGGCATCCATGGAGCAGTTGTTGTTCAGTTGCTCAGTCGTGTCCAACTCTCGCGACCCCATGGACTGCAGCACACAGGCTTCCCGTCCTTCCCCGTGGAGCAGAGGCTCCTTTTTGTTTTTCCCCTCCCCTTCCATTGCAGTGAGTTTATCTAAGCAACATCTCTTCTCCCCAGTGAGCCTGGTTCTCTTCTTGACCATCCAGAGCGCCTGATAAGACGGATCCCTGGAGTTTGACTATAGAGGGGCTGACTCATCCCTGCCATTGCTTGGCCTGCCAACCTCTTTCTCCAGGCCACTGACCAAGTATTTCCCACTTGTCCACATCAGCAGACTTCAGCTCGGGCACTGCCATAGGCTGAGACCAGTTCCTGCCCTGAAGGGAGTTCACTGTCAAAAGAAAGAGGAAACCCCAGAGGCTTCTGATAAAGCCAGGGGAGAAGAGGGTGAAGGCAGAGCCTCGGTGTGTTCCAACATCTTGTCCCCAGCCCTCTCCCTGCCAGAAGGGCTACCCCTGCAGTGAGCTCAGAGCTGGTCCTCTCTCTCACTTCCTGGACTCGACCTTCTTGCTCAGTACACAGTGCAGGAGCTTCGTTCCTGACTCTGTCTTCTCAAGCTGCAGGATCTCAGGCGAGTTACTTATTTTCTGTGGGCCTCAGTTTACTCATCTAAAAAATGGGGGTAAGAGTTGTACTCACCTTGCAGAAATGTTATGGTAATCAAACACATAATCCATGTAAAGCAGGGGTCCCCAACCCCTGGGATGATTTGAGGTAGAGCTGGTGTAATAAGAATAGAAATAGGGAGCCCCCTGCCGGTCCAGCGCATGGGACTTCACCTTCCAACGCAAGGGGTGTGGGTTTGATCCCTGGTCTGGGAGGTAAGGTCCCGAAGGCCTTGCGGCCAAGTAACTGAAACAGGAAACAAGAAGCAATATTGTAACTAATTCAATAAAGATTTTAAAAATGGTCCACCTGAGAAAAATCTTTAAATAACAATAGCAGGAATAAAAGGCATAATAAATGTAATGCTTTTGAGTCAGCCTGAAACCCTGCCCTCCCTCCCAGTCCCTGGAAAAATTGTTTTCCATGAAAGCAGTCCCTGGTGCCCAAAAGGTGGGGAGCTCCTGCGGCAGGGCGTGGAAAACAACGCCAGTCACGTGATACACACGGCACGTGCTCTCTGCTGTCATCAGTTTCCCCAAACTTCACCTCTCGTTGGCTTATCTGGCTAACTCTCCACTAATTCTGCTGAGGTCTCTCCTCTACGTCTTGCTTGCAACCCTCCAGGCAGCACTGCCCTAATTTCTTCTGCTCTCTGGGATGTTTCGTGACAACAAAATGCATCATGACATGCAGCGTGGCTGACCCAGAAAGCGTGTGACCCGAGGACCATGCTTGTCCACTGAAAGTCTGGGCACTTCCACCATATATCTGAGTGGACGGGGGTGGAGGATGGACAGGGGAGAGTGGGACTTTCTAGAAATCAACTTTAGCTTCAACATCATCTGAGCAACAGAAGGGCTTTGTAACCAGACCCAAATTATATGCAAATCACATGCAAATCTGAATGTAAATACTTATGTCTTGGGGAGAAAAATCCTCGAGGAGACATTCTCATCTCTGCTTCCCAAGCCACGCTCTGTTTTCTGATTGGCTCATTTGGAATTTATTGTGAAAATTCAAAGGTGCATACCGTTCTCCAGAGGACTTCTATGTACCTGCTGATCAGCGGTCAGAGGCTGAAGAGACCTTGGGAAGCAGACAGGAATTGAAGGGAGCTCTGTGTCCGCTCAGGTCCATTCCAACCTGAGCCAAGAGAAAGACTGAACATCCCCATCATGGACCAGGAGCCAAGGCAACTGAGGCCACCTCAGGGGCCCAGCAGGGCTGGGGGACCACTTTCCAGTGCCCCTGGGTGGCACCGTGCTGACCTTTGGTCACCAAAGACACCTCTCACCCGATGCTCAGTCCACTCAGGGCTTTTTCACACTCTTTGTTTCTTTAACCAGATTTGAAAGGAAGCCCCCCAACTGGGGGCTTCCCTGCTGGCTCAGACGGTAAAGACTGTCTGCAATACGGGAGACCTGGTTTGATCTCAGGATTGTAAAGATCCCCTGGAGAAGGGCATGGCAACCTACTCCAGTATTTTTGCTTGGGAAATTCCACAGACAGAGGAGCCTGGCGGGCTACAGTCCATGGGGTTGGACATGACTGAGTGACTAACACACACATAACCAGCTGAGTTGGGCATCGGGACAGGAGGCAGGGAGGGAAAGGAAGAACACAGAACGACTTCATTCGTTCATTCAATAAAATTACACTAGGTCTCTCTTGGGCGCCAGACAGCACCCCAGCCCCTACACATAGGATGCCGCTTAAATTCTCAGAAGCAGACACCCCACCCATGAGAAGACTTGGATCTACAGAGCATCTCTGGCTCCACTGTTCACATCAGCACAGTTTCTGGGAGAACATCGTGTAAGTCGAATGTGGTCATTATACATTCACGATGTGTGTGTGTGCGCTCTGTCCAGCTCTTTGTGACCCCACGGACTGTAGCCTGCCGGACTCCTCTGTCCATGGGATTTTACAGGCGAGAATACTAGAGTGGGTTGCCATTCCCTTCTCCAGGGGAATCTTCCAGACCCAGGGATCAAACCCACGTCTCCTTCACTGGTAGGTGTATTCTTTACCACTGGGCCACCAGGGAAGCCTCTCAAAGCATTCGTGACAGTCATAACTGGGAGAGAGCGTGTGTTGCTGGCATCTAGCTGGTAGTGTGCAGGGAGGCTGGCTTCCCTCCTCTCTGCTCCTCCTCGCGTCCCAGGTGGAATAAGTTGGAATTATGAGAGGCCACCAAGGCTGGGTCTACAGATTGGCTGCATTCGGTGGCCATGAGCAACCTTGACCTCTCTTGGTGAGGGTCTCCCAGCTTTGAGAATCCCTCTGGCTTCTATGGGCCTAGTAATGCACTTCAACTTGCTTGTCCTTCTGTCTCCTCCTTGAATGAGATTGCTGGTGGTTGGAAATTTAGATTCTGGAATGCTTTCCAAAAGCCATTTCCTTACCAAAGTGTACTTCCCCCAACGCCAGCCTTCCACCGACCCCCTTGCCTCTCTTTTCCCTTCTCCCTCTCTCTCTTCTCGTCCACCGCCGTTTCACAGGTCGGGGATTCACGCAGGTGCCTGCATCCCTGGCCTGCTTCTAGCTCCACCAGAAGGACCTGCAGTCCCGTGAAACCCTAACCGAGGGGAAGAAAGGAACAGTGGAATCTAGCCCACTTCTTCCCAGTCTCTTTTTGCTGGCTTTCTCTGACAACCTGCACTCTCTGAATAGTGTCCATTTCCAGCGATGTTCCCATTTGCCGTCGACAAAGACCAACGGTTGGAGCCACTGGCCGCCTTCCATGTGACTTCATCTGCAAAATCCAGAGAACGGAACTGGGCATCGCTTCACATGCTCTTATTGGTGTGGGGGTGGGCAGGGAAGACTTCCTGGGCAGATCGAGGCAACACAGCCCTGAAGGCATCGCTTCCAGTGCCTCCTGCTTCTGATCCTGCGGCTCGCACAGCACATCTCACCACGCCTGCTGATCGCCAGGCCCAGGGGTGGGGGGCTGGAAAAGGGAGAGAAACACCAAGGCATCGAGGTTCCAGCTGCCTGTCCCCAGCCCGCCATCCCCTGTCCGTGCATGGACTGCGCGCCTCTATCCTCATAAGTCACTTCCCCAAGGTGTCACGGTGTGAAGGGCCGAGGCAGGCTTCTTCCTGGTTTCCCTAATCCTCCGGTGTCAAATAGCATATGCATCACGCCCTTACCCTCAACATGGTTTTGGCATCGTCTCCACCAACATCTGTCACCCAAAGTCTGCCCCACACAAGCTTCCCCTTCATCGGATGACAAGGGCCAGGAGGTAAAGCTGGTCTCTTCCTTCCTCTCCTGCCAGCTCGCAGCTTGGGGTCCCAGGGTCTGGCACTTCAGCCGTCAGACAAGCAGGGAACCGTCCCGGAGGCAGAGCCAGCTCCGAGATGGATCAGCAGAGACATCTTTCCCTCCATCCCCCAGCAGAATGACGCCCGGGTGACCTCCTCAACAACATCGGTAATTTGTCTTGGAGAACGGCCATACCTACAGCAAACACAGGGAGGATTAGGACACCGCATATGCGGACAGCAGCAGCCACGAGTGAAGGTCCTTCCTGAGGCTGATGGGTTACGGAGGGGGAGGCAGAGAGCGAGAAGGATGAACGAGGAATCAGAGAAACCTCGTTTCGGCCTCCAGGACTGAAAGCAAAGGGATGCCTCCACACTGGGCGGGTTGAGGTCAAACCCGAAACGGGCTTTGAGTTGCAGCCGCTTGAAAGCCCACTGGTGACGGATGTGGACTTTGGCCAAGTCAACCGCAAAACAGGATCAAAGGAGGTTGGAAAACAACAACTGGGGCTCCCCAGCTAGAGGTTTTTTTTTTTTTTTGCTGCCCTTGGAATGTTAGCCCTGTGGACCTGGTGAGGAAACGGAAGACAGACAGGAGCAGTGCATTCATGCGAGCTGGGAAAATAGAGAGCGCCAGAAACCGGTTCGATGCCTTGAGGATGGGGGTGGCGGTGGCGATGTTCTCTGTTGCAAGAAAGAGGCAGGAGAGAATAACCCGGGGGAGGAGGGCTACCCAGAAACAGCACTGCTACTTGGAGAGGAAATCTCCTCACCTTCATTCAAGAAAAACAGACGTTGAGTCACAATGAATGCATTTTAGAGGTGAAAAGGACAGGAACGTGAACTGGGTTTCAGCTTACTGGCTCTGAGGTCATCATACTCAGCTGAGTTCAAATCTAGGTTTTGCCAGTTCATAGCTGTGTGATCCTGGGAACGTCACTTACCTCCTATGTGCTTCATTTTTTCTACTATATGTAGGGTTGTCTGTAGTACCTGTCTTCAAGGGTTGTGGGAATTCAAGATACACATATAATGTTCACACTCAGTAAATGTTAACCACTATTTTGATTCCCAGAGGCTCAGCGAACCACTCAAATACTCTTGCCGGGAAAATCCCATGGGTGGCAAAGAGTCAGACACGACTGAGCACGCATAAAGACGAAAAGACTGTTCACATCTGGACATTCATTTGTGAGAGTAACTGTACATCTGTGTCCACCTTAGGGAAGATGAGGAAGTCAAAAGCACCGTGGCTGTGTTCCCAGTCCTTAGACACAAACAGTATCCTGTGACGGTAATTTGCAAATGAAAATTGTGTTGTACAAACACAGGCGAGTTTCAGAGACCTCCTTCTGCACATCTAAAGCCAGGCCCAGCCACCCATCCAGGGGAGGTTGAAGACGACTGAAATAAGAAAAATAATTGCCTTGAGAAGAAAAACAAACCCCAGAAAGGGTTAATGCATTTGCTCGGCCTTTCAGGTTGTGGCCGTGTCCTAACCTGTCCTCTGGCCAATGAGGACGAAACATCAGCCACTATTTAATCATCTGGCTGCTCTTACCCTCAGTGGAAATCACCCCCTGTGTCCCTCCGCTTCCAACTGGGCTCCTCCCTATTCTCACATAATCTAATGATCTGGAATTCTCAAGTCCTTTCAGCCTGGCTCCATGGGATCAGTTCCCCAGGTGTCAGGCTTAGTTCCGGCGCAGCACTGTGGGAAAGGGGTTAGTCTGTCATTGCCAACCCTGGGGCAATGTCTCTTTATGCAACACATCCATTCCACCCACCAGCAAATGTTCCCAGCTGTGGCAAGGAGAGTGCAGCCTCTCTGCATCCCCCTCTGAGTAGTCCTCTCTGCAGAGAAGTTGGTACCTCGCCTAAGAGCATCTCCACGGCCAGCTGAGTGCACCCCGGGTAACAATCACAGATTTCAGGGGCACACCCCATACAGTCTCTGACTCTGCAACTTAATAGAGATCTTTATCGTGGGGGGTTGGGGGAGACTATATTTGAAGGAAATGTGTCATCTTAGAAAGCAGTTAGATTGAATTTTAACGCGGGAATAGCATCCTGGTTTATCTGTTCACATGCTCACTCGGTCGTGTCTGACTCTGCAGCCCCACAGACTGTAGCCCACCAGGCTCTTCTGTCCATAGACTTTTTCAAGCAAGAATACTAGAGCGGGTTGCCATTTCCTACTCCAGGGGATCCTCTCGATCCAGGGATTGAACCTCTGTCTCCTACACTGACAGACGGATTCTTTACCCCTGTGTCACCTGGGAAGTTTTTAGATCTTCTCA
The DNA here is from genome assembly GCF_032405125.1 of Capricornis sumatraensis. Taxonomy (NCBI): domain Eukaryota; kingdom Metazoa; phylum Chordata; class Mammalia; order Artiodactyla; family Bovidae; genus Capricornis; species Capricornis sumatraensis. The sequence goes on along the minus strand of NC_091076.1, from coordinate 108,271,132 downwards.
AAGAAAGCAATGGAAGATGTCTGTGACATGTGTGGCAAATAGGTTTCATCACCTCTTGGCGACCAACCCGATGGTTCAGTACTGGACTCTGGAAGCAATCTATTAAGATGGATTATGAAATGATAAACCAGCATTAAGTTTTTGTTATTTGACTGTGATTGATTAGCAATGTCTCCCATATGTGAGGGAGGAATTTGACAGTGATTGATTAGCAGTGTCTGTCCTGAGTATCTGCCTTGGGTATGTGCCTTTGATAATTTCAAAACAAAATTCCTAGTTTTTTAATATGACCATAAGGAATCTTTAAACAGTTTCTTAAAATTTCTGGACCTTTATTTCCATTTTTGTAGACTATAAAAAGGAGAGGAGAAGAATTATGTTTTAAAAAATGTTTGAATGAACTAGTGTCTAAGGTCTGAAAGTGAGCAAAAGCTGTTCAGTCATGTCTGACTCTTTTAGACCCCCCAGACTGTAGCCCACCAGGCCCTCTGTCCATGGAATTCTTCAGGCAGGAATACTGGAGTGGGTAGCCATTTCCTTCTCCAGGGGATCTTCCCGATCCAGGGACTGAACTCGGGTCTCCTGCATTGTGGGCAATTTCTTTACCATCTGGGCCACCAGGGAAGCCCTGGAGTCTAAGCTCAGTTTTTATTTATACATGTGAAAGCAGATATGAAAATGTCCAAATACCAGCCCCAATTCTAGGGAGGTTTGTAAACGTTGCTTTCTACATCTGTAATATTTTCATTTTTTGCTTCCCTAAAATTATTTATCAATAAGTTTGACTTTCCAGCCACCTACTCCACTGAGGACATTCTTGCATCACCACATGAGAATCTGAAATCTTACTATCAATGAACGAGGCTCAGAACTTCTCTGGGGAAGCAGGTATATTCTCAGCAAGTGATGTTAAAGATATGGCTGGAGAATAAAGCAAAAGAAAATGAAACAAATAAAAAGCATTAGTTTACACTGACTGGAAAAGACCAACATAGCTCTCTCTGTGTACTGAATAATTCCCTCTTTGTCTGTCTGTCTCTCTTGTTGTCTCTTTCTGTCTATCTCTGTCTCTGTGTCTCTCTGTCTCTTTCTCCCATCTTTGGAAGTTTCCCTTTCCATCTATAAGAGATATGCCAGAGAAAGTCAGATAGTGAAGGACAGGAAAAGCCTGGTGTACTGCAGTCCATGGTGCGGCAAAGAGCTGGACATGACTGAGCAACCGAACAACAAAGCAGAAAAGAGGAAAACTTAGCCCTGACCTATAGCCTAGGGTTCCCTCCATAAGAATGGAAGGGAGGAGAGAAAAAGTTCCAGAAACATGAATGAACCCAGAATTTGGAACTAACCTTGGATTGCACTGGCCTTATGTGAAAATAATTGTCAGCGCTTATCTATATTTTAAGATTGGCTTTTGTTGTCCTGATAAAAGGGATAGACACAGCTGGTACTATTAATTTCTTCATTCCTCTTGCCTTGAATGCAGATGTAATGCCTGGAGCTGCAGAAGCTGTTTTGTGACCACGTGACAATATCAGTGAGGGTTAAAAGCCAACAAATTAAGCTAGGGCAGTGTAGCAAAGTAGAAGGGAACATGAATTTGGGGTCATTATTCAGCACTGAATTAGCCCTGCACGACCATCCTCCAGGCTTCCATGTGAGGCAATTAAATGCCTTGCATTATGAAACCACCGCTATAAAAGTTTTATTATTTGCAGTCCCTGGGATTTTCCAGGCAAGGGTACTGGAGTGGGTAGCCTTTTCCTTCTCTAGGGGATCTTCCTGACCCAGGGATTGAACCCAGGTCTCCCACTTTGTGGACAGAGTCTTTACTGTCTGAGCCACCAGGGAAGTCCCATACACCTGTTTATCTTACTACTATAATTTAGGATTTTTTTTTTAGGCATTGCACCCATATTGATTCCCACAACTGCCTTACACTGGACCTCAAAAAGAAAAGACCGATAAAGATGTAAATCTAAATTGTCAAGGGGTCGCAGAGAAAAAGTGAGTCATGCCCCCAGCTTAAATGGGAGGTAAGGGCGTTAGGGGATGAGGGTCCAAAGGAGGGGGAAGGCCAGAACTTCAATCTGATCGACTTTTCTAACACATTCTAGCTGGTGGGAACGCAGTCTAGGCCACCTGCCAACCCTTTCTAAACAGAGCATTTCTCAAAGCTGTGCCTTAGGTGTCAACACTTCTGAGACATGAGTCAGAAAGAGAGCCATCTGCACACACAACTTCCGCCCACCTTCAGCTTATCCAATAAGCAGAGTCTGACTGAGTCAGCTCCCAGCACCTGTGTTAATAACTCGGAGGGCCCCCCGCCTGCCTTTCTCTCAGCCCAGCAGACTGCTCTGGCTTTCGACGTCCGTGTTCAGAGCTGAGGGGCAGTACCATTCTGCATCGTTACCCTTTCCAACAGAGCCTGGAAACACAGCCACTGAAGCAGTGAGGATGGGCTCAGCGTGGGCTGACAGTTTCTTCCCAAACAGCTTGATATTACTCCTTTGCCTTGAGAAGATCAGCGAGGAATGCAAATGGCATCTCCTCACCTCCTGATTTATCCGATTAAAACCATATGTGGGCCATCCTGCTTCCTCTTTTCCTGTGGGCTCCCAGAAACAAGTAACGGGGAGGAGGGGAAGGATTGAAAAGCAAAGGGAACATTTCTTCAGCCTCTACTCAGTGCCTGGCACTGTTCTAGTGGGTGCTGATCTGTGCATTATCTTATATAACCCTCATAAGAATTCCAGAAGCAGGAGGATACCTACCCCATCTTGTGGATAAGGAAGCACGGCTTGGAGAAAACAGATTTGCCTGAGGCCCATCGCGAAGTATGTATTGCGGAGATCATTAAAAGTTGCTCATGCTTCTGTGTGCTTCTGCCTTTCCCGGAGTTCTCGGCCGCTGTGTTGGTCATGCTGTTGACAGAAGCGATGCGCGCCACCCGCAGCTGGGCGACTAACCCGTCTGCACGTTCTTGCACCGATGAGTCCAGGATGGTTGACCCGTGAGGCAGAAGGAACCAGGGTCTTTGAGTCATGACTTGGAGGAGAGATGGCCATCATTTGGGATTGTGCAAACAGATATTCTCTGAGTTAGTTACTAACCCGTGATGTATACTACTCTTGCTTATACGAAAGTCTCATTTCAAACAGGGTCTGTGATACCCTAAGGAGTCATGGAGGAATCTTTGAAACAGTGAACACAAATATTACACATGTCTGTCGTGTCTAGTGCAACAATCAAGCGCAAAAACGACCCCAAGATGAGTCAGAAGGGTTGCATGTGGACAGACGTTCTTGTTTTCTTGGTTTGGGTTGCAGGGTCTTTTTTGCTACATGCAGGCTTTCTCTAGTTACAGAGAGTTGGGGCGACTCTGTGTGGCTGTGGGCGGGCTTCTCATTGCGGTGGCTTCTCTTATTGTGGGGTGTGGGCTCTAGAGCACGGGCTCAGTGGTTGTGGCCCACGGGCTTAGCTGCTTCACTGAATGTATCTTCCCAGATCAGGGACTGAACCCGCGTCCCTGCAGCGACAGGCGGGTTCTTCACCACTGGACCACCAGGGCAGTACCGGGCAGATGTTTTGTGAAGAGACCATAGAAATGAATTCAATTTTTAAAAGTTTACCCAGGCTGGATTTGTGACCAAGATGTGATCTATCCTGGAGAATGTTCCATGCGCACTTGAGAGAAAAAGTGAAGTCTACCGTTTGGGGATGAAAGGCCTTATGGCTATCAATTAGGTCCAATTAGTCCAATGTATCATTTAAAACTTGTGATTCCTTATTAATTTCCTGTCTGGATGGTGTGAGTGGGGTGTTAAAGTCCCTCCCCCCACTATTATTATCATTACTGCAGATTTCCCCTTCAATAGTTGCCAGTGTTTGGCTCATGTATTGAGGTGCTCTTTCGCTGGTTGCATATATATTTATAGTTCTTGTATCTTCTCCTTGGATTGATCCTTTAGTCATTAGGTAATGTCCTTCTTTGTCTCCTGTAACAGTCTCTAGTAACAGTCTTTATATTTAAGTCTATTTTATCTGAGGTGAGTATTGCTACTCCTGCTTTCTGTTGATTTCCATATGTGTGTCTGCCTCCCTCTTCAACTTACATGCACTCAGACATAATAGAATCCAGAAAATGCATGTTGAAGTTAATCTTACAAAACTAGTCTTGCTTCAAGTTGGGCTTGAACTTGGTGTAATAGCCTTTGGTAAGTTCCTTCCAAGGTTCATGTCTCATTTTCTTTCTTTCTTCAGCGTAATAAAGCCCCCCTGCATCTCCTTCTGGAGTGTTCTGTTTGAGAACTGCATGGCAGACAGTCAATCTACAAGGAAACCCAGGAAACTTTTGGTAGAAATAACTTAAAGAACCACATGTGTGTACAATTTCTGACTCAGGTACCTATTCCAGGTGGGGCTAAACTCTGAGAAGCCAAACGAGGGGGCTTCCTCGGTGGGTCAGCAGTAAAGAATCTGCCTTCAGTGCAGGAGATGCAGGAGACACGGGTTCGATTTCTGGGTCAGGAAGATCTCCTGGAGGAGGCATGGCAACCCACTCCAGTATTCTTGCCTGGAGAACTCCATGGACAGAGAAGCCTGGTGGGCTACAGTCCATGGGGTCACAAAGAGCCGAACACGACTGAAGCAACTGAGCATGCATGCGTCTCAAGAAGATCCACCTCTATTAAGAAGCTGTCAAAGAGAAGTAGGTGGCGAGATGGATTAGTGGACTGGAAAGGCGCGAGAGGCTGCTGGTGAAAAGCAACAAAGATTTCCGGGAGAGGAGTTTTGCATCCTTAGTCCACTTTCTCATTATGTAGCATCTTCCATGGTATGTGACTGTTGATAAATATTCATTGAAGGGGGAATGGACCTAATGTGATGCAAATCACACGCAAAGCAACATGCAAATTGGGACCATTATGTGAAGTCAATAGTTGAGGGACTGTGCATATTAAAAGTACAGGCCAACAGCTCCCAAAGCCCCAGAAGAGGCTCGTAATACTAGCAGGGAGCCTTCCATTCCCAAAGGAGGCTGATGGTCAAAGAGAGAGTGCTACTGCCAAAGAATGTCACCAAGCACGAAGCAGGGCCGGTGAAGCCAGGACCCAGGACAGTCTCCTGCCCTGCTCTCCCCCTCCCTGTCAGCGCTGCATTCAAAACAAGTTCCCCCCCATCACCTTCCCATACCAATCAGACCTGATACTGACCGATTGCTCAAATCCCCTTAGTGACAGGGAGACCGCCTGATCCGCTTGTCCATTCACCACGCTATTCAGGAGGGCTCCCGCGAGACTCCCAACAAAAGGGCAGGGGACCCCGACACAGCCCGTGAGGCTGGTCACTTTGAACCCGCTGGCACCACGGGCAGGACTGTTACCAGCTTCTGCATCCCTCCAAGGCTCTCTTTGCTTCCGTGGCCTGGGTGCACGCTCATGCGCACTAGGCACAGAATCCCACGCCTGCGCAGATGGGCACCGAGTCCGAAGACAGGCCAGGCACCGGCCTCTCAGATACCCGCTCTTCGCCTCCACCCAAGTGCTTGCAGAGTTGCAGGAGATGGACCATCGTGAACGCTCTGGGCCGGGAAGGTCACAGGCTGTTTCTGATCCCAGCCGTCCGCAGTGTTTGCTTTCTGTGCCCCCACGGACCTCCTGACAGGACTGGGGGACATGGAAATAAGTCAGAGATGACCCCTCTGGTGACCCATGGCCTCGCTGGCCAACTCCTGATTGCAACCGTCTGCCTTCAGTAACAGCCTTTAATTCGGGCCTGCTGGCTTTGCTAAGGTCAGAGCTGCTGCAGAGCTGGTGGGAGTCAACACCGCGAGGCTTGAGAGCTCGGCGCCTTCTCCCCACTCGTGAGACAGCCCGCAGTTGGTGGGATGGGGAGGATCATGGCTGGGAAGGAGCAGAGGCTTGGGGAATATGGGAGAAGCTTCTGACTTCAGCGAACTGCTCACCTGCCCTTGGCTACTACACACCCTTCTGACTTGAGTGTTATGCTGCTACCCAAGCTCAGACAATGCTTTTGAACTGTGGTTGTTGGAGAAGACTCTTGAGAGTCCCTTGGACTGCAAGGAGATCCAACCAGTCCATTCTGAAGGAGATCAGCCCTGGGATTTCTTTGGAAGGAATGATGCTAAAGCTGAAACTCCAATACTTTGGCCACCTCATGCAAAGAGTTGACTCATTGGAAAAGACTCTGAGGCTGGGAGGGGTTGGGGGCAGGAGGAGAAGGGGACGACAGAGGATGAGATGGCTGGATGGCATCACTGACTCGATGGACATGAGTCTGAGTGAACTCCGGGAGTTGGTGATGGACAGGGAGGCCTGGTGTGCTGCGATTCATGGGGTCGCAAAGAGTTGGACACGACTGAGCGACTGAACTGAACTGAAGCTCAGACATGGGCTTCCCTGGCGGCTCAGATGGTAAAGAATCCGCCTGCAACACAGGAGACCTGGGCTCGATCCCTGGGTTGGGAAGTTTCCCTGGAGAAGGGAATGACTCCCCACTCCAGGATTCTTGCCTGGGAAATCTCAGGGACAGAAGACCCTGGCAGCTACAGGCCGTGGGGTCACAGAGAGTCAGCCATGACTGAGTGACTGAGTGCGCGCACTCAGGTGAGAGATCTGTAAGAAGGAAGAAATGGCCTGATCACAGTGAGTCACACCTGCCGAGTCATGAGGACGGCAGGGCTGGAATTTCAGGGACTGGACTCTTGGCCCAGTACCCTTCACCCCCACGCACAGTCCCAGATGGCGGGCCAACGTCCAGCGCCTCCAGCCACCGCCTCCACAAGCCCTCCCTGTCAGAGCCTCCTCTCTCCTATACTATGCAAGACTCTCGCAGGAGTATTTACAGCAGGCAGATTCTAAATAATCAGCAGTGATGACCCCCAAGAGAGATCCACGTTCGAAGCAGATTCCAGCAAAGAAGACTTGTGTACAGAAGACTCCACAGAACTGACAGCTTCTGGGCTGGACCTCCACCAGCCCAGAGCCCAGGTGTGACCCAGGTACTCGTCAGAGCCAGGTGCCACCCCTCCCCCAGCTTCACTAATCCCAGTGCAAACATATTCTATCTTTGGGAAAGCTTGCTTTTCAACTCCAAGGTCCTTTGAGGTTCAAGGAGTCGCAAGACAAATAGTATAAAAAGATGAGAGTTGCTGGAAGGAAGTCAGCATTGATAAGCCATCCTTTACAGGGCTGTAAACCCAGCTCCCCTCTCTCTCTGGGGGAAGGAGCAGGATCCTCTCTGCAGTCTAGGCTGTGGCTTAGCTCTCTTCCAGTGCAGCAGAGGCTACCAGCATCCCAACGGAAGAAAATCGCCTGTTAAGACCCTTGCTGCTTATACACATAGTAAACCCACCCCGTCAGGGAGATACGGGCCTTAGCATTAACATTCAACCTGCTTTCATTTTTCTTTCCTTTTGCGAAAGCAATGGTGAGTTTGCATTTTAATTTGCTTGTTTTGAAAACTTCCAAGTGAAGGCCGAATTACATTATTTAAAAGGTTCTCATGGTTCTCTTTCAATGGTTGGTATAGTGTTTAGCCTAAATGTTCTTTCATTTCTAAAAAATGTCTTTAAAGTTAAAGAATAGTTGATTTACAGTGATTCAGGTGGACAACAAAGTGATAAATATATCACTTTATATATAAAATATATATAGCCTATATATATTATATATATACATATATATTATATATATGTATAGCCTATATATACATATATTATATATATAGCCTATACATATATTATATATACACATACACACATTTATTATATATATAGCTTATACATATATTATATATATACATACACACATTTATTTTATATATAGCCTATACATATTTAGGCTTTTCTGGTGGCTTAGCGGTAACGAATCTGCCTGCCAGTGCAGGAGATGCGGTTTGATCACTGGGTCAGGAAGATCCCCTGGAGGAGTAAATGACAGCCCATTCCGGTATTCTTGCCTGGGAAATCTCATGGACAGAGGAGCCTGGCAGGCTACAATTGATGGGGTCACAAAGAGGTGGGCACAACTTAGCAACTAAACAACAAGATACATATCTCTCTTCTTATGTATATGCAGTGACAATAGATATATATATTCTTATACATATATTCCTCTTCAGACTCTTTTCCATTTTAAGTTATTCAGTTCAGTTCAGTTCAGTCGCTCAGTCGTGTCAGACTCTTTGCAACCCCATGAATTGCAGCACGCCAGGCCTCCCTGTACAAGATATTAAATATAACTCTCTGTGCTATGCAGTAGACGCTTGTTTTCTCTCTCATGTGTAGTGGTGGGTATATATCAATCCCAAATTCCCAATTTAGCGCTCCCCTCATTTCCCCCAGTAACCATAAGTTGGCTTTCTATTCTGTGAATCTATTTCTGTTTTGTAAATAAATTCCTTTGTTTCATTTGTTTTTTAGATTCCACATATAAGCGATATCGTATGATATTTGTCTTTCTCTGTCTGACTTACTTCACGTCGTATGCTCGTCTCTAGGGCTACTAAATGCTCTTTCACATGCATGCCTTGCTCTTACAAACTGGACCGTCTTCTGTTCATTTTCGTGGGGGCCTTATTTAATCAAAGCCTGAGACTTGGCCCCACACTCAGAAGGATCCTGGAGTAATTCCTTTCCTGGAGATCAAGATCTTCACTGACCACGTCTCCACGGGATTAAGTGTTTCCAAGACATTGTCTCCTTTTTGAAAGGAACGTGCAGCCTTTTCAATCCTGGGTAGTTGATTAGAGAAGGACCCCTCTTTGAATCCCACATTGGAAGACGAAGTGCCTGAACATGACTCGGGTAGGTTTCCAACTGCAGCCTTCCCGAGTCTTTCACCCATCTATCCATTCAGCCATCCATTTACTCACTTAATGATAAACACGGTGGGCAGATAAATATGACCCCTGACTTCACAGAGCACGCAGTGTGGTCAGGGAAACAGACAATGATCAAGGGCCAAAACTGAAGTGAAGTGAAGTGAAAGTCAGTCAGTCGTGTCCAGCTGTTTGCGACTCCATGGGCTATGCAGTCTGTGGAATTCTCCAGGCCAGAAGACTGGAGTGGGTAGCCTTTCCCTTCTCCAGGGAATCCTCACAACTCAGGGATCGAACCCAGGTCTCCTGCATTGCAGGCAGATTCTTTACCATCTGAGCCACAAGGGAAGCCCAGGACCAAAACTGGTGGAGCATAAATCCTAAAGGAAATCAGCCCTGAATATGCATTAGAAGGACTGATGCTGAAGCTGAAGCTGCAATGTGGCCACCTGATTCGAAGAGCAGACTCACTGGAAAAGATTCTGAAGCTGGGGGGAAATTTAGGGCAAGAGAAGAAGGGGCAAAAGGGGACTGATGGTTGGAAGGCATCACTGACTCAGTGGACATGGGTTTGAACAAACTCTGAAAGATTGTGAAGGACAGGGAAGCCTGGCGTGCTGCAGTCCATGGGGTTGCAAAGAGTTGGATACGACCCAATGACTGACCACCACAAACAATCGCCAAAGGGAGGAAGGGCACAAAACGAATCTGAGAGGCAGGCAGAGGCTCCTCAGGCCAGGAGGCCCCAGAGGGCGCCCTCTGGGTTTTGTTGCCCAGCCTGGGCACAGAGGGCCGCCCTGGGGACCGCCTTCAACTTTCTCATTTTCTCACGTTCTTCCAGAGAAGACACACCCTTCTACTTTGAGTTAAAATTTTACTTCTATCCACACTAAAAGTCTTCCCAAATCAGAGAGTGTTTCATGTCGTGCCACCCACAAGAGGCCCTGACCCCACAGGCACCGCAGGAAGAAGACCAAGACGGGGGGTCAGAGTCTGCAGATCAACCTGGGGAAGGATGGAGGCTCCCAGCCTCGTTAGGATTCTCACCCCAGCTGGGAAACAAGTGCAAAGGTGACCACACTGTAAGGTGGCCAGCCTCTCTGGTTCCATGTGGAAATGAATCAAGATGGCGCAATAGCAGAGCTCAGAAGCCGGGATGGGTCACTGACTGGCCCGTTGTGGGGCAGCACCAGCAAAGCCAGCCACTCCGTGCAGGTTCTGTCGCAGGCTCCTGCCCTATGAAAGGGTAGTTTTGCTAAGAGTCACCCTTCCCTGCTGAACAATTGCACAGCAGGCAAAATAAGCCACGGTGTAATTAGCAAAATGATGGGAAAATATGTCAGCAATTCAAGAACCATTAGCATCCCCTTAAGTGAACACGTGAGCAGACTTCAGGGCACGGGTGAAGGGAAAATGTGAGTATTTGACCCCCTTGGACAGTTGTGCAAAGATCTTTCAGAAATCTTTATTATTTTTTTTTAAGTCAAGAAAGCCAAGTTATTTATTTTTTAATTAATTTTATTGGAGTTGTTGTTTAGTCGCTCAGTCGTGTCCGACTCTTTGCAACCCCGTCGACTGTAGCCCCCCGACTTCCTCTGTCCACGAGATTTCCCAGGCGAGAATATTGGAGTGGGTTGCCATTTCCTTCTCCAGGGGATCTTTCTGTATAGGGGCTTTATTACAGCTGATTCACTTTGCTCTACAGAGATCTTTAAATTGTGGCAACGCTTTGGTTTAAAATCTTCAAGAATCCAGCTCACGATTTTCTGAGCTCAATTTTTGTATCTCCTCACATCTAGAAGAGCACTAAAATCCTTCGTGGTGACAACTGTTCCTTGTGACTAGCAGAAAGCTTCTCCAGACTAGCAGAAAGCTTCTAGAAAAAATATCTGCTTGATTGCATGCACTCTCGCTTCACCAAAATCACATATATACTGACCTCTCCCATCCCTGCCTCTTTTGAGCAGCTTCTCAAAGCTGTCTCCAGGCACCTCTCTCTCCGGCTGCAGCCCTCATTTTGCCCCAAATAAAACTTAACTTGCAACTCAAAAAAAAAAAAAAAATCCAGCTCAGAAAACTAGTTGTCACCAATTTCCAGATAGACTGAAATTGTCATCAATTTTATCATTTCCTTCTGGTCTTCAGAATGCAGGAGCTGCTTAGAATAGGTTTCAGGTCAGGCTGATGGCCAGACTCTTTGTCTCCAAAGCTTTCTGTCTGAGTAGCAGAGGCTGGGCACCTGGAAACAGCTTTTCACACTGTTTGAATTACATTCTTCTGAGGTACAGTCCATTCTAAAGGAGATCAACCCTGGGTGTTCTTTGGAAGGACTGATGCTAAAGCTGAAACTCCAGTACTTTGGCCACCTCATGCGAAGAGTTGACTCATTGGAAAAGACTCTGAGGCTGGGAGGGATTGGGGGCAGGAGGAGAAGGGGACAACAGAAGATGGGATGGCTGGATGGCATCACCGACTCAATGGACGTGAGTTTGAGTGAACTCCGGGAGATGGTGATGGACAGGGAGGCCTGGCATGCTGCGATTCATGGGGTCTCAAAGAGTCAGACACGACTGAGCGACTGAACTGAACTGAACTGAACTGAACTGAACTGAAGGTACAGGAGAAGCCTCACAGGTGGCTCAGTGGTAAAGAGTGCATTTGCCAACTCAGGAGACACAGAGCCGACCCCTCTGTCGAGAAGGTCCCCTGGAGAAGGAAATGGCAACACGCTCCTGTATTCTTGCCTGGGAAATCCCATGGACTGAGAAGCCTGGCGGGCCACAGTCCATAAGTCACAAAGAGTTGGACACGACTGAACATGAATTCTCTTCTTGCTTCTGATTGCTGGAGCTCTCCACCCTACCCTGCCCTGTTCCTTGCCATCTCACCCTCTGAAACCCATTCCGTCCATGTCACTCGGCTGAGAGAAAGACAGGAACTGGGATAGAACCTCTGAATATTTGCCTTAAAAGTCTATGATTCTGTTCTCTTATTCCAAAGTATGGAAAGACTTGACTCTGCCTAGTAAGTGGTCTCATTCAGTTCAGTTCAGTTGCTCAGTCGTGTCCAACTCTTTGCAACCCCATGGACTGCAGCATGCCAGACTTCCCTGTCCATCACCAACTCCCAGAGCTTGTTCAAACTCTTGTCCATCAAGTTGGTGATGTTGTCCAACCATCTCATCCTCTGTCGTCCCCTTCTCCTGCCTTTAATCTTTCCCAGCATCAGGGTTTTTTCCAATGAGTCAGTTCTTCCCATCAGGTGGCCAAAGTATTGGAGTTTCAGCTTCAGCATCAGTCCTTCCAATGAATATCCAGGACTGATTTCCTTTAAGATGGACTGGTTGGATCTTCTTGCAGTCCAAGAAACTCTCAAGAGTCTTCTCCAACACCACAGTTTTCAAAAGCATCAGTTCTTCGGCACTCAGCTTTCTTTATGGTCCAACTCTCACATCCATACATGACCACTGGATAAACCATAGCTTTGACTAGATGGACCTTTGTTGGCAAAGTGATGTCTCTGCTTTTTAATATGCTGCCTAGGTTGATCATAGCTTTTCTTCCAAGGAGCAACTGTCTTTTAATTTCATGGCTACAGTCACCATCTGCAGTGATTTTGGAGCCCAAGAAAATAAAGTCTCTCACTGTTTCCATTGTTTCCCTGTCTATTTGCCATGATGTGATGGAACCCGATGCCATGATCTTTGTTTGTTAAATATTGAGGGGTCTCATTGGCTGGAATCAAAAAGAAGAGGGACTGCTACAAATGCTTCCATTTGGTCCAGCCGCCAGTATGTCTCCATGGCAACCATGGAATGCATGGCCTGACCCCATCACTTCTGCAGCCTTGTCTCCAAGCTCCCCTCCAACTCCCTAGGCCTTATTCACCCAACACACCTGCCATGCGCAATGACTGTGGGCTCCACAAACGTGCCGTGCTCTTCTTGGCCTCCATACCTTCATGAAGGGTACTTTCTAAGCCTCCACTGGGCTTTTACTCCCTTTGACTGCCGGGCAAACTCTGGAAAGCCATCCCTTATTCCCTAGTGTCCCCTGGACACTTCTATTGCAGATTATAGGGCTTTGCAGAGTACAGAGTGCGCACCTGGGTACAAGTCTTATCTATGTGCTTCCTTGGTCTAGGAGCAGAGACTATCTCATAACCACACAAAGAGCCGGCTCATTGGGAAAGACCCTGATTTTGAGAAAGACTGAGGACAGGAGGAGAAGAGGGCGACAGAGGACGAGATGGTTGGATGGCATCATCGACTCAATGGACATGAGTCTGAGCAAACTCTAGGAGATAGAGAAGGTCGGGGAAGCCTGGCATGCTGCAGTTCACAGGGCTGCAAAGAGTCAGATATGATTTAGCGACTGAACAACAATGTTTCTAGCACTGGAAAACTCTTTTTTATTTGCATTCTTATAAAACAAAGCTTGTGAAAGAAAAAAGAAAACCCTCAATCTTTCAACTCTCCTTTTTACATCCCTCTCTTGAGATCTCTTATTTTGTTTAGAAAAAAAAATAGAAATTTCAAACAAGAAAAGAAAAAAATAAAGAGACTAGTAAGAGATGAACTTTCCAGCAGAGTGAGAAGAAAAGAAAGAACTGGCTTTGCTTTCTGTTGCATTGATTACATAACTGAAGCCTGAACTCAGATGACAGAGAGCTTGGCAGAATGACTGTCCCCACCATGGAGAGCTGCTGGGCAGGTCCAGTGAATGCAGATGGCAAGAAGCCAGAATCGATTGGACATCAGTTCGGGCTCTGACTTCTGTTTCTCTGGAGCGATGGGGAAGGCTGAGCTGGGAGATTAGGAGGCCTCAGGTCCAGCTTAGGCCTTGGCGTCCCCACTGCCAAGCCCGTGCAGGAAGCCCGGCATCACCCCAGCCCAGCCTGCAGCCCCTGCTCCGCCCCTCCCGCCCCTTTCCCAGCTTTCCTACTAAAGCATTCCGTCTGCTCCCAGACCAGTTTCCTTTTTTTTGCTCTGTTTTCTTTGATGAGCTCACACTGAGTGGGGTGGGTGGAGGATGCTAGGAATACTGACCGTGGTAAGCATGACTTGAGTCACCGTTGTTACACGGCTCCCACTGCCCAGAGTAGTGAAAGTGAAAGTCGCTCAGTCGTGTCTGACTCTGCAACCCCAGGGACTATACAGTCCGTGGGATTCTCCAGGCCAGAAGACTGGAGTGGGTAGCCGTTCCCTTCTCCAGGGGAATCTTTCCAACCCAGGGATCGAACCCAGGTCTCCTGCATTGTAGATGGATTTTTCTTTTTCTTTTCTTTTCTTTTTTTTTTTTACCAGCTGAGCCACCAGAGAAGCCCAAAGTAGTGAAAGCAATATACAGAAAATAAAGCAAAAAGTGCATTTCACTTCTGGGCATTAAAGCTTTATAGGAGGAAAAAGCCTGAACTGGGACACCCAGTGGCTGTAGGCTGTTCCCTGAAGCTCGATGAACTTGAGGGCCATCATCAGCTCCAGCATCTTATAAGAGCAAGAAAAGCTGGGTGGGAGGGGGTGCTCGAGGCTAGGACCCCCCTGCCCCAGAAAAAAGAAACCTTGAGGGTGGTCATGACAATTTGACTCAAGTATATTCCCTGTTCCATGCATTTCACCAAAGAACTCTTCCTTTATCTTAGAAACTTGAGTGTCAAGAACTCTGGTTTGACCCTGGTTGCCAGGCTTCCTGGGAAAATCTGGAAATGTAGCAAGTGATGTCCCTAAGACTCCATAAAATATTACAGGAGGACCAGGCTGGCCCAGAAGGGACATCCATTCCTTCATTCAAAAAATGTAGTGACTGTTATCGACTCTGATGTGGTGGTACGCACTCCCCCGTACACACACGCACACAACACCACAATTCTCGCCCTCTAGGAACTTATCTTCCTTTAAGGGGGAAAGGAGAATAACAGAACTTTAAAAAAAGAAATAGTTCAAATATATGGCAAGGCAGATAGTGAGGGCTTGGGATTCCCAGGTGGCTCAGTGATAAAGAATCCGCCTGCCCGTGCAGGAGACGAAGGTTCAGTCCCCGGGTTGGGAAGATCCTCTGGAAGAGGAAATGTCAACCCCCTCCAGTCTTCTTGCCTGGAGAATCCCACGGACAGAGGGCTACAGTCCATGGGGTTGCAAAGAGTCGGGCACGACTGAGTGACTGAGCAGGCACAATAGGAGAGGAGGGCTAAGGAGGAAGAGACAGAAGAGGGAGGGGCTGTGGAGAGCTGGGAAGTTCGTTGCTTCGGGTCCAAGAGTGCTGCCCGGGGGAGGTGACACGTGAGAACCACACCAGGGGGAGTGCAGATCCGCAGAGTGAGGTCTAGGGCTTCTAACCAGGCTTCCTGGGGCCTCACGTTCTGTCCTACCCTGAGGCGAGAGGAGCAAAGAAAAAGAGAGGAGGACGGGAAGCCGCGGCGCCCGCTGTACTCGCTGCCGTCTGCAGAGCCCTGGAAACCATCAGTGCGTTTGGTTACTGTGTTTACACAGCCGGCAGGACACACACTGCTCTCAGGGACCCCCAGAGCTGTCAGGATGGTCCCCGCTTCCCTGGATTCCTGAGGCCCCTGCATCCGGGAGGCGGGGCTCCACCTCTCAGAAGGCCTCAGCATTCCCTTGGGTTATCTGAAGACAGGGGCTTCCAGGAACTCCCCAGCCCAGGTCCAGAGTTTATCTAGACCGAGCTCTGGGCCTGGGGGTCAAGTTGGGAAGGAGGGTTTTGGAAGCTGTTTGCTCAACCAAGAAGGGAGGCAACACCGGCTGAGTAGGTCGCTGGGCAGAGCGTAAATGAGTGAATGAATCACGTGACATCTGCCTGCGGTGCTCACACAGGAGAAAGTCCCCTGGAGGCCGGCTCGTATTAATAAGCATCACAGCTACAGCTCTGATCCGGATACCTGAAGTCTATACCTGCACCCCGAGCATGTTGGCAGCTCTGGTAGCTCAGATGGTTAAGAATCTGCCTGCAATGCAGGAGACCCGAGGTCAGTCCCTGGGTAGAGAAGATCTCCTGGAGAAGGAAACGTCTCCCCACTCCAGTCTTCTTGCCTGGGAAATTCCATGGACAGGGGAGCCTGGTGGGTTACAGTCCATGGGGTCACAAAGAGTCGGCCACAACCGAGCAACTAACTCTTCTTGTTCTTCAAGCATGCAGGTTTGTTTTCCCATGAACTTCCATTTTTGACAGATTTTAGAGTATAGATACTGAGGTTTAGAAAGTTCCATACTGTTGACAACTTGGCACATTTAATAAGAGATGGCCAGAATTTGCACCCAAGCATCAGTCTGAATGCTTTAGGCTCTATTTACATTTAAGAGATAAAATCGAGGCAACATCTCTCAGTCTTATGATATGCCTGACTCTTCAAACTCAGAACACTGGGAAGATGACCCTTGATAGAAGGAAAAATCAAGGAACGGTTATATCCACGAAACTCGACAGCTTCTAGTCCTTCTCTTCTCCACGAGGTTCTATTTCTTTCAGCTGCTAAGAATAGTACTAAGGATGTTGGGACAAACAAGCAGATGGTTTAGAGCTTAAACAGGTATAGGGCCCAGCAGAGGCCCTTGTAAGCACGGTGGCCTCTGTGAGCCTTGAGCATCTATGTGGTTGGCATTGTGTCTCGAATGAAGTATTTGTAGCAACGCTACGGCTTGTTCCTCATCTCAGTGACACCGAAGGCCACCAGCAGGAAGGCTCAGACATGCTGTGGTTTCTGTAAAAGTAAGAAACCAAGGAAGTGAGAGGTCCTGTCTGACGTCACTCACCAAGTTCGTGCAGAGCCTGAAGCCAGGGAGGACCCACTTAATTCCGAGTATCACAAGCCATCAGGCTGGGCAGACGGGGACCAAATAGCCTTCTAACCCAGGGGGCTGAATCATCAGGCCGGTGTATAAAATCCAGATTCAGAAGAGGAAATATGTTCCAGCCTAACCCTTTCTCACCACCAGTCATCCCAAACCCCCAGACTCAGAGCTGCCACATCCAGGACACAACCAAATGGACCTTGAGCTGGACCTGCTTCCCCGGCGGCGCTAGTGGTAAAGATCCGTCTGCAGCGCAGGAGAGAGAAGAGACGCAGGTTCGGTCCCTGGGTCGGGAAGGTGCCCTGGAGGAGGGCAGGGCAGCCCACTCCAGGATTCTTGCCCGGAGAATCCCATGGACAGGGGAGCCTGGCGGGCTACCCCCCCTTTGTGGTCACAAAGAGTCGGACACTGAAGTGACAGAGCACACACTCAATTACACGAGGCGGCAAAAGTGAACACTTTCCTCCCAAGTGGGCCAGGCCAGGCAGGGACAGGCCATCAGAGGCATTATTGACAAACCGGGTGTGCTCCTGGACCAGACAGTGACTGGTGGACACTCCCTGGAGATGAGAGGAGAGAAAAGGGCTTCCAGGACCCCTCCTCCGCCCCCCAGCTCCCCGGCTAGGACCCCAGGTGTCTCGCCTCCGTCCCCTCCTCCCGGCTTTCTTGCTGCTACTCAGAGAGCCAGGCGTTCCTTCGGGCTGGCTGTTTAACGAGGCAGGTTGAGAATTTTCAGCCTGGAACTCATGTGTTCTAATCCTATTAAATATGCACCGGCTTCCAAACTCAGCTTTTCAAAACCTTGCCTCCCCGCCCCCACCCCCTCTCCCAGCTTCGCCTTCCTCGGTCCGGCTTGCTTGCTCCCTTCCAGCTTGAAAAGCCATTGCTCAGCTGTTGGCAGGGGTCCCACCAGCGTTTCTGCAAGGATTTGGGCTGAAATTCAGCTACCTGCAGCTGTTCCCCGGTTACCACCCACGTAAAGGAATTTCTGATATTAAAACGAGTGACAAACTTCCTCCCCCGCTTCCCCCAACACATTAGCTTGACTGACACCCACAGTCTAAGTGGCCAAGTTCACTCTCTCTTGGTTCCCCACATTCACTTGATGACACATTTAATTCCACCCAGCACCATCCCCTCCAATGCCTTATACACATGTGCCCTCACCCTGAAGGATACTCTCTAATAAAGACCATTGACATACCGTTTGGGGGGATTTTAACAAAAATTGTGGTCGCACCTCACGACGTGTGGGACTTGAGTCCCCTGACCAGGGATCGAACTCCCGCCCCTGGCATCGGAAGGTGAAGTCTTAACCACTGGACTGCCAAGGAAGTCCCCCAGTTGTGGACATATTTTCAAACACAATCTACTAAATCTCTCAAGAACTCAATTTTCTCCCCACTTAGTTATCTTTAGCATCTTTCCCCCATCGCAGGGAATCTTCCTAATTTCTCCCCCAGTGCAGAATGTCATTGTGGGAGTGAGGAGAGGCAGGGAAGAGGGGGTTGAAGATTCAAGTTTGGAGAGTTCCACGGAGCCTTTCAGAGCTGACGCTGGGGACCACCTGCTTCCCTTAAACAGCACAGAGATGCAGGAGGCTTCTTCAGGACAGATGGCATTGTCTCAAGCAGGGTGCCCTGGAGGGTATCCCCAAATCTGGGCACAGGGCTGAGTCTCCCAGCGCCCTTTGTGTGTGTGCCGTGATTGGGGGTGATGGCTGGGGCTGGGAGCATGCAAGCAGTGCAAATGGCCTTGCAGTCAACCACCATCCTCCTCTGGCTGAAGTCCCATCCCAGCCTGGGCTCGGCAAAGAAGGAGGAGACGGAGGCCAACACAGCACCCACAAAAAGCGCTGGCACTCAGCATTCTAGGGACCTACCTTGAGAACAGACACTCAAAGGCGGGCTTTTGAGCACTCATTACACCGGAGCCCCTGGACCGATGCCCAGAACCTGGGCTTTGTCTGAGTTTCTCTGTGCTGCTTGGCAGACACCCTGCGGGGAATAACAGAAGGGTCCC